>NC_072740.1:54605418-54956765 GCF_026930045.1 Uloborus diversus | reverse complement strand
GCACAGGCCGACCCGGCGGACCCTTTTAGCCCCTTCATTAATGGAGTCAGGAAGGGGAAATTGTGTACTCCGTGGCTTAGAGAAACTAATGTACTTGATATACGAGAGCGTAGTTGTTGTTTTATACTGTTTTGAGTACACACCCCTTACCTCCCCTTCCCCCAGAAAGTTTTGAAACGACAGGCCTTGTTATTTTTCAAAACTATCAAGTACTTCCAAGTGTTAAGCATCATTATTATAATAATATCAAGTAATTTAATAACAGGGAATGGGTAAATTGCTCTACAGTGGAGACTTATAACCCACCGGCAATAATAGTGGCAAGGTCCAGTTAACATAACTGGTGCGCAGGCCCGGCTTAGGCAGACCAAGGCGGCCGCCTTGGGCGGCAAAGGCAAATGTCGAAATTGAAACTTTTTTTTTCAAGATCTGTTTTAGCGCCATAAGATTCACTGCTTCAATGCTAAAAAAATAAATAAAAAAAGAGTATATACCAGAGCATTTATATGCAAAACATGGTTCGGAATTCAACTAGAAATTCATCATTATTTTAGAGGCGGCAAATTTCGTGATTTAAAAGTCTTTTGAAAAGATCAATATCTGTTTCACTGCCATAAGATGCACTACTGTAATGTTTTGTTAGAAAAGAATTTAAGTGTGTTCCAGTGCTTGGATATGCAGATCCCAGTTTGGAATTTTAACTAGAAACTCATTTAAATTTTAAGCACTTTACCATTATTTTTATTTTACAAAAAAATTATTATTTTATATTATTATTATTATTATTTAATGGGGACGGGGGGCACTTGTCAAAATGGCCAAGGGCGGAAAAACTACTAGAGCCGACCCTGCTGGTGCGTAATGGCGTAGAAACGATATAATCAACACCGGTACGTCGTTTAAATCTCACAATTAAAAAAAAAAAAATAGAAACTTTAACAAAACACTGCTAGTTTATACTACAAAAACTAACTTATTAAACTTAACATCCAAAAGCTTTTGCGTATACTTAGATGTATGAGAATAAATTAATTGAAATCTGTTTTGCGTAAATTTTCTCCAATGCCGATTTTCTGAATTGTTACCGGTAAACTATATGTAGGGAACTGTGAGACAAAGTGAAATAGTTAAGATAATTTACTATTTTCAAAATGCAAAAATTGGAAATTTGCTTTGAAAATCACGATATATAAAGAAAGAACGATAATTTTTCAAAAACACTTGCAATGAAACATTATTATTTTATTTTTGGCAATAAATTTGCAGATTCAAACACAAACAGGAAATTTTTTACTTCCTGTTTTCATGGAGCAAAGTGAAAAAAAAAAATATTTTTTGTAAGGAAACAAATTTCTATTTGATTATTAAGAATATTTTTCATCAAGTAAATGAGTAAATAAAAGATTGAACGGATAAATGCATAGATAATGGGAAAATAAACAAATAAATAAATAAGTTAATTAATTAACGTATGGGAAAAAATAAAAAACTGAATAAAATTAGGAATGAATAATAAAGTAAGTAAATGAATGAATAAATAAGTGAATCATTAATTAAAGCAAAACAAACTAGCCTAGTAATAAATGAATACGTAAGTGATTTAATAGATATAAATAATTGAATACATAAGCGAAAGGAACTATTTTACTTTGCCCCACACGCACTTGTTTAACTGTGAAAATCAAGTTATTTAGAACCAGATATAAATTTTTAATTTTTTGTCAAGCCATAAAATTGTTTTGTATTTCTGTTTTAACTTCAAATATATTTAATGCTCAAACAATGAATTCCAAATAAATTATATTACTTAAACTGCGGTAATATATAAGCCTTTAAATAATTTTTTATTACAAATGAACGTATAAATAAAGGAAAAAACATATTTATAGCATCAAACTTGACATCGTATGTCTTCCGCTAATTTACTTAAGACGTTATATAGCGAAGTCATGCAACCATACAGAAGTTTCTACATTATTCATGAATCTGGTCCTTAGTTTAGAAAGTTCACTCATGAAACAAGAATTTCCCACAGATAAATTTCATTCATAGCAGGAGCAGGATATTTTTTTTTTTTTTAGAAAGAGCAAGCATTAAGTCTGTTCTGCTGTGGCCAGGAAAAGGGCAGCAACTGCAAATTTTTCATTTTGCATTTTTGTCATCAATTGAGCGTTAGCTTTGTATTACAAGCTTGCTTACTTTACGCTTCCCTATTGTTAGTATTGAATCCAAAGCTCATTTTTTCAAATATCTCAAAAAACTCATTTCTGCCTTTTCACTGCCTTTTACCTTCCCACGGCAGTATTATTCAGTAGTAGTATACATTAAAACTTCCATAATTCAAACATCTACAACTGGACTTTTCGATAATTCGAGGTAATATTAAAACCCCGGCGAAAATATAGGCATTAACATTGAACATTTGTTCTATGACTTGAAATATAATACGTATAGAAGTTGATTCCTACGACAATCCAAAGAATTTTTCCTCCCCCAAACATCAAATTTTTTTTTAAAGACTATTTAAAAAAAAAAAAAAGTAAAAAGTTTCAAGTGAACGGCTTTCGTAATTCCAAAGTGAGCCGCTCATCTATAACACTAAAGTGGTAGAATCCATTCAGCTCATCTGCCACCCACCTCACATGACGTAAAAATTTCAACCTTTGGGGGGGGGGGGGGGCAAGGTGTTTTAAAAAAATCTAAAACTGATTTACCGAAAAAAAAGTGTTCAGCGGCTAATTAGAAACATTAAACCAAGGAAATTACTTTTTTTTTGATATCAATCTTCTCCACGCCATTGGAATTATCCGGAAAATTCCGGAAAAGGTTATAAAAAGCACGATTGCAAATTGTTCTTCCGAAAAGCTTTCGTCTCACCCGAATGCAGCAATATATGCGAAAATCAGGGAAACGGAGAAATTGAGCCTGAAGTAAGGAAGAAATTTCAAATTTTTTTTTTCTTTGGCAGTTGATTTAAACACTTTCTTCAATGTAGATGATCATCTTGAAACAACTGAAAACCCATCAGAATGGGATGTTCTTTGATTGATGAGTAAAGAGAAGAATGAGATCAAGAAGAAGAAATGAGGGAGAAACCGAAACCAAATCGTTAACAGTATCCTTCTACTTCCTAAAGCACAAGTTCTCACTAAAGCCCTGGATCCTTCTCTAGGAGACGAATTGAGGGTTTTAGTTCTCACTGCAGCGGAAACCGCTCGTCATTATGCCCAACTATAATAGAGTATTTAGTGCAATGTACGGAAGACATTTCGAAATCTTTTTTTTTTTTTCTTTGACTGTTGGTTTCAACACTTTCTTCAATGTAAATAAGAATCATGAAGCAACTGAAGATCCATCAGAATTGGATATTATTCTGATTGATGAGTAAAAAGAAGAATGAGATCAAGAAAAGGAAATGAAGGAGAAACCAAAACCAAATCCTTAGCAGTGTCTATTCCTTCTACTTCCTACAACATTAAGATCTCACTGCAGCAGCTACAGCAGAACTCACTCGTTTCTACACATTCATGACCAACTGTAACGTCGTTTTTAGTGCTAGGGACTGTGTTAGAAATTTTTCCGGACAGAAACGAAAAAGTGAGACAAAATATGCAACAGGAAAGCGTTACCGGCTTCTTTCAAAACATTTTAACCGTTTGTTATTGTTTATCACAATTAGAATAGAATTAGAATGCTATACTAAATTATATTTCTGTTTTAAAACATTCATTTCTTTAAACTTTTTTCTTTGCTTAGCAACAAATTTTGATGGCTTGATGTTTTTTTTCTTCCCCTAAATGATGTTTCGAGTTAGGACTCCCGGAATTTTTCTGTCTTGTACTCTTAAAGGAGTGCCTGTACTTTGTCTATAAAACAGTCAAGATTTCAAAATGCTCTTTCAAAATTTAAGTTTTTAAACCCTTTCGCACCTTTGTTCAAACATCAGAATTATTTAATTTCATAATCCCCCCCCCCCCAAGGAGGAAATTAATAACTAAAAAAGTAACTAAATAAATAAATGCAAATAAATGAATCATATTGTTTGAAGGTTTTCAATAAATTTCGACACTGAATTCAGCACTGTGCTAGATGAAATTCTTGCATGGAAACTTTGCATTTATAAAAAGATTTTTCATAATCAGGTGTAAAAATTTAAATGCATAAATAGTCATCGAAACATTCTTAATATTCATAACCTTTTTATCCATCTACCATCATTGCATTAAATATTCTTCCAATGATTTTTATCTCTTTTTCGAGGTTTCTATTACTCGTCTTCTTATTCGTATGTTTCACGACATAACAGAAAATATAAATAAAAATACAAACATTCAAACGACGAAAACAAGCCTTATGTTTTAAATGCTGCAGGATATCGGAAATGACTTATGCTATATTGAGCTCTTTTACTGTCACGAAACTTTCGGTTTTATTTCCTAGTGGAAGAAATGAATACTATTGAACGAGAATGGGTGAAATGAATTATTCATGTCGTATACTTTGCACTAGATGGCGCCACACATGATTTAAAACGACTTGGAATAAAATATACCTCGACGAATATCGATCCAACATACTTTTCCTTTATAGACTATTTGACGAAGACCGGTTTCTCTATGATTTTTACCTATTTTGTCAAAATTGTAGATGTTCGCCAAAATGAATGGGGGGAAAATGTATTAAAAATATATTAATAAGGTAAATGTTCAGCAATGTAGTTTTTTTCTTCCTTCTCGGGTAAGGAAGTAGGGTAGAAAATGAAAGAATATGATATTTTTCGGTTTTTGCAACAATTAGTGAAACAACTCAAAAAGTAACAACAATAAAAAAAAATTGCACACACGTCTCACGCATATAAAAACAATGATTCAGTAAAAATATTAAGCCAGTTACTTCAAATAAAATTTGATTTAGGGAACCAGGGCCCGATTAACCTCTTAAGTTAGGGGAAGCTCGGCCTCATTTTGGGGCCCTACTTTTTGTTTGGACAAATTTTTCTAAACATTCTATGCACATTGATACAACACTGACTAATGCTAAGTGGCCCGGAGGTAACATTTTGGATCGTATTTGATACTTCACAAAGGAAGTTAAATGTCATAAACGTACAATGTCAAATCCTACATTTGAAAATCTGGCTAACTGGCTTATACGTAGCTATATTTTATCAAATGTGTCATCACTTTCAATAATGTCATTTTTTTAAATATTTCTTTTAGCCAGTTCAAATGTTTGCAATCTCTTTTTAAAAAACGCAGTTAGAAGCAGAAACTGGAATTGTTAAGCACTTCTACGGTGATACTGGGGCCCTCTAAAAATTCTGAGGAGAAGCTCAAGCTTCCCGAGCCCCCGAGCCTTTTGGGTATAATCAGGCCTTGTAGGGAACCACGACAGAGATGCCATAATCCGTCAGTGATGAGTTAAAATAATAATGATAAATAATTTTATTCTTCCCCCTCTCAAGGCTTCAGTAATGAAGTTACCTATCTTGGAAGTAGTAATACTTCATCTTAACCAGGGGTACTAACCCCTCCCCTAAAAAAAGGGCAGAAGGCAGACCCTCCTCAAGTTCAACGGAGGACCTTACATCTAGAACGAGACCCCCAAAATAAGAACAAAAATCCTGTAAATACAACCTCCTAAAAATTTCAATGACACAGTCTTTGCAATGACTCCCCTCCCCCTCCCCCGTGTAGCCTTCTCCCAAACTTAGAGATCTAGTAGGAACGTAAATAAATTAGAGCTAAGACAATATATATTTACGACTGATACTCAACGTTATATTTATTATGCAATAGAATCCCGTTACAACGAATACCAATGCGTACAACATAATATCCGTTTAAGCGAAATAAATTTTCAGTCTCGATTTGATTTTCATCCTATGCTTGGATTTCATTACAAAGAAATTCCCGTTACAACGAACAAAATTTTTGGTTCTTTGAAGCTCGTTGTAACGGGATTTCACTGCATTATAAATTACTGTAAAACACCATTGTCACCTGACACTCGCTAATCACGATATCAAAAATCATAGTTTATTTTTAGCTCTTATTGGCAATTATTAGTTAGCAGTTAGATATTATGTTTAAATTTTCAATTTTTTGTTTTGAAAATTATTTTATTGGAAAAATATTTTTTCATTTATTTTTACTTAAGTTCAGTATTTTTTTTATTTTATTTCAATTAAATTTCGTTGTATTTAATTTACTTATTTTTAAGTATTTGTGTGTAATATTTGTTGTATAAACTAAACTTCTTATACTACTACTCTTCTTATACTGCCACTACTGTAAAGTTTGCTGTAGTGTCATTCCGCATTTTTAACACATGATGCTCTAAATGGCTATTGCCGTGGGGTAGTTGACTATGTGAAGTAGCTAATCTCAGGGCTTAATTTCTAACAAAAAAAGTGGGGGAACCCTATCACCTTCGGGATGCATTTTAATGTTACATAACCTGAATTCCGTCTAACATGTAAAAAGTAACATAAAATTGAAAAGTAGTTAAGGAGATCAGTTTCCTTGAGCTCCCATGCAAATTAAGCAATGAATTTTCTGTCATTAAAACTTCTTATTGCTATAATTAATATTATTGTGATTTAAAATAACGAAAAATAAAAATAAACGATATGCATTGGTTTGATACGACCCTCAAAATAAAGCAACGTCATTCCAGATTTTCATTTGAAAGTGTGGCTAAAGCAGGATTTTTTTTTTTTTTTTTTTGTAAATTAAAATTAAAAAAAAAAAAAAAAGAAGAAGAAAAACGAACGAAAGAAAGCAAGGTTAAACTAATACTTGAGTAAACCTTAAAAGCAATTACTAAACAAATAAAATTAAGCTCTAAGTTAGAAATGAATGCCTTACGAAAAACTTACTTCCTTTAGAGCAAATGAGTCAAATTTTAATGCTTTATGAAATTGTTTTCAAGAGGAAGTGACAAGAAAAATATAAATTAATTCAAAGTCATGCAGCCTATCAAATAACCTTTTTGATGACGAACAAGTTAGCTATTTTATCATTTTCGATATAGATTAACGTTGTTCCGTGTCAAGT
The DNA here is from genome assembly GCF_026930045.1 of Uloborus diversus. Classification (NCBI taxonomy): domain Eukaryota; kingdom Metazoa; phylum Arthropoda; class Arachnida; order Araneae; family Uloboridae; genus Uloborus; species Uloborus diversus. Next base: position 54,949,707 of record NC_072740.1, on the reverse strand, counting down.
TTTGGACTAAAATCAGTTTTTAGTATAATTACAAATGTAATTAATTCTTTATGTTTATTTAAATTAAGTGAACCGAAATTGTAATCAAATTTGAGATATATCAGCCGCTCGATTTCGTTATTAATTGCGAAATAGTTTGCTTTATTTCCTTATAGCTATCTATCTATTACACTGTTAAAAATTTCACTGAAAAAATGGTTAAATAACAGTTTATTTTATTGTCATTTTACCGTATTCAGCCTCAACAGTCAAATAACCATAAAAAAAATGGTTTTCAAACCATTAATCGAAAGAAAAACAGTATTTTCACCGTATTTTGAGAAAGCGGTTATTTCACCGTAAAGTTTAGCCAATCGGATCGACTGACAGCCAATAGGAATTCAGCGCGCGCAACGCCATCTTCCGGAAATGGAAAAGCGAGGGTGATGATAGCAAACATGGCGGCCTCTATTGGAAAGGTAAATACATTTTTCATTTATTAGATTTTTAGTTATTTGTTGTGTACTTAATGTTATCTCTACTAACACTTATTTTAAGAGCTGAAACGCACTTATAACATATCAATGAGTGCCACTGCACCTATTCTTTTCTTACTTTAGATTATACATATACGTAAGCAATGTTGAATGTTGAATGCATTTACAGTAGTAAATTTGAAACTTCGACTCTTCCCTCTCTATTTCCCTGAGTTTATTATCCCTTCCAGGGAAAATACTGTTTAAGTTGCAAAAAACAATTATCTTTTAGGAATTGTACCATATTTTGCGAAATACTGAGTATTTGGCCGAGAATTACAATCGTATACGGTTGAAAATTGTCTTCCATATTGCATGTAGTATGATATGTGTCGAATTTGGTTAGTTTATCTGCAATTCTGCACAAATTTAAATTCCTTTATTTATTTGAAAATCTACTGCTTCAGATGTATGATTTTACAGCGTACAATCATGCTAATGTTATGTAAATAAATCTTGCAGGAAACCAAATGTTTCTGCACCATGACTATTATTAAACTTGGATCACTGTGATTAATTAAATTAGATTGCTTTTTAGCAGTATTTATTATATTGTAAATCAACTTTTAGATATTTGAAGTATGAAAAATCAGTAATAAGCTGACTTTTCATATTTATGACCACTTAATATCATGATGTCTTATTTTTTTACTTTTTCTGTTTTATGTGTAAATGAGTAAGTAAGAGTAAGGTTAATGTTATGTGTCGTAAGATTTAAGAAATAAGTTATTAGGTAACGGATAAACTAAAACCCCCACTTATACGAATTTTAAAAATCCTCCCGGAACCAAATATTTCCACTTAGACGCAAGTGTTCAAGTTCCCAGCTTAATCGAATAATATTGTTTAGCTTTCCCAATATTTTTGCAGAGAAAATTTTCGAATAAATTAAGTCAGAACTAGAGTTTAAGCCGAGTTCAAAACTTTTTAGCAAAAAAGCTAAAATGTGAAAAAAAAGCTTTAGCGAAATGCTAAAACATCCAAAGTTAATGAATATCTTTCCATAAGGCAAATTATGGGGAAGGTGTTTCTTTCTAAATGCCTCAATGCGTTTCACCTGCAATTGCAAATTAAATTCCAAATTTAATTTGAAATGAAAAAATTTAGAATTAATGCAACTGCAAGCAGAAACACTGGTAAGTACAATTATTGACGTAAGATATAAATTCATATTTTTTTTGGCCAACAATGGGGGTGGGGGGGGGGCATTTATATTTTGTCAAAACATTTCCACTAACTCTAATTTCTTTTGTCGTTCCCATTGCAAAAACCAACGCAGTATAAGTTAATAACACTGAAAAATATTTACCCTTTTAAGATGAGTATAAATTGATAAATACATCCTAACCTCTTTTTGTGGTGGATAGGGACCACATTAAAAAACTCGCATAAAAGAGTTCGTTCGTTTCATAAATAACTTCGTCCATTTTATAAATACTTCCCAATCTCAAGCTTCAAAAATTTTCATATTGTGACATATTATTTATGTAACGCTTACTCATTTTGTGTGTAATGGATTACTGGGAGTATACCCTCAGAAAAATTGGTAGGAACATCACTGATCCAAATAACAATCAACAGCAAACAGAAGAGCAATTACGTCATCAAATGTATTTCATTTTAGCAGTAATTGCTTTTAAGCATCTTCAAATTACGAGGCTCTGTTGTTTTTAAGTAATTGGCCGAACAGAATATTCAGCTTGTCTGCAGGCAGGGCCGCCAAGAGTTAAAGGGGGGTCCCCTTGTCAGTTTGGTTGATGGGCCCCCATTCCCCCATACTTTATGAGAAAGTAAGTGTAAAAAACTAAATACTTATAATTAATGTCCTATAATTTTCAAAATCTCATGACTCCGAGCAATGCCATGAGAGCTGTGTATGCACAGTTAAAAAAGTAATTAAAAAAAAATTATTAAAAATCAGTTTTGCTATCTAATTTTTCTTTTGTATTTGTATTACAAACAGATGAAGCATTTTAAAATTATGAAAAATATGCTTATGATATAAATAATTAAAGTATGTTTTTAATCCTTATGTGACTTACTAGTGTTTTTCTTTTCACCTAATAGACCTAAGAATTTGTGGACAGTTGATGGCATTGGGAAAAACTCATCAATGATGCATTTGCAAACTTTAAGAGGTACTAAGTATTTTCATTTATTTTTTGTTTCCAATTAGTCTCTTTCTGGATATCTGTTTGACAATCTTGTAGAATGCCTAAAAATTTGGTATTATTACTCTTTGAATTAAAATATTGAAAAGTTAATATCCAAGTGTTTCGTTGTTATATATTATTAATCACCTATTTGATTAATTTTTGAAATTATATATTTTTAAACACTTAATATTATGAAGTTTTTTTTTCTGGTTACTGTTTCATATTTAAATGAGTTTGATAGTAGGGTTGATGTAATGTGCCGTAAAATTTAAGCAAAATTAAAAAGCAAAAATAAAATTTTAATTTAACATTTGAGGCTTTTCTATTACAGAAAAATTACTTTGAATTTGATAATAGTAGTTTGGCTATGGTTTTCAACTGCTGTAACTTTCCTTCATTCCATAGAGAAAGATGTGTTTGTTTATCAATTGTCAGATATTTACATTTGTTTGCTATTTGATGGTAGAATACTGAAATAATTAGCCGAATCAAATATCTGGTTTATCTGCCGAATAGGCAGTATACTGAGTATCAACTGAATATAGTTAAAATGTTATTTTAACATTTTTATAAAAACTTAATATTCTGAGTTATTTTTCTGGTTATTGTTTTGTTTTTAAATTATTTAGTAATTTTCAGTAAATTACTGCCCTAGAGCCAGAGCTAAGGCAGAAATACATAAAATACACCACCAGCTCAGTCATTCCATTCGAGGGTTGTAGTTTCGTGCTTATTAGCACTCATGAGCCCAGATTAGGAAGTGACTGCGCTGGAGGTGGAAAACAACTTAAGAGAGCCAAGAGTGCCAAACAAACTGGTAGCTCATATAAAAGAAGTGTTTGGCACTCTCGGCTTCCTTAAGGGGGTTTTCCATCTCCAGCTCAGTCCCTTCCTATTCTGGGCTGATGAGTGCTAATCAGCACGAAACTGCAGTCCGCAAATGGAATGACTGAGCTGGCGGTGTATTTTATGGATTTAGTAATAGAGCAAGGTTCAGGGGCATCAGGGCAAGAAAAATCTTTAAAATTTTACATGCCCTGCTGTTTATGTTTGTCTAAAAACTACATGTCCGAATATAAATTTTACATGCTCGGTTGTTTCATAGTATAATAACAAAAATATTTGAATTTGTCGTATAACATTAATCAGACAAAAAATTCAACAGCTTTATATCTGAACCAAGAATTATTTCAATATAAAACAGAAATACTAGAATAAATAGAACATAATAAATCGTCATCAAATACACCAATACTCAATTTAAAAACTTATATCATTACATGCCCAGCCGGGAATGTAAGGGTAAAATATTCACGCCCAATTGGAATTTTTACATGCCCCGGGCATGTCGGGCAATATAATTTTCGAGCCCTGAGGGGCATGCACAGGGGGAAGAGAGAGAGAAACACCTGTTAGCCTGAGCATGAAGGGTGCCTGAGATTTTTAAAATGAGAGATGAAATATGTGTAGGGGACATAAGAGTAAACAATATGGAGAGGGCCAGAAAAAATCATTTGTGACGGGCCCCAAAATTTCTGGGCACGTCCTTGGTAAGGTTAATGAGGTGTGTGATAAGATTTAAGAAAAATTGAAAAAGCAATACAACTTGAGCTTAGTATTTTCTCTTGCATTAAATTTACTTTCAGTGTGATAATACTACTATTAATAAGAATTTGCATACTATAATTTTCATTCATTGTTTCAAAAAATATGTTTTTGGTCTCCATTTGTCAAATATTAAATTTTTTCAGTATTCCGTTGCTGAATATTAAAGTACAATCGACCAAACTGAATCTTCGGTGCATCCGTAATTTGAATTATATCTGTGACAAAGCCAATTTAACTTTAACCAGGAGTTTGCAATTTTTTTTTTTTTTTTTTTGCATTAAAAAGTTTAACAGTTATTTTTACATTTGAAAAAAATCATTCAAGGTAAAACTAAAAACAATTCTTCAATTGAATAGGCTAACTCTTTAGGATATTATATAAATCTAATAACATAAATCTAATAACATTCTATCCAAGTAGCAATTTTGTTTTTATAGTGATTAATGTTACTTTTATATATTGTTGCAAATAATGCCAAAAATTTGAATATGTAAAATCAGTTTTAAAAATTCAAAATCCAAGTTTTAAAACCATTGGGAAAAAGTTGGATCACTGTTTAAATGTTGTTTTCAAAAATGTCGGGGTTGGGGGGGGGGGAGGGGGGAGTGAGAGAGAGCTATTTTCAATGGCTTAAAAAGTCTTGGTAACAAAGTTAAGGATCTGAAATGAAATTACTTCATAAATTATTCGAGATTTTTCTTGCTTTGTCATTTGAAGTTATTGGGCATTTTATAGAATATCCTTGTGGACTTAAAAGAGGAATTAATGGTGTCAGTTACAGTTGTATACTCTTCAAACAAAGGACAAAAAAGTTTGTCGTAAGGTTAGTATTTAAATTTCACAAAGTGAGGGCTTTGTTTTTTTAGCAGAATAAAAGATCTGTTATAGGATTTTTTTTTTGATGAATAGTTAAGAGGAAATTTTATTAATTTTTATTTGTTCTATTTAGTATATTTTCCAATTTTTAAAATTATTTTTTGCAAGCAAGGTGAAAAATAAAGTCTGAGGCTTTATTATTTTTCTCAGAAAAAAATTGCATAGCAAACTTTTTTTTTTGTATATACAGTTGAACTCTGTTAATATGAAGTATCAAAAAGCTATGAATTCGTTTGTATTAGCAGTTATTCGTAACTACTGTGAATGAGTGATTCTGTGGGGGGGGGGAAAAAACATGAAGAAATGCTGCTCTACATTTAAAAAATATTGCTGCACGAATTGTACATTTAGCACATTCATTTATAAGAAACGAGATATTTATTTCTGAATATATTTGGAAAATATTGAAAAAGGAAGATGGTATCGAAAATCACGGAATAGGTTGTAATCCGCAATGGAAGACGAACAATTTTATCTCTGTATAAATTGCAATTTCTGCGGGTCAACAAATGTACGGACTGTATTTTCTATGCAAAATAATCTATATTTTCTTGATACACGATGGGACTTCTACTACCAAACGAAGTAATGAATAATTTCTAGAAAAGGATACTACAGTATTCAACCACAAACGTTTTTAGTAAGAGGTCAGGAATTTTTGTTCGTCTTAGCCGAGACTTGCAATTATGCATTATGCGTGAAATTGTAATTAGATAGCGAACCAAACTTAACGAATAAAACGTTCATTTTTGCCGTGATTTCATATTAAGAGAGTTAAACTGTACATATAATGAATGTACTTTATTTGATTAGCTTTAATGTGCTTTAAATGCAACTGAATTTTTTAATAATGCTGCAGATGTATTTTAGCTTGTAAGTTATGCCTTAAGAAAGCATATTTAATTTGCTACGTTCTTCCTAACGAACCAGTATGTTCTATTGTGTATTGAGGTAAATATTGGAAAAGATGAAAAGTGATTTTGCTGTTGCATTTAATTTAATGTTAACAGAAACTGATTTTGTAGTTTCAGAATACCATAATATTAAGCTTGTGTTTTACATGGCTAATTTTAATCTATGTTTCAGGTGCTTTGTGGAAATAAATCCAATGCCTGGGTCCAAGACATAAAAGATGATTTTTATTATTTGTAAATGTTGCGATTTGTAATACATTTGTTATTTTGTATATATGTATTTGTGAATTATTTTGTATTGCTCAAATTCTAAAATAAACAAGATCTCCACGTAAGGTTTCTTATTTTTTCTGTGTTTAAAATATTTTCAATAATAGAGAGCTTGGATTAAATTGTCGTTTGGGAGGTAAAACTCAGTACCAGCAAATTTTACATTATTGTCATCTACTGTACTTAAGTTTTTTTTTTGTACAAGCTTGCTTATTTGGTTGGAACTCGAAAAATAGAGCTTGAGTAAAATGTAAAATTTCAGCATTTCCCTAATGCTGGTATGGAATTCAAAAATTATTTTTTCACATAGCTCAAAAAATCATTTCTGCAGGTATACCTTCCCATAGTAGTACATTCAAATGCATATGCAATTGCAGATTCTTACTTCTTTTTTTTTTTTTTTTTCATGTTAGTGCACTTGAATGCATAAATGTTTATTGCTGGGTTTTTTACTTGATTTTAGGTCCTTTTTTATCTTTGAAAAAAATTTAAGTAATTTTTGTTTCGCCATGTCTCATAGAAGCCGACCTTGAAGAACCATTGCTTACCATTTTTTGTGTGAATGATTGGAAAGATCCAATCGTTTTAGTTCAGAAGTCACAAGTTTTCTGGGCATTTTTTAAAATATTGCTTGTTTTTTCATTTTTGCTGCATATTTTCATAGTTTTAGTGCATATTTCAATCACTTTTTATTGAATATAACCACAGCTCTAATTATACATTAAAAAATACTGATAATCAATCTTGTACATTGTGTAACAACATGTAAGTACTGTGTAGTGTATCTATTGGGTTTTTACTTATTGATTTTTAAAAAATTGAAGTCAATTAAAATATTCTCTTAATTAATTCCTTTATTTTTAATATTCCGTAACTGTTACAGTTGAAATGGTAAGCCTTAATTCTAAAAGGAAACTCTCTCTTGAATTAATTTCTTACCTGTATTTATAATTTATAGACTAAAGAGATCCATTCATTTAATTAACATACTATAAAACCTGACCAAATGGGGTAAATTACTGTGAATACTAGTTATTAGGTGCCTGTGCACATTTTAAATGGTTACAAAAAGTGTTTCATTAAGAGTTTTTCCACGTGCTAATCGTATGTGGTCACAATACCGTAAAGTGGTATAGTTACGGTCCATCAACATACTAGTCCTATATGGTAACAAAACCGTAAAATGTTACGTTGTGGTATCTTTACGGTTTTTTTGACGTACTAGTGGAATATGGTTACAAATCCGTAAAATGTTGTATTTACGGTTTTTCTCCGTATTTTTTGAATATGGTTACAAAACCGTAAATTGTGGTTTTTACGGTTTTTCACCGTACTAGCTGTATACGGTAGAAACCGTAAAATTACATGTTTACGGTTTTTTAACCATTTTAGTTGAAAATGGTTTTGAACCCGTAAATGTGAAGTATCAACCCTAACCGTAAACTTTACGGTTAATCAGACGGACACACTGCTGCCGGTTATTTCACCGTAATTTTACGATGAAATTTCTAACAGTGTACGTTTGTTTTTCCTTTGCAATTATTGGACCAATAAATGATCTCATTCCCATATAAATGTAAAATTCCATGGTCACACGCACCACTCTTTTCATTCTCCTCAACCAGTAACGAATGCTTGACCCAGAAAATTGTGCACAGTTTCCCAAATTAATTTTCGAGTCGCATCTTTTATAAAATCCTAAATTGTCTGTATATAGGACTAAATGGTTTTTATATAGTGAAAAGATAGGACCTTGAAATAAAAATTTATGTTATTGTTCTTTTACTACAAAATCTTAATGAATAAAATTACATCGAAACGTGAAGATGTCATATCTAAAATTTAGAAAATTTAATGTACACTAGGTATCACGAAAAAAAAGTGCGACTATTTTTTTTTTAATGTCTAATATCTGTTTTTGTCTGAGTATATAAATATATGTTAGTATATAATCTTTATTGTGCGCAATGAAGTCACCTTATTATATGCAAATGTTCTGTGTTACTCACCATCAAAATATATATAAAACTTTCTGGGACAAACCTTAGTTTACTATTAAAAAAAAATAGTGATTCAATTTCAGTAATGAAAACTGTTATCTTTTCTTTCTACTCAAAATGTTTGATAATTTTTGTGATATTATATCCAGGTGTATTAGGCAAACTCTTTTATCTATAAAAATAATGCAGGCTCTTCGTTATGTTGTGTTGTTTCTATTTAAAAACAGGCTTTTCACAAAAAATACCTTCATTATGTATTTCCCCCCGGTTATGAACTTTCAATTTACAGTTTTGATTTAAGTATCTAACACCTTGAAAAACAATGTCAAATGCACCCACTTTTAAAAATTTACTTTACTGTTCGAAAATTTTCTATTTACCTTTCACCAGTGTGTTTTCATGAATACCAATGTGTGTTAGGGCAGAGGCATGATACTTTGATGATTTAATTACGATCCATCGCAGCTGGAAATGATCTACTCATTAATAATTTTATTGGCAATTACTTTTCATTAATGAAAGTTTAACTAAAAATCCTCTAAAAGCGTTTATTACAGAATCAAAAAGAACTGATACGTTTATTAGTAAAAGTGCAAACAGACTGTTTGAACGTTAAAGTGAGTCATAAGTTTTGCAGTAAATTTATTAACTTGCTTCATTTCTTCAGTAATGCATTGTTAACTTAAGCAGTGTTTTAGAAATCGTTTTCGAAGCACAGGCCATCACATTCTGCCGTCTTAAGCCATCTGTCATCCAGTTCTTTCCTACCATAGAAATAATATTTTATTGTGATTATTATAATGATAACCATTATAATAATAATAAATATTAATGTTATAATAACCATCTTGTTGCATTGTGCTGCTGTGGTCTACGAGCCTTCACATTTCACCATGAATATGTTTCGTGCTGTCCCGGCTCCGCTATGGCTGTACTAGAGCTTATAAAACAAAAGTTATTTAATTAAGTTAGTTTGGCTGCTCGTTTTTAATGCTTCCAATAACATGCCGCGTATCAGAACTCAATGATGCTGCGTTATAAGGAAGTCCAAATACTGGCTTTTTTAATGGTTATCTTCTGCAAATCACGTTCATGTTTTCTTGTTAACAGTATATTAAGAAAAGTTACATGTGTAAGAACTTATGAACTCACCCTAGCATAGTTTTTAAATAAGTAATACATGTATTAAGGAATGCTTATTTAGTCAGATGTTTAGCAAGAACTTTTCTCCAACAATAACTTTGATGTATGGTTAATGACAGGTAGGATTGAGTTGGTTGGTTCATTCGAAAGTTTGACTTTCGATTTGACAAAACTCATATTGCAAAATGAGAACTCTAAAGTGGAGGAAAACATCAACTTTCAAACGAAATTCTACATCAATCATTATTGGATGTTTTTCTTGTAGAAACACTTGCCAGCTTTTTTTCTGTTTCACAATACCTTTCATTTAAAATCTCTTCTTAACTAAGTATCTTCACTTCAGCTAGCCAGTCCATCTACTCTGAATCAGTTCTGCATTGAAGAAACGATATCATTCAAATTTAATTTTCTGTCCAGGAGGAGGCAAACTGGTATACCATAGAAATGCTTTTCATTCTGAGAATCTGCTGCTGAATTTGGCTTTCAAAGTGGACATTGTTTGAAGAAGAAATGTCCTTTTTACAGTAATTTACTTCCTCATCAACAAGTTTAAAGTTTGAAAGCGTCTTAAATTATTTTTTCTAATTGTCGTCCACACTTATAGCTAATAGCCTAACTTTAACTAATAGCATTTATTGTTCTGAAATTATAAATTATTTCTCTTAGTTCAGGGTCAAAATGAGGAAGAGTTGAGTTTCCCTTAGACTCTATATACCAACTTACTTTTCGTAAAACTAATGTATTTTATCTTACTTCTTCACAGGGGCGCAGAGAGAGGGGCTTAGTAATTAGCCCTCCAAAGACCACCGATTGTAATCCATATTATCAATCCTCGTACTCTAATATGCAAATATGTAAGTACTATATGACCAATTCCCCCTCCCCTCCCAAGATAATTATGGCCCCGATAGTGCTTCTTTAAATTTTTGAGCTGTTTCTAGAAAACGTGAACAAAAATTCCACAGTTAACTGATCAACAATGAACTGTGCCGACCGAGTGGTGAAGTGGTTGAACCCTGGTGTCTTACGACCAAAGGCCTAGCCACCAATCGGTGAATTTGCAAGATGCAGAAAATGGACAGCGTCCATGTCGTATGATTATGCAGCATGTAAAAGATTCCTCGAGTAGGGGAAACTAGGGAGGTTTGACCCTTTGGGAGACTTGACCCATGAGGATTTTTTCCATGAAAAGGATATTTAGGGAAAATTTTAGCCATATTATTGGTTGACCAGCCACACAACAATATTTTGCAGGGATAAGCCATTACAAAATTGTCAGTGGTTTTCATGAAATTCAGTGTTAAATGATACTGCACCAAAAAGTAATTTTGAAGATTTTGGAATTTTTTAGATTTTATCCTCCAGTTTTGAGGGAATTGGATTTTAAAAGTATGCATGTTTTAGTCACTTTTCTATATATATAGCTATGTATTGATATACAGTAGTTTTATATAACTTTAATCTAAGGTGCTAAAAATTTAAGGTAAACAAAAGAAAGCTAACTAGGGAGCTTTGACCCCAAGCTAACTAGGGAAACTTGACCCAAAGACTAATGTGATGCTTTTGTTTAATTTGATGTTTTTTCAATGAATTTTTATTTTTAAATACATAAAATATTGCGATTTAGGCCTAATGATTTGATTTCATTGATCTAAGTTACTAAAAATTTAAGGCAAACTATAGAAAGCTACTTAGGGAGCTTTGACCCAAGCTAACCAGGGACACTTGACCCAAAGAATAATTTGATATTTTTACTTCCTTTTACAAAAAAGGAAGTATTCGCGAAAAAAATTTCACTCAAAAATCGACCTTAATTTCCATTTTACTCACCCCCGAATGAGTGTTGAGTTTTTTTTTTCGACTCGACCACACGTGGATAAGTGCCTAAGAACGGATAGGCTCGCGAAATATCCATTTTGACGATGCCCGAGTTAATAACAACGATTTTTCTTGTGACGTCTGTATGTACGTATGTGCAGATGTGCGTATGTATGTCGCATAAGTCAAGAACGGTATGTCCTAGAAAGTTGAAATTTAGTACGTAGACTCTAGTGGGGTTTAGTTGTGCACCTCCCCTTTTGGTTGCATTCGGGTGTTTCTAAAGGGGTCTTTTGCCCTTTTTAGAGGGGAAATCATTGTTAATTTCGATGTAAACGCAAGTGGTGTTATAATTTAGCGGACACTTGGCGATATATCGCCAGTGTTTTTTTAAACCAAGTTTTGTCAACAACTTGGCGACAAATTCGGCGATTTTTTTTTTTTTTTTTTTTTTTTTGAATCTGATTTCAATTTGGCTACTGTTGGTAATATTTAGAGAGCAAACTATTGAATCACATTAAAATTGCCAGTAATGGAGAAAAGACATTAAATTGGAGTAAAGGAAGTCATGTGATGCACACATCAGCTCGTTTCAATGAATTTTTCTTTATCAATAGCTAAAATATTGTGATTCAGACCTTAATGATTTGCTTTTATTTAAGCAATAACTTTAATATTGTGAATAAGAAGGGGGGATTTTTTTTACTTAAAGAATAACGAAGATATTTTGGTCTAATAAATTGTTTTTATTTGACAAATAACTAAAATAGTAATGATCTTTAAGCCCAACGATTTGTTTCTTAATAAAATAACTGAAATATTGTTTGAGTCTTAGCTGATAAAGTTTTGAATTAGACTTCTGCTTTCCTGCTGATGTGCTATAGTTTTAGAATAATCTGTGACACTTCACCTACAGAGTGAACATTTGTTCATTCACTTCAAGTATCACTTATTGAAGCAAAAAACACCATTAAACCTGCGTTTTTGGTTTCAATATCTATGAGTCTTCTTACAATCATGAGGGGAGTCATGTCTCCCAAGGTATTGGGTCAAGTCTAAAATTATGCGATTAGTTTTAGCCATAATAATGTGCAAATGGCAAACTATTTTTGTTATTTTTTTATTTCGTCCCAACTAGTCTCCCTAGTTTCCCCTACTCGTTTAGCTTGGAGTGCTCCTGGCATAATTAAATTCCTAGTTCAGTTTCACATCGAAGAAAGCCCAGATGTCTCCCTCTGGTGGGAAAACTGAGCTTCAAAATCCTTGTGGTAAAATTATCTGCCGATCGTGATGCTACGTGAAAGAATTAATGCTATAATGGGGGATCGCACTAGATCGGCAAAAGGTTGTGCAACGCAGCCCCATTGGAAAAAAAATCATCAATAAATGAAAATAGTAGAATAAAAAATTTGAAATTACTTTCCTGCGATTTTTTTTTTTTTTTTTTTTTTTTGGAGCGTTTGAAAGGTAGTAATTCTGCGGAGATAGTAGTTTCAAAATAATTGCGAAAATCTTTAAAAGACATGTTTCCAATATAAGGTTAAGATGTTAATTAGTAAATAGAGCTATTTCTTATTTGTTATCTTATTTGATCATTTACCTTTAAGAAACCCAAGTCATTTCCTTCTTCATAATGAGTTCTATTTTCAAAAAATGTCGCTGCTCCGCTTGATCCAAATTATGATACGTAAAATATTGATTGTGAAAATGTAGTCTTACGAATGATCAATCTGATAAAATCATCGAAGTCTTTTCAAGGATTCGTGCCATTACTTCATTTCCGAGGAAACTTTTAGAAATGTCAGAACAACTTCCTTGCAAGCTCTTAGATTCAAAAAATATTATTTTTCTAATTGATATTAACACACTTTTCGCCATTATGTGGTCTAAAAATCGATTTATTCTGAGTTATGAAAAAAAAATAAGGAAATAAAGCAAAACATAAAAACAATTTAGTGCACGAGGGAAATGTAATCAAAAGTTTGAGAATTTCATAACAGCTATAACAGCGTATCAAGGAAAAATCACACGAATTCGATGAGTAATTAGTGCTTTTTATTGATTCTATAATTTATGGTAAAAATTAGCAGTGATGAAAATTTTAACTAATAAATTCTATCTACTCTGTCCATTTCCAAATTGCCCTTTTTTTTGAAGAATGTATTTAAAATTAATATTTGTGATGAAACAAATAAATAGAATTTTATTTTTAAAATAACCAAACATAGTAAATCGCAATATAACTTTGTAATAATATTTCAACGAAATAGAGACATAGATTTCAATTTGTTTTGCTACTTTATTACGCATTGCTTTCGGGTATAGCATCCAAAGGTGAAGGTCCATTAGTCTCCCACATCCCGAAAATGTAAATATGAAGGATTGAATTTGCTTAGCTGAATTCTGATCCAAATTTAATTGAATATGTAATTTTAATTTATTTGAGGCAGGATTATGACCCACAGTTGTGTTTTTACATTAAAATCAGAAAAGAAAACGTTTATTTTAACATTTTAAATCTCAGTATCATTAAAGATGTTTTTTGTAGGTACGCCATAACTTTCTTAATACTTCATCAAACTTGAAAAGTAAGCTATCATTTGAAAGATTTTTTTACACTGTCATCAGCGAAAAACCAACAAACTATTCACCATGTCTGCTGTTATCCAAAAAAATTACACTAAAAATCGGGGTTTTGAATCCGTTCTCTCTAGTGCGAATGCTTTGAACGGGTCAGCTAGTTGCAGATAATTATGATTGCGTTTTTATCTTGAACCTTACTTTAAATACACGAGACAATACTTATAGAAACTAAATCGTGAAATAAAAGTAGATATAAAGAAAGAATCTCAAAGGACGTGTAATTACACGATTCAGGTGTCAAATAACACAGCAGATAATTTTCTTCGTGGAAACAGTATAAATAAAATTTAATAAAGTAATAAAAATAATAAATTTTCTGAGTTACGAAATGAATCTAAGCACATTGTCAAATATGAGTCTGGTTCTTAAAATTTTGATATCACCCTTCTTTTAATTTTAGAAACTGTAAACTAGAACCCTAAATAACATTATTGCTATTTTCAAAATGACATCAGCTTGCAGTATACCGTATGTGATAACTTATGTGTTGAACCACAAGTTTTTCATGGAGTCCGACAGAAATTGGAAAATCTTAGTCAAAAACATTTTTGGTGTCAGAAAAATTAAAAACTTATACAGAAAGAAATTCTCCTTATATAGAACTGTTCGAACGACACATTTCATCTTTAAAAAAAAAAAGGAAAAATAACTTCAAGTAAAAAAATATTCTCCAGTTCAGAACAATGTAAAAGATATAAATATACTACAGCTGTATACATGTGTGTAGACACTATTATATTTCCTTTTAAATCAATAATTTTCTGCTATTAATTGGTAAATGACTAAATTTTTCAACTCTGAATTAAAAACTTAAGTTTAAAGTTTTACATCAGTGTACACATATGTCGAACGTTAATAATACGTGGTTCATAAGAAAAAAAAACGAACGAAAACGTTGGTGATTGAAAAAGCTAATGTTTTACATGTAATCAATATTACTTTTCTTGTAAAATATCATTCTCCTTGGAATTTTCAAGATAGTAGCAGAAAGAGTGACAATTCACCATATTAAAAGTTATACTGCCGTGTGCTGGAAAGCGGCAGTATCTGCAGAAATGAGTTTTCGAGATATTTGAAGAAATGTGTGGTGGATTCAATACTAACAATAGAAAAATGCTGGAATCAGACGTTTTTTTCGCGCATGTTTTTCAGCGGAAATCAAATAAGCGAGCTTGTACAATAAAGATAATATACAATAGATGACAAAAAAAAAGCAGTTACTGCCCTTTACCTGCACACGACAGTATATTCATCTTCATTTTTATCCCTTCTCGTTCTAAAAGAACTAGTCGCCAAAGTGTTTTTTTTTTTTTTAGTATTCGGATCCTATTTAAAAATCAAATAAATACTTTCAAGGAAAATTGAGTTTCTTCTCTTTGTCACGATTTAGCATATAATAGTGAGAGCTTTTAGCTGGGGGAGGGGGGTACGCCATCCACGAAACATCGATAATTGGCGTTTTATACCACCAAACATATGGTGGTATGAAATTGGTTTCATACCACCTTTTATTTTGATGAGTTCTCCTAAAACCCAAGATGAGTTCTACTAAATATTTTTTTTCCAACTACAGCACTGATTATGGCTAAAATAAATGTTGTTGTTGTAACGAGTGTCACAGGCACGGTTGCTCTAAAACAATAATTTAAATTCCAAAAACTCTGGAGCACATTATATGTTAGAGAAATTTATGCGTAAAATTAACGAAATAGCAATAAGAAACCGACAAGTAATTTTTTAGGTGTCGCCATATTTTATCCATCTACAATATTAGGGAAGTGTAGCTCAAATATTTTGTTTCATTTTGCGCCGCTGGCTCAATGTCCTAAACTGCTCTGGAGCTATTTATAGCTGAAAGAACATTATATTTTTCATGTATTCTCTGGAAAGCAATTTATAAAGTCCATCAATATCGAACGACCACCAATATCACGTCGTCTGGTTACCATGGTATCTTTTACGGGCTGTACGGCGAAAAGTGAAATAAAGATGACGTGCTTGAACGAAAAAATTAATCTTAAAATCGAGGTTTGGAGTTAAAATAAGACTTTCAAATGACATTTACAAACATTTGATTCAATGTAACGATTTCAGCAATAAAATGAACTGTTTACTTTTTCCATACCTTAAGTCAGAGATATTTTTAAAGCCTCCACTAGCGTATAAGACGAATTGAAAATAAAAAATAATTCTCAAAAATTTAGTCAAGCATATTTTCATGCTTTGTTTTTAACAAAAAATTAGCACCATGGTAAATGAAACTAAAAAGAAGCAATTAAGACATTGCATTTGAATGTTTTAAGTTTTTAAATAGAAAATGTCAAATAATTTGAGCATTGAAATTCAGAATAATACGTATCTCTTCTTTTTCCATCAATTACCAGTTTTCATACAGTACACATTTTTAAAAACTGAACTCCACTCCTCAAAGAAAAGTCGAGGCGCTCGTTACTCCTTGAGTGGAAAAAAAAAATTAAAAATTAAAAAAAAATAAAAATAAATAAATAAATAAATAAATAAAAACTAGCAGTTTCTCAGCCTTCAATTGTTTTCTAGTCGGTTGTTGAGTCTATACTTTTGTGCATATATATACTACTGGACAAAATTAGACTCAAAAACTTAGATTGTATTTTAATCAGAACTTCAAACCAATTAAATTTTACTTCTTTAAAATACAGGAAAATAATTGAAAAAAATAGTCGCAAATCCATTCTCGCTTACGAATTAATTAAAATGATCAGTGTAAATTCAAAAATATCTACACCTTTAACATTTTATTATTACATGAAACCTGAACGAAAGTATAAAATCCGGAAGGCGGGGTTGGGGGGGGGGGGGTAAAAATCCTATTAAAGTCCCATCAATGGTTTAAAAAAATCATAATAAAATGTTGCTAAAGCAGTATCATTAATCAATGCTGTCATTAATAATTGAATCGATTATTTCAAAAAGGGCATAAGTCACATTTTTTTTTTTCAAAATTGAGTTAGCTGTGATTTTCCCATATTTGTATGTTGAGAAATCGACTAGTGTAGCAGGGAAGTAAATCATTGTGCAACAAAGCACTTTATTTAGGGGTCACATTTTTCGTTTAGTGCAAAAAGGGCATAAGTCCCGGACTTATGGAAGAAATAGACGCAATGGCAAGATCATTGATGAACTAGATGATGCGGCGTAATGAAGTAAAAACAAATAACTCCTTTGATCTAGCATAATTACGGTAATGGTAGGTTCGTCAGTTCGGGGGTTAGGGGTGGATTCGAAATCACGGAATTGCAATGAAATTCGCTAATTTCTCAGGGGTTTTATTAACATTACTGTAGGAACTGCGCAAAAACTGTATACTTTCAGTGATATATATATATATATATATACGCTGGTCAAAATAGAAACAACACTGCAGGAGACTTTTTCTAGAAATAACATTGACAAAATTTAACAAGATTGCATTATAATGACTTTTCTCTGAGAGGACACTTGTTCGTCCTTCGCGACCGGGATTTTAGGAGAGTAAAAGGAATGTTAAACAAATATGACGGATTATTGCCATGTGAAATCCAATCTATTTTAAGTGAAATTCTGAAATTACATCAAGATTCACCGTCAAATCTGTTGAAAACAATGAAATCTGTAAGACAGGTGCCTTTTACTTTTTAAGAGGACTTATCTCCCGAATTGAGATTTTGGAAAAAGATTTTACTGGGTGACAAATGTTTTCAATTATCCACATTCATGATGCTTAAATATTCGATAGAGCATCAAAGAAACGGTTTCAGGCTAGCTATTTTATAGACGGTATTCAAGAGAATTTTGCACAGTAACGCTTGTCGGCTGAACTACCTAGCCAATATTGAGTATAAAGGGAAAATTTTCATATTGTTGGAAGAAATAACAAATATCAAGATTCAGTGCAATTTTGAACATAGTCATACCAATATGTACACCGAACTTGGTACACAAAACTAGACAAGAGACGGACAGAAAAAAAGGTTTCCATGGAGGATGTATTTGATGAATATGAATATAGATTTATACACATGTAAAACGTTTGCATTTTACCTCAGTTTGTTAGTTTTTGTAATTTTTTTTTTTTTTTTTTTGCACCAGACTTTATTATTTCACTAAAACAAGACAAGAGAGAGAGAGAGAGAGAGAGATGAAAGTAAAAAATGTATTTTCTTAAGATAATGAATTTATGAATATAGACTTCACTAATTATTTTTATCTCACTTTGTTATATTATTTTGTATTATCATAAATCAGTTTGAAACAAATCTGTTTCACTTGATTTACATTTTCATCTCTCTAAACTAGTCTTTCAGGATATTTTTATCATAAAGGACGTAAGTCCAAATTAAAAAAAAAAAATAATAATAATAATTAATTTCAGTGACGAAATGAAACGTAATTTAAGGTGAGGTAATGATCCTACTTGTGGCTAGATTAGTCATAAAAATTTTCGTAGAATTTAGTTCATTTCTGAAAGTAATAACCACTTTTTATTGATTCCTGAAAAGTTGCATTAGTTGCACTTACGCTCTTTCTGAAATAATCGATTCAATTGTCAGTTGCTTTATTTTCAAAACTAATGACAAACAATAAAAATATGAACCAAACCAAATAATGCATGGAACTCTAAAACTGCGGTTTTCTCCTCAGAAATGTGTTTTATTCTTGAAAAAATAAAAAAGAGCAATTTTCTTATTTTCTTTTCTTAAAAATTTCGTAAACGATGAAATATGACTTAATACAAATAAATAAATAAACACATAATTACTACATTGCAATTTTGAATACAAGTGACATTTCAACAAATGTGAAAACAAAATTTTTATATATATATATATATATATATATATATATATATATATATATATATATATATATATATATATTTATTTATTTATTTATTTATTTATTTATTTACCCCCATCCAAAATTTTGGAGAAAGTACCAGAGATGTTGAATTAATCTAACAGTTCTACAACTGATATTTATCTTTAAAAACTTTTAAAATTCAATTGGATGATGCTTTGGTGTTTGAAACTAAGTTTAAAAGAGATCTACGCCCTATTTTTATGTCGAATCCACAATTTAATTTTTTTAAAATCCCAATAGAGCAGATGGATCTTCAACGCACTTTTATCACTGCCTGGTACATTTTACTTAAAGTGAGTTTGGATTGATCAATATCTCTAGCAGTGTTTTTCACCAATCATATTGTGTACAAGTTAAAACTCTAGGATTTAAAAAATTGTTTAGTTTCAACACAGAAGTGCAGTATTGAATAGCACAACAAAATATAGTAGTACTAGCGTTTAAAAACCTCAAGTCTTTTCATGCATAAAATCAGCCAACGAAGAGGTTTTCTTTGAACAATTGAAAAAATGAGAAAACAATAGAAAAATGTCCTGTACAATTTTTCTTTCACTTTAGAAAATATAAATTTACAAAAATATTTTATTAAGTCATATTTTATAGTTTGAAATACATTATAAGAAAAGAAAATAATCTATAATGACAGTATTGTTATTATTATTATTTTGTTACTTTTCAAGAAAAAGGCATTCATAGGGAGAAAAGGAGGAATTAAGAATTTTTTTCCTAAAACTTTTATTTTATATTTTTATTGTTTTTCATTAATTTTCAAATTCAAAGCTACTAACGATCATTTATGGCAACACTGAATAATGTTAAGGCTTTAAATGGACTGATTTAAGCAAAAGTTTACTATAATTCTGGATTATTTACCTTTGAAATTATACTTTTGTACAGGTTTCGTGTTTTAATAAAATATTTAAGCTAGACATTTTTGAGACTGCATTAATTATTTTACATAGCTTATGAGTTATATTGAATTTAGGAATATTTACTAAATTATTTGTATTTATTTAAATAAAATAAAATTAAGTTAAGTAACGAGTGAAGGAACAATGAAAAATTGAGAGTCTAGATTTTTTTCTATCAGTGTAAACATATTTTGTTGAAAACGTTGTCTTCCTACAGTTTTATTAGTTTATTAATTTTGCATTACGTTTTGAAACGTCTTACAGTTCATTACGTTACAAGCTCGTTCGATAAATTGTCAAATCAATCGTTCAAGCCAATGATCAAATAAATCGTTCAATAGATCAGCTACATAATCACGACGAAAATTTTAATATTAACTGCAGATAATTACATACAACGCTCAAGAAACTCTCACCTCAGTGCGTAAAAAGGAAGCTCATAAAAACATGTTGTATAATACATAGGTGCCATTAGCTCTTTTTGGTTAATTTATGCAGCTGAAAGATGACGAAAAAATGACAATTTTTGTTTTATATTATATTTTAATTATTGTAATTTGCTTTTTGATGAAAAATTTACGGTGATTAAAGGAACAAGAGTTTTCGTCATCTTGATATTGACGCAAAGCTGCATTTTTTGAAAACAATTTATGAAATTAAACATTTATATTTCTTTAAAATATACAAATTTCTCTTTTTACTTTCCTTACAATCTAAAGTTAAAAACATCACAAATCAAGTGTAAAGGACGGACTATTTCCTAAAAAGATTGTTTTTTTTAGTTTTCCTTTTTTCTACCGATAAATCAATTACAATAATTTATCAAATAAGCGAGCTTGTACAATAAAGATAATATACAATAGATGACAAAAAAAAAAAAAATGCAGTTACTGCCCTTTACCTGCACACGACAGTATATTCATCTTCATTTTTATCCCTTCTCGTTCTAAAAGAACTAGTCGTAAAAGTTTTTTTTTTTAGTATTCGGATCCTATTTAAAAATCAAATAAATACTTTCAGGGAAAATTGAGTTTCTTCTCTTTGTCACGATTTAGCATATAATAGTGAGTGCTTTTAGCTGGGGGAGGGGGGAGGGGGGTACACCATCCCCGAAACATCGATAATTGGCGTTTTACTGTAAAAATAATTCAAACGTAATGTAAATTGGTTTCATACCACCTTTTATTTTGATGAGTTCTCCTAAAACCCAAGATGAGTTCTACTAATTTTTTTTTTCCAACTACAGCACTGATTATGGCTAAAATCAGTGGTTGGAAGTAGAGCGCTACAAGTAGCGACGCTACTGTAGTAGCTACATTTTTTAGTAGTTTGTAGTGTAGCGTACTACTTTTTAAAAAAAGTAGAGTAGCCAGTAGTTCGCTACAAAAAAAGTAGTTTGCAGCGATTCCTGGAAACTACTTTTGAATAAAGTTTCAAAAAAAAAAAAAAAAATGCATTTTTAAACGAATCTGACTAGTGCAAGTCTTACGCAATTAAAACTCGCACCTATCAGATTCGTAAGACTGAAAAATACGAGCTGACCTCTGACATATTATTTTGACGCCATACGTTGTATCTGTTTGACGCCATTAGTTTGTTTGGCATAGAAACTTTCACATTTTCCCAATATTCGCCTTGAATAGAGCATGGCTTAGAAAGAAAGAAACGAATTTTTTCCGGTTCATGAAAACTTTGCCAGTTAAGCAAAAAGCTTTCGGCATCAATGCCATTTGCACATGCAGTCGAACCTCAACTTACGCGAGGGATGAGTTTCAAACTTTAAACAGCTCGTTTATGCGAAATTATCTTTCACCAACTTCATATTTAGAAAGAAAAAAATGCTGAGCGGCGATTTGTACGTTAACAATCTGATGTTTCGACAAGTACGGTGCGGGAAATTTTGACTTTCAGTGATGCTAAAGGGAAATTCCATTCACGAAACTAATATTTAGTAACCAAGAAACAAGGTGATATAAGCCCAGCGCTTCCGCTCCGAAAATTTTCGTGTTGCGGGTGAGGAATTCGCGTCAGCTGCAAAATGCGTTTCTCGAGTAAAACTCGTTATATAGACATTTCGCGTTAGTCGAATTGCGTTGTAGCCAGAGTCCACTGTTGTTTAAAATTGCACATTGAAGTAAAGTAAGTATTTTTAGTTATGTTTCATGTTTCAGATAATTAGTAGCACCGTTTGGGATATTTTTCCTTTTTTTTTCTTTTTCGCTGATCGAGTATTGATATATTAACATATTAAAAGTCAATGAGATGGTGTCCAGGTCCGGAACCCTAGCTTGAAGCTCAAAAGCAATTAATTCCTACGAAATATAAGTTCCTTTAAAATTAACTCATATAATGAAAATTAAAGTTTCTCTTTTGTTTAAAAGAAGCTTTTCATCATCTAAATCACTTTCATGTATATGTATGTCTATGTAAAATTTAAATCAAATTATGACTGGATTTATCTCAATTTCAAGTAGCCGAGTTACACTTCTTGAATGAAATGCTACTTACTGTCAGGAAAGGATTAAAAATTTGAAGGTTGAATTCCTTCCACTTCTTAATCCTTTCTTGCAGGGAATATTCGTGCAAATGGTAAAAAATGTTTGGATTGACGAATCGTTTCAGTAAAGGAAAAAAAGAATAAAAAACTTATTTGCAATATTCCATGTTCAAATGAGCCAATATATAATCTGAACATTTTTTAAATTTTTTCATTCAATCCTCAAATGGTGTGTATGTGTATGTTATTTATTTATTTATTTTTTTAAAAGTAGCGAAGTAGCGATTACATTTCAAAAGTAGTTAGTAGTTGCTACATTTTGAAAAAAGTAGTTGTAGTTGTAGTTAACTACATTTGTGCCAAAGTAGTTGTAGTTGTAGTTCGCTACAAAAGAAACTTAGTTTTTCCAACCACTGGCTAAAATAAATGTTGTTGTTGTTGTAACGATTGTCACAGGGCACGGTTGCTCTAAAACAATAATTTAAATTCCAAAAACTCTGGAGCACATTATATGTTAGAGAAATTTATGTGTAAAATTAACGAAATAGCAATAAGAAAAGCAAATTGTTTTTGAATTGATTGTTTTTTTAGTTTTCCTTTTTTCTACCGATAAATCAATTACAATAATTTATCCCAAAGCAAGCAGTTTCAGGTTTTTGCTTGCAGGCCAATAATACGTAAAAAAGTTCAATTAAAAAAAAAAAAAAAAAAAGTTAAACTCAATAAATCATCCGTTCAAAAAATATAAAAAAAATTTAACTTGATTTTTTTTCGATATTTCTTTACATTTAAAGAAATTAATTATGCAATCACCTTCGTCAATGCAAAGCTTAAGGAGAAATTAACTTCAATTTTCAAGATTTTTTTTTTTTTATTTCAAAAATAAAAAGAAAATTTAGGATTTCTGCCCAGTTTTTGGTTCAAAAATATAAATTTTAGTTATATTAGTTTTTAGAAAAAAAACAAAGGTTTTCATTTGTCCACATGGAAAATCAGAGATCAATGCACAATAAAGGTGCATTTTTTCGAACGCGAATTCTATGAAGACTTTAAGGCTTTTCTTCGAAAGATTAAATAAATAAATAAAGGAATAAATAATGTTAGAATCGGAACCGGGGGACGGAAAGGCGGACGGGGTTCAATTTTTTATTTTGAAGTATTTATTAAATTAATTATCTGCATTTATTACATTGGAAAATTTTGCTTATTTTAAACTTTTCATCAAAATCAGCCGCTGTCAGGACTATTGACTGATATGCTGAAAATATGGTCGTAAAATTGCATACCTGATGGGAAATTTCACTATATTTTGTCCAAATGCTGAGTCCGTAACGTGACATTTTTTTTCTGCCATAACTTTTTAATTTACTGTTTGATTAGCATATTGTTTTATTTTAAGTTTGAGTGTTGGTAGGACTAACTCAAAATAAAATTTTGTGCTAATCAAACAATAAAATAAATAATTATGGCAAAAAAAAAAAAACTATCATGTTGCGGACTCTACATTTGGTCAAAATACTGTGAAAGGGCCCTGATGAGAAAAATGCACCATTTTGTCATAATGTTTATTGTTTGAGACTTTATTTTTGTTCTATAGCTATATTTATTTTTTGTAGTGTTATAGTTGAATCTTGATTTATTATGATATTAATTTTTATTTATGAGACTTATTTTTTCATTATTAGGGTACAATTACTACTACAAAATACACATTTACTAACGCAGGACATCCATGACGAGTAGTTTATGAAAAAAACTCTTACTGATCCCAAGTGAGAAAAAAGGTTGAATAACAAATGTCAATTAAATTGTCATTTGTTATTCAACCCCAATTGTCAATAACAATTATCAATAAAGGTTTTTGGTAAAGAATAAAACTTTTTAATGCATAGAGAAAGCGTAGTGTTTAAGATTTAATCATTGACTGCTTTAAAAGGGTTTTATAAAGAAATTAATCGCAAAAAGAGTGAAAAAAAAATTATTAGTAAACATCCGTCACGAGTTATAAAAATTCAAAAATATTTGATGATATTTACAATGCAAACGATCTAGAATAGTATCAGTTTCTTGAATATTAATTTGTGATTATATATGGTATTTTTATTCTTTTCAGATACCGGGTAGAAAAGCTGCAAGACGATATTTAAGGTAATGACGCTTTTATATCATATTTTTATTTTGTTAAAAATATGTTTCTTTCAAAACAAACTAGTGAGAAAAAAATAATGTCATGTATTCAATATTTTTATCATTTTATCATTGTCTATGCAAATATATACAAAATAAATTCCTTGAAAATTTGCCAGTTACCTTACAAAATTTAAGGTCATCAATTATATATACACCCATATATTACACGCACCAGTATTGAGTGCTTTACAATGTAAAAAAAATATGGAATAACTTATCTATTCGTAAAAATATCACATATATTCAAAGAGATATTAACATTTAAAAGTTCCTGCTTTTCATATATATATATATATATATTTTTTTTTTAATTTCAAAAGTTTTCCGTCAAAGTTATTTTTAGGAGTAAAATATCTATATAATAATCAAAATTATTTGCTAAAACTTTAAAGGGAAAATATTAAACAGTATAGAGGATATCGTTTGTTAAAAAAGATAAATTTTCATAGCGAAATCGGAATGATGTTAGGGGAAAAAAAACAGTGAAAGTTCAGTTCAATATCATGAATTTATTTTGCAGGTATAACATTTAAAATATATTGCGTTTTCAATACTCTCTGCAGAACGTAAAATGGTTGATGGTTTTCTCAATATTATGAAATATTCGAATGAAGTAACAATTTATTGATCGACTTATTCAGCCTAAATATAAACAATAACAATAAAAAATAATTTCCATTTGGGATATTTTTATGAAAATACACTCGTAAGTTAAATGCAGCAACACTAGTAAATAATAATAATAATTATAAAAAAAAAAAACGCATTTAAATTATCATTCTGCGATACAGGATGATCACGGAACTGACCACGTAGCAAGTAAGATTTTTTTTTTAAATTTCCGAGTTTCTGCGGTTTTTTATCATCAAAGTTGTTAAAACATTCCTTTAGTAGTTTTTAAACTATTTCATTTATTTTTTCAATTATTCCATAATTTCCTATATTGTACGCCCTTCCATATTGAAGTAAACGATATCAGATTTTCTTGCCGGTGAATGACAAATCTTAACATAAAAAGTTTTATACCAATTTTTGATCATTTCAGCGAAGTGTTAAAATAATAGTCATATGTATCTTTTTGTGTGATACATAATATAACAAAAATTCTAAATTTCTTCGTTCGTATTATTGACTCAGTAAGGATACCATAGCTATTCTGCTGCGGGCAGGTAAAGGGCAGTATCTGCAAAAAAATTTTTTTCGATATATTTGAAGAAATGCGTTTTGGATTAAATACTAACAATAGGGAAATATTGGAATTAGACAATTATTTTCGCCCCTTTTTTTCATCAGAAACCAAATAAACAAGCTTGTACAACAAAGCTAACTTATAATAGAGGACAAAAAGGCAAAAAAAAAAAAAAAGAAAAAGAAAAATTTGCAGTTACTGTCCTTTACCTGCCCATGGCAGTATTCTACTGCTCATACCTCATTCAGAATCTAGATAAGTAATAATTATAACATTTGCGCTGTGAAATAATGTGTACCATATTTTTGTTTTCCTTTTTATTTATATGTTGGCAACAGTAACTACTAATTGCTTCTCTGAACAATGTCTCCATTCTTTACGGCAGCTGAAAGGTTAAGAAATTCACACAGGGCTCAAACAATCACTTCTATAATCCAGGGCGTTGTGCTGTTTTAGGTTGCTTTATATTACTAATGATCGCGGAAACCAGAATGTTTAAAAGTTTTCGTTCTTTTGCACATCTTGCAGTCTTGGAAAGATTTTCCAAATGAGATTTGTTCAGATCTCGGTGGCCATTAAGAAGCACAAATGGAAGGGCCTTGGAATGTAGCATAGGAATGCTTTTGTGTGTATAAGAGAAGAAGGATGGGTCTTAGGTAGTTGGATATGTGCTCTGTTAAATAGAGGGTTCTTTCCACTCCTAGTTCTAGGTGTTTATTAGCGCTTAGAAACACAACGCATTTTAAAATTTAGATTATTTTCTTTAAAGCTTCAAGATCGTCAGAGAAGTGTTCACATAAGAGGACTTATGTGTGCGCGTGTAGGGTTGGGAGACGCCCATTTATGATCTCTAAACCCATGTTAATGTAGTGAAACGGTGGGGATGATGGAGAAACTTTCTTCTAAACGTATCAATTTGAAATTTGTGATGCTGGACATAACTTATATGTTTCTAAAACGGGTTTTGAAAATTCTAGCAGCCGATATGTTCATTAAGTTCTAATACTGGTCTTTTTTGTGTCGACGCTGGCGATGGTGGTTTAATCGTTGGTTATTCACAAATCATATTATGAATTGAATGATTTGATTCCTATGGTCCTCGTTCGGAAAAGAGTAAGCGTTCTACTAATAAGTACTTAGAGGGTGGACATTAGCTCAAATTATTCGAATGACTGGAAAACCTGTGGTTACTGTTTCTATTACTCATTGTACTACATGTATATGCTTTACAAATGTTTTAGGTTAAATATACCCCCAAATAAAGAGGTGGGTATTCCATTTTTGCTAGATGCTTTAAATATTGATACTGATTCTTATTAATGTCTCTAGACAAGTATTAAATTTCTTGGATTTTCTCCCAGAATTGACAGGGAAAAGTTACAAAGGTATCAAAAACTTACAACTATTTTCTAAATACTGAAATAATTAATTTTGCAACTATAATGATGGGTTTTAAGTTCGCATTAAATGTTTATCCCATATGATTTATGAAAATAAAACGACCGACCACTGGTTTGACACATTGCCGAACACTAGATTTCGGAGACCAACTACTGAAACATTTGCATACATTACAAATTGCTAGATTTCCAAAATAAAAATGTTGCTATTCTTGAAACAATTAAGAGAAATAGTATTGGAAATGTACAATCTTTAGTCTTACAATGTTTTTACAGTTGCAATGATTTTTGAAACTTATAGCAGCCTAAAAACAGTAATCGAGCTCTTAAAAGACCGACTGCTGATGATTTTACCCTGACTAATCAAAAAATCTGTAAAGAAGTAAAATACAAAAAAAAGGTGATTTTTTCAATGACATATAAGTTTCTTTCAGAAACATTTTTTAGAACAATCTTTGAGACACATTAATTTTTTTAAAAATGCGTTCCGTATATTGATTGGCATGCTTATAGCTTTCCAAAACATCGTTGCAAAAGGTTTTTTGAAGACAGGCATATCCACCGCTAGAGAGTTGAGAGTCCGCCTGCTTTATTTTGTTTTTTAGCGATACTTCTTATGTGTACATGCGCATATATATATATATATATATATATATATATATATATATATATATATATATATATATATATACACATATACCAAAACTCCAGGAGATATGCGAGTTAAAAGTTTTAAGGGACCATGCAAAAGATGAGATTGGAACTTACCGCCCTCTCAGAAGAATGGCATTTTGACAAAATAAAAAAAAAAAACAAAGCACTCATAATTTTTTTCCTTACAATTCAAAAATAAATGCAAATGTTTTGCCATGACGACAAGTAAAAAAAAAAAAAAAACGCTACAGAACTTCGTACAATTTGAAAAAACACATTCTTTGCATAGATATAATTTTAAACACTTATAAGCGGCTGTATTTTCCCCCAAAAGGTGTCATTGACGGCGAGTGTAAAGGTGTAAGTCACAAAACGCCGCATTTCATATTTCGGTGAATATTGATCATAATAATGTCAAAATTTTTCAGTAGGAATTATTTTTGGACGGAGAATATTTCCCTAAATACAAGTTAAGGGACTTAGGACTCGTATAAAAAGTAAATTTTGTATTTTTTGACTCTTTTTTTTCTGTTTCAAAACTTCAATATTTTCACTTTGCATATGATTTTGAACATTTTTGCAATTGGAAGTATTCATCTAGGACTAACGGTTGCGAGACGGGAACACACTGTGTGTGTAAATTTATATATATATATATATATATATATATATATATATATATATATATATATATATATATATATATATATATATATATATATATATATATATATATATATGAATGTAGGAAACAATCGATTGCTTGCCTGCCTCGTGTATTTTCTTGTATTATTATTGCTTTTATTATTGAAGGTTCTAGACCAAAAATAAGCACAATGACAAAAGGAGAAAAAGAGTCCTGGCGCGAAAATACTCAGACAAAGAAATTTTATTTTGATTTAGCCAAGGAGAATTTCTCTTCAGGCTTTATTTATCTTGACTGATATTTACGGAAGTCACGTTTCGCATAAGTGGATTATCATGGATTATTTATGCTTGTAAAACAAAAGGCCGACATTTTTGTATGGATTTGGATTTACGTTTTTGGGATGAAGGTGTATGGTGTATAGATGTAGTAGTGACCAAAAGTTTTCAAACTACGTTGAGAAACTTGTTCTGGTAATGATAAATACTGCGAAACTGAAACTTAAAAAAAGTTATTGAGGTTTCAAGAAAACTAAAGGTTATATTTTAAAAAAACTAATTACTAATTCAATTGTATTTTATTCCCTGAGAAATGTGTGAAAAATAATAGATGAATTTTCTGTTACGTTGAACTGACAACAAATTATTCTTTAAGTATAGTTGAATTTATTTGAAGAAATGTAATTGGGACAATTTAAATGAGCTCTTCGCAGGAACAGACCACAAAATATGTGGAGACACATACATTTAACAGAGATAGATATAACAGAAACAAAATAAAATCAGAAGAATGGAAGTAAGGTAATGCAAACTGAAAATTAGTGGATGTATGTTTTGAAATACCTACCTCTAAATGTTATTATTGAATTTTTGTTAGAAAATCTCAGGTCATTGAATTATTTAATTCGCATTTCATATAAAGCTAATATTATAGTATGAAAACTAGAAAAATAAAATGAATATATTTATTACTTTCATTATAACTTAACAAAGAATGACAACAATCCGATTACTTGCATATTTTTGAGGAATGTATCTTACTTATTGAAAATCTTTTGCTTTCTATTTCATCCCTAACTTCGACAGTACTGTTTCATAGAATTTATATATATATATATATATATATATATATATATATATATATATATATATATATATATATATATATATATATATATATATACAATGGTTTTGAACAGGTGGCTATGTTGTGCAGAGTGAGAAATGGGAGTAAACCGTGTTGTAAATAATACGTTTTTAAGGCATAAAACTGCGCAAAATGATTAAAACATTGAAAAGGGAGTTCTTACTGGAGATTTTTAGGGTTTTGAAAACGGTTTATCTCTTTTTTTTAAAAAAAGTTTCGGCCCAACTCTAATCCATTTTCTCTCTTAAAACCGTTAATTTCGTATTTGTATAGTGTGCTCAAAATTCATAACAGAAACTGCTGTTCAAATTTCACTTCATGTGCAACCAACCAATCTCGTTACGTTCAAACTCAACTGCAAACATTTTTAATTCCATTTATACATTTTAATTTAGTGTTTCCTGTTTCATAGACACGTACAATTTGTGTCCAGTGAATTCCTTAGATGTTGTGATCATCACTGACAATGCGTACGTGCGCTGAAAGCGATATTAAGACATTAATGATAACCGCTACTATGTTTTCAATTATTTCCCAGCTCTTTCCGGAAGCTGAAGTCGTTACGAGTAAAATCAAAGGAAGTGGTAATAACTAGTTAGAAGAAAAGAGTTATTTTAATTTTAGTACTCTCTTCCAGTGGTAAGACTCGGGATTTGACCTTTCTTGGTGTAATTTATATCCGGGGATCTGATTTTGATATCAGGTTTGCATGATACAGAAGCTACTTAAGAGTAATGAGTTCTAATAAGGATACTTAAATGAGCTTACGATAAGATTTCAGAAACTTACTGAACAGAAGGTTTGATTTTTTTCTTTGTGACCTAGTTCAACAATAGTACGGTACTAGGTCACATAGAAAAATTCAAACCTTCCGTTCAGTAAGTTTGTGAAATCGGATCGCAAACGTTTCTGATTATCCTTACTAGAACTGATTACACTTAAGTAATGAATTATTGCATAAATAACTAAAATTGTCTCTTTAAGCTAGCAGATGACGTAATGATAGGCCGTTTAGCCCTTGGTATATAAAATGCAATACCAATTGTGGCAATTAATTTTTGCTTCATTTATTTTTACTTATTATATGTTTTAAAGTAATACCATTTGCTTAAAAATATTCAGTTTAAAAGTTTTAAACTATAGAAGGAAAAATTTCAAGCACATAATTTCTAAAAAGGGTTTTAAATGATTTCTAATTGAAGGACTCGGGGCAAGAATGTGATATGGCATATGATGTGAGTTTTTCAGTCGGCAACTCCCAACTTATAAAAAATATTTATAGAATTTTTTTAAAGGTATTATACATTCTATATTCTGCAATACTGCATACCAGATATGTTTTTCTTCAACTACATAATCCATTGTAATGTTTATTTCAATTTTAGTTACGAGAAACAAAAATTTTGATCGATGTCACTCCTTGTGGCTTTTCCGATTTCTACCCCGAGCCCTTCAATTTTTAAACTGAGAAATCTACGATTTTGACGTTATAGAAAACTTAAAATTAGTCTTATCTTTCTCAGAATTAATTTATTCATTAATTCACTAATTTTCGTATTAATTCATTATTGTATTAATTCATTTAATTTTATTCATAAATTAACTTATTTAGTTGTGTATTCGTTAATTATATCATTTCTTTCATTCATTCATTCTTTTATTTACTCATTTATTAGATCAAAAATACCTTTACAATCGAATAGAAAACATTTCCTTAGAAAACAGTTTTATTTTTCATTTTGCCCTATGAAAAAAAAAAAAAAAAAAGAAGTGAAACATGTCCATCTTTTTTTGAACGCACAAATTTACTGCTAAAAATAAAAAGTAATTTTTCCATGCAAGTTTTATTGCAAAATATATTGTTCTTCCGTTATGTACCGTAATTTTTAGACCAAATTTCCAATTTGTTCGTTTTGAAAAAAAAAAAAAAAAAAAAAACAAGTTATTTTAACCATTTTACTGTGCATCCCATTCCCCTACTTGTGTTAACAGTGCTTTTCTTACAGTAGTGCTTTGAGAGATAAAAACTTTAAAAACCTAAAATGCACTTCATTTTTTCTAAATATTTTACGTACAAAAAATGCATTTAAATCAATATTGTATCAGTATAATAGATGAGAGTGGGGATACATGATCCCACAGCCAAAAATGTACCAAATTCATTCAGAAGAATCATTTTAGAAAGAAGAAATTTGAAATCTGACAATAATGTTACCGTTATAATTGTACATAAAAACTGGCAACACTTAATCTTTTTCAGACATTTTTTTTTTATCTCAAGAAAGGATTGTCTGAATGTGTCAAGGGAGACTTTTTTTTGAGGAAAGCATTCTGAAGTTTACATTATCCGTTATATACAACTTAAAAAAATAGCGAAGTGTAATATTAAAGTATAGACAGTCTTTAGTAATTAACACACATTTTTAGTAAACTGCCACTGAGTGTTAATAACAGAACAAGTATGTTTGTAAAGATCTCATATTAAGGATACTTGATCCCTTCGTTTATAGGGACACATGATCCCAGGGATTAAGTATCCCTATGACAATATAAACACAATGAAAACAATGTAATTGTTGTTTACTTAATTGACTTTAATTTTACCACATTCAAAACCATGTTAACAAAGTAAAATTTAACATAGTATGAGTGACAGATTTAAACAACCATTGCAGTAAATAAGCTAAGTTATTAAAATATCAGTTCGCACTTGTATATAACCCACATAACACCTCAAACATTTAAACGTAAACTAACTCTACTGATGAATTATATTCTGATCAGCCAAATGAGCTTGAACGAGTTGAAATAGATGTCAAATCCTTGTTTGAATGAAAAAAAAAAGTGATTTTGCTATAGTTAGATTTACAACAAAGGATTTCCAGAGTTTGAAATAATGTTTTTTTAAAAGGAAATATGCTTAATCAATCTACTTTTCCTGAAAAAATGACAAAAGTGTAGTAAATGAGAATGAATGTGTTAAGTTGCAGACATCCAGTTGGGTTGAGCGGAACTTAAAGAACTACTACAAACAAATTGTTTGCATATGACTTTTAGGGTTTTGAAAACGTGTGCTAGGCTTTCTTTTATTTTTTATAAATATGCTGATGCTTACATTTTTCTTCCCTTTTTTTTAAATCAATTCAATCGATAAAACTCTTAATTTTATTGTTGCAAGACAAAAAGGAAATACGTTGATTTTTGTGCTTATCATCCTTTTTTTTTCTTTTCATTATTTGTTATAATTTTAGCTTCATTACGCTACTTCAAAAAAAAAAAAAAAAATGTTAGTTTTATTTATAAAACATATTATTCACAACTGTATTGGAGAATAAGTAACTGATCAAAAGCATCCTACGTTCATTAAAGTTGGGTACATTTTTTTTACAAATTTCGTAGTGGAATTTAAATGTTATTTTGTGTTCACATATTATACTCTAATAAAGAAAATTAGAAATAGTGTTGTTTTTTAGAAACATCTTGTAGAAAACTAAAATCCACAAGTAAATTGGTGATCTAATGAAAAGTCTATGTATTTTCTCAGTGAGATCAAATATCCCCATATGTCATGTATATATATCATGTATCCCTTGATGTGGGGATACATAATCCCTTTATAAAAATATTGAAAAATTTTTCTTTATTAAAACTATCTGTTTGATTTCAACTAAAAAAATACTGTCGGATAGAGGAAAAAATTACCATTGTTCACGTATTTTTTTTTTTAAACTGATAATTTGCAGCAGAGAAAAAATTTAAAACTTAAGTGGGGATCAAATATCTTCAGTCTCTCCTATATATATGTCCTCAGACGCATATCGATGTTAGTTACGATATTTACAGTTTCTTCCCTATCCTCCTCCCCCTCCCACGAATTATCACTACATTTTACTTTTTTTTTTTTCATTAATTACAGCAAGTATTCTTAGTTCGTTAAAAAACTCTGCATGTGAACGCTTTTTGAGCAGTTTAATGCCCTTGTTTATGCATTTTTAAATGTAACTCTACATTTCTTATGTCTCCGTCAGCTGTTTTTCAACCGATAAATGCTTCCTTACTTTTTGTACGAAATTCAAACTAATAGTCGGGGGGGGGGGGGGGAGCATTAGATACTCCATTCAACTTATAGGTGCTACATTTTTCAATTTTTTATGGAGCAACTGTTTCAGTAAATTTTTCAAGTACAAAAATTCAATGCGTGTTGTATTTATTTACGGTGAAATTTTTATTGGATTGGACTTTGATTTTCTTCCTTTAGCTATAATGCGATTCGACTTTAAATATTTTTATTATTTAAAATTAAACATGAAAATTTTGCATTTTATTGAACACAAAAGTAATAAATCGCCAACCAATTGTATTTTTAAAAAATCAAATATTTTAGTATCCCTTGTTTATTAATAAATCATATTCCTTATCGCACTCGTAAGTGGATGAACCCTTGTATTGTTTCATTCTGACACTAAAATATATAAACAGTCATTAACCCAGACCCCTAAATTTAAGGATGCCAAAGAAAGAACTCGAGCAACGTTGGAGCCAATCTTGATCAATCTTCCGTGCTACCTTCTAATATATCTCCGCCTCGAATTCCACCAGCAAATTGCGACGTTTTCTGAATACCTGTACTTGTGTTGGATAGAAACCATGGATACCAAGAGACAATGTCGAGCTCGGCGTTGGTACGACGTCTCGTGACGTATTACACAGTTGAGTGCTTGCAAAGGTGACCTACAAACAACACGTATAAAACTACTACACAATAAAGAATGTTTGCTGCTATGTGCGGTGATTTTTTTCTTTAATTTTTTTTAGAAGCTTGATGTTTCGGTGACTTTGTAAACTCTTCCTCTGAACAGGAAATTATCTGCGCAACCAATTTCTTATTTTCATCATTAACAATAGTTTCTGTGTTTTTTTTTCTTTCTGGTAATAGAACAGAAATGACACAATTCTCTAGGGAATGCCTATTTTTAAGCTTTTTTTATTCTTTTATTTCCATGAGTAAAGTTTCTGAACATGTCTTTTACCAGCTAATGTTGATTATCACTTGCTTACATGACAAATTCTAATTCATGGCACAAATGACTTTTGTATACGTTGACCAAGAGTTGCTTGTATGAGAAATTCCAATTCATCCCTTTAGGTGACGTTGCGAAAATCTGTCATCCTTTCCGGATTTAAGTCCAAAACCATGCATTTTCATACAGCGTAGCCATCGAGGTTTTTATAACCAGGGATTAATGTGCATGGAAGCTCGCGGGAGCGCAGCTCCTGCACTCCCTTTCAATTTAAAACAAATCATTACATAATACATAGAATAAACGACAGTTCCATATAAACTTACATCTTACTCTGTATTTAAGTATGAAAATAAGATTTAAGCTCACAGGGCTTTGTCGTTTATTTTGTGGGACATTAAGTGTATTTATAACTAAATAATTGAAATGTGTTCTTAATTGTTTAATTTTTCTCCATTTGTTAAACATTAGTTATAAAAAAAACGGAATCAATATTTCACTAAGTATCATGCAAGTTGGATTTCCGCTGTAGGATTTCCGATATCAAATCTATCCAAGCTAAAAATAGCCAATTCTGATATTTCAATGTAAATAGAAGTTGGAGGAATTTGATTTAATTTTACATAGACGGTCACACACAAATTTATTTTGATGATGAAAAAACATCTTTTAAACTGAAGAAAATAACTTTTGATTTTCACCATCGGAACTTAATTTTGAGCTTTAGAGCTGAGCTCCGGACCGGGAGCAATCAATTTCCTACGACACTGCACCAGCCTGATTGATTTAATGTTTAGTTTCAAATCGTCTTTTAAAAGATGTTTTAATTGAGACTCTAGATTTTTGTACCATGTCGTTATTTTTTTTTTATGATCCAATTGATACAATTACAAACCTTTTGCGCACTTTTAGTTTTTCCAAAAACCTTTCACAAAGCAGCCTTTCATGTCTGCAGTTGTTGTAAATTTTTGTGTTGAAATACAAACTTTTTACTTACAAAGGATCAAAAAAAAAAAAAAAAATCATAAGCATTTTCTACAGCAGCTTTTGGTACTACATCTTTTTTTTTTCAAACCATTTGTTTCTCTGGAATTGCTAAAAGTAAAATGTATCTTTAGAAAAAATGTCGAAGTTCTATACAGATGTATTCGTTTTCCCTTTTTGAAAATATTACCACTATTTTTTCAGCAATGTGGCATTCATTCTTTTCTTGTCTTAATTCTCACTTCCTTGAGTAATTTTAGTAGGGGAGACTGGCTCACTTTGGGACACGGTACATCACGGGACAAGTTAATTGCTTGCATTAGAGTTTAAATTAATTCTTAGCTCTTGCAGATGTAGCTATATGACTACGCAATCTCAGATAAATTTTGCTTCCATTGATGAAGCTAATTCATAGAGATTTTGATTTTGAAAACATGTTTAGTAACTTCCATATAAAAAGTTGATTAGTTTCTCCTAAATTTTTGTGAACATATTTTTAATTAAAAGAAAATGTAATGAAATTGATTGCTTTCTCTATAGAACTGGTTAATAATACTAATTGTAGAGCTTTGAATTGCTCTTTCTTTTTAATGCTTAAAAGATCATTATTGAGAATTAAATAATGTACCACGAGCATTTTGAAAATATTTTTGTGAAAAAACTTTGGAAAAAGCAGTTTCAATATCAGGTACAGTTTTTACAGTAGATGTGTCAAAATAGAAAAAGAAAAAAAAAAATCCAATCAAAAGGATTTTTCTTGATTGTAAGCTACTTACTTGATTGGTACACTTGCTTTGCTCAGATATAAGGACATTTTTCAGTTAAAAGTGCAATTATGAAGGCTAAAAAACAGCTCAAACATAATAGCTAGTGTTCATTATTAATGAAACAATAAAGTATTTGCCCTATAGATTTTTATCATTACTAGGAATCTCGACGCTGCTAAAGTTGTAATTAAAAGAGATTCAAAGAAAAATGTACTGCATTTTTTACTGCACAGTTAAACTATTTACAATATGACAGCGTTCATGTGCCTTAGTAAACATTTAATTAGAAAGTTTAATGCAAATGTAAATTGAAATTATCATTTTTATTAACTTCATTGATCTTTGGAAATATCAAGTGATTGAAGTCGTAAATTTCCCATGAAATCGAAGCTAATCTTCGGAGTAAAATTTGTAGAGAGTTATTCATTAAAAAGCAATATAGTAAATTTTATGGCTGGTGGTGAAAGAAAAAAGAAAAGAAAAAAATTTGCGATATTAAAAGCTGCATTTTTGAATAGTTTATTCAAAAAGTTAAAATTGTGCATAGTTAGAGAAGTTAAACATCTAAGAAAAAACTGATGGCTATATATATATATATATATAGAACAATGTGAGTACAAATGATGAATCAGATTTTAAAAAATCATATTTTCGAAAATACTGCAAATATTACAATATGTGATGTGTGAATGCAATGAGCAATATACCAAGTTTTTTTCAGGTGCAAGTGCTCCATGCGGGTGTCTTTTGTTACTCGACAATCATCTAAACTGCAATCCACTTCATTTCTCACGGCATGTGCTTTTTTTTTGGGGGGGGGGGAGGAGAGCGCGTACCTCAAGAGCACTATTAATCAACCTCGAACGCCGAAAACACTATAAAAACTTCAAAAACGGATTTACGCAGCATTAGGAACCATCGATAGTGTGATATTTCAAAATGTGTGGAGTGAACGATTACTGATGATTAGATGTTATCGTGTAGCAAAGGCTCCAACATTGAGCATTTGTAATTGAACAATTTGCACAATGTGCACACACACTGCAGCTAAACTTAATTGGGAAAAAAAACTTTGTATATTTTTCTTTAAACTTATTCATCACTTACTGTGATGTGCCGCAGCTTCAAAAATATGATTTTTCGAGATTGGGTCTATCATTTGCACTCACTCTGTATGAGGAAAAGCAGGACAGAACGGTAACAAGTGTGTAACAGTAACACGCGCCAAAAGAGAAGCGCTAGACGACATATTTTTACAATCTCCACAAGCGTATTTCACGCTTTCATTTTAAGCAAAATTTAGCACTGATTAGAATGGAATCAAAGTTGGAATTTCTAAAATATTTTTTCAAGTGCTTTCTTTGTTTAATTGCAAAATAATAGGGAAGTGCCGATAAGTAAATTGATCGATTACCGATTAATTAGCCGTTGACAACTTACAACAACTTCCATCGTTATTAAGATTTCGCATTCGCACTCTGACAATGTTACATTTTTAATGCTTGCTCTTTTTATTTTATATTTCTCCCTACTTTTCATAACTCTTTCCAAATGCTTGAAGTGCCGAAACACGTAATTATATAAAAGATCCGATAGCTATAATCACAAAAACACGCTAGCTTCAAATCCACGAATGCCATCACATTCCTTAATAGGACCATTGACCCATTTCCAA
This sequence comes from Uloborus diversus, assembly GCF_026930045.1. Taxonomy (NCBI): domain Eukaryota; kingdom Metazoa; phylum Arthropoda; class Arachnida; order Araneae; family Uloboridae; genus Uloborus; species Uloborus diversus. Next base: position 54,911,806 of record NC_072740.1, on the reverse strand, counting down.
GAGCTTTCTATACATAGCGATTTAAAATCCATTGAAGGGTGACTTTTAACCTCCAAGCGTTGAGAAATTTCCCCGTAATCTAGCGATTTCTTTCAGCATTCTGGCTCTTGAATAACACCTGCCCCTTCCCTCACAGCGCCCCTAGTGCGGGTATTGTTATGAGACCCGCACGACACGCGATAACCACAATGAATTCTGCAATCGACCAGCCGCGAAAAGAGATCCTTTTGCAAAGGGGTCTGATACCGTTTATAGTATTACTCTAAATTGATAGATTGATACTGTGAAAAAATTAATACATTTTCAGTAGAACCTCATTGATTCGATCCCCTGTAATCCGAGCGTTCACTAATCCGAACGCCGCCGCGACGAAATACACGCACTGTAAATAAAATATTTTAAACTATGCACAGTAGTACAGTATTGTATGTTTATTGTTTTTACTGTAATAATGTTTACATTGTATGTTTACTATTAATTTAAAACAAATTATTTTACTCTGCAAAGCATTTCTCTCGTTTCTGTATCACTTGTGATCCGTTATAGCCACGTTCCAGCTCTTGTTATGCAGAGGTGCCCACCCCCTAAGAGCAAGGAAGCACCCCCCTAAATATCGCGAATCCCCCCCCAATAGCAAGAGTCATCCAAAAAATAAAAATTTTCCCTCAAAACACCCCCCCTCAAAAATGTCAATGACGCAGTCTCCGCCATGACCCCCCTGGAGTGGGGGGCACCCCTGAGTTATGTACAGGATGACAGTTCAAACCTCAGAGCAGGAATTCGTTTCTGGAGGGTGCAAGTCCAATCATTGACTTTAGAAACGCTAAGGCAAAGATACCAAGTCACATGGTTCAATTACGTATAGGACATACGCTTTAAGTGAAACTAGTGAAATTTATATGATTTCTTCCAATACTTTACTTTACAATTTTTCTCGTGACTTAAGATCTTTGCTTCAGGATTTGAAAGCTTCCCTCTTTCCTCCGTTTATCCCTCGAACTCTCCCCGGCCAATTAGTTCGGAATGAAGAGGCTCTACTGTATTTTTACTGGAAGTATATATAAGGGGGACCAGAAAGTGATGTCATTTTTTTCAAACACTTTTTTTTTCATTAAAAATATTTTTTTCTTCATTTTAACCGATGATGTCCACATTATCACCCACCCTTTGTCATGTAGTGTATAAATTTTCGATACTTGGTTGATAAAATTCAATTTGCTTCAGAAAAATACTATCGAGAGAGGTCAATTTGAATATCGGTCAGTTTTTTATGCTTCTGTCTCATAGCGATGGACATAAAGGAAAATCAAGTGGAGCAATGTTGGGTGAGAAAAATGTGTGAGGCTAATCATGAAAATTAATTTTTTTCTCCAGAGCTCAATTTGAGTAGTGTGGTCTATTTCTACATGGCTAAACAAACATTTAACAATACTGTGAAATGTTATTGTATGGAAAAATTTCAGTTACTAAAAAATTTACTCTTAAAGCAAATGAGTTTTAACTTTGGCATTTAATTTAACTTGTTTTATGTTGATGTAACTGTTAATTCGAAATTTAATTACTTATGATTTAATTTGACCATCTCTGAGCTACTTAGTACTTCTTGTCTAATAACGTGTTCTGCGTTTTTATGCCATAGTATAAATACATGTAGAAAGTATAGACGAAGATTTACACAAACATCTTTCAGTTTGGAGCGTATATTTCATTGATTTTTTTTTTTTTTGGATCACTGGCAAAGATTTTCTTAGATAGATTTTGCAGTGCAAACATTTGGAAATATGTTTTCAAGATAAAGAACTTTTTCAACAACTAAATTTTTTACACAATATCAAATTTTTCTTCTACTATCAATTTTAAAATTTTTCGATAAAAAATGTCTTTTACTTTAATAGGACTACGAATTCATTAATGTCGCTTTTTGAATTTGCCATCAAGCCGCAATGAAACTTCAGTCACTTGATTGGCACATTCCTTCCAATTCACTGCTAACGGACACAATTTTATTATCGATCTTCTTCCCAAAGATTTTCCCATCCTCCAGAGGTCCTTCTACCTCAGAATGAGCACGTTATCTGATAAAGTACAGTTTCAAATTTAGGTCCCATTTTGAAGTGAAGTGAAATACTTTCACTTCTCAAGCCAAACCCCACCTCTAAAGAAACACCCCCTCTAATGACATTTGGGTAACTCCCCCCGAGCATACAACCTAGCCTCCCCTGTCGCAATAAATGGCTACGGCCAGCTATTGCGTGTGCCTCACTTTTGAAAATTCAGCTTATGACCCTACCATCACGTGACTGGATGAGACCCGCCCTTCCGTTCATCTTTTATCTCACATCGCTCAGTTTTTCATTTCTTTTTTATAATCTATAGGGCCAGTACCATTGTCTAGGCCAGCAGCTTTCGAACGCTGTTTCCTGCTGCAAAGCGTTTCATGGTTTTTATTTTCTTCTCTTTAACACGGGCCTTTCGTTTTATTTGTTTTTTTATTTATTACTCGAACAACGACCTTTTATAAGGGACATTATACCTCCTGGAATCAAACTACATTAAACTGCCAGACATGGCTCCCTCTGCGTTGCATTCCCTCCCCCCTCCTTTGTTTCATTTTTATTTTTCGTGAGGTTTCAAAATTGTCCTTCTCTCACATTTTCTGTGATTTATTTCGATCAATGAAACACATTTCCCCTGTTTCCTTGTCCTCCCTATTTCCCTTACATAACTTCCCAATATTGCTAAAATATGGATTTACCAATATGTTTCAAATCGCAAAAGTCACATTTCTTACGAAGCGATAAAAATTGCAAGTAGGAAAATAAAGTGTGTTTTTTTTTTTTACCATGTAAATCGCGCTTTTTTTTTTAAATTTAAATTGATAGAGCTTTCAAAATAAAAGCCGTGAAAGCTATTCATCTATTTATGTTACATTGCAAAAACAAAAAAAAAAATCAAAAATTGTATATTTGGTAAAGAGAAAAACAATTAAGTTCCTTTCTAAAATTTCTAAAACTTTTCATATACATACGCAAATTATATATACAGTCGATTTCGCTTATGGCTAATGCGAATAGATCGCGATATTTGTTCCTTATAACCGAGTACTCTTAAAAAACAAGTTCGTGAAAAAGATGATAAAAATTCAATGCTTCCTTTTTTTTTTTTTTTTTTGCAGAGTACTTACGAAGTTGGTTAATTTCTTTTGAACTGTCTTAATGTCTCTCGTTTGCTGTAGTTTTCTAGGAATGGCCCAAAAACATTGTCGTTAGTACCTCTGGTTTCGAAAAAGTTTCGATGCTTTTCTTCACGAATCAGGCCTACAATATCCTCGAAAATATTTCGGCAGCAATAACATCGCCATCAACAAATAGTATATAATTTTTTAAATGCTTCCTACTTCACAAACTCCAACTTCAAAGAACGTAAGAAGCCCTTTTTTAAATTTGATTTTTACTAACAGTGTAAAAAGTTTACGTTTATAAACTGAGAATATTTTTTTAAAATACTAGATTTTAACTAACATTTTTTTTACTCCCAACCCCTCCCCACCAAATTTCAATATCATGATTAGTAAATTCGTCAGTAGTATCCTTTTTTATGCATAAAAGAACTAAACTGAACAGTCGATCTCTGTTCATAATCATAGTGGATGATAATTTTGATTTTACGCGTTTTAGTAATAAAAAAGACCTTTTACCATTGCAGTTTGAAATTTGCATTCTTAAGAACATTCTTATAACAGTTTCAAAATTAGGAATGATAAAGCTTTCAGTTAAACTCAATTCTTTCAATATAATCCGTTGTTAATATACTGTTGAACTCGGCTAAAACGAAATGTCAAAAATTCACGATTTTATTCATATTAGCCGTTATTCGTAACTACCACGAGTAAGTAATACTGTAAAAAATACTGCCATTAAATTATTGCTAATACACACATTGTAATATAACTGTTAGTACATTGAGAAAAAAGAAACTTATTTCTTAAACTTAAATGTTTCTGTGAAAATATGTAGGGGAATGTGGGGCAAAGTAAAATGGTTAAGATAATCGAGTTTTTTCAAAATGAATAAATCGGACAGTACATAAAGATATACAACTTACAATACATAAAGATAGAACATTGTATTTTATAATAAAACTTGCCTTGAAACAGTATTTTTTACTTTTGGCAGTAAATTTGAGTCTTCAAAAAAGTGAAAAATTTTTACTTTTTTTTTCATGTGACAAAGTGAAAAATGAAATATTTTTCTAATGAAATATTTTCTATTTTATCATAAAACATATTTTTCATCAAAAGAATCAGTAAATAAAAGGTTGAATGAATAAATGAAAAGATAATGAAACAATAAACAAATAATTAAATGAATAAATCAATTTAGAAGAAAAATAAATGAGGGCGTAAAAGAATGAATGAATAAGAAAATAAGTGAACGAATGAATAAATAAGTGAATTACTAAATGAAGGAATGTAAATGAATTAATTAATAAGTGAAAACGTAAGTGGTTTATATTAAATGATCGAGTAAATGAAACAAACTATTTCACTTTACCCCATCCACTTTGCCCCGTATGTACTTGACAAATTGTACAATTTATTCTAAATACAAATAAACTTAATATTAACTAAACTAATACTGCATTAAATATTAGGAGTTCTCAATTAATATTTAAAATGTTAATAACAAGAACTTTATCATTTTATATTAACAAAAACAATTTTTGACTTACATACTATTACAATATGAGTACTAATTTTTAAAAATTGCTTGTATTACCACTTTTTTTTGTGGTATTTTTTTCCTGACTGGGGAATAGACTACATATGGTACTATATAGTTAAAATAATACCAGATAGGTGGAGCTAAAAGCAGAGTTTGCCCCGCGTTTCCCTACAGTATCGATGCTACTCAACAATTGCAAGGCAGGTCGTAATCCTTTGCGGCAGATAGAAAGTTTTACATCCAATCAAATTGTAATGTCCAGAGCTAAAGAAGTGTATGGGTTTTATGCTCCAAACCAAAGATTCAAGATTTTTAGCCGAAACTTTTCTTTTAATGTAATGTTTAATGCTTGATATTTTTAATGTAACGAATTAGCAAACTTAACTTAGCAAATTAATGTAGCCGTGATGTCGTATTAACCGTGTTCGTATTAAGAGATTTCAACTGTATTTATTTTCACCAGCAGTAAAACTTATGATATCAACAATAGTTCATCAGAAAAATCATCAGATAAATCATTTGGATAACTTTCATGCAAAGCTTTTGCATCATCATTTGATGACTGACTTTTCAGATTAATAAGGCATGAAGTTTTTGCTCAATCTTGACATACGACTCTTTCCTTCAACTCCAGAAAATTATCACATAAGTGAATAATGACATGATTAAAAAATTATGATAAATGCTTTGAGAGAAGACAATCCTGCTACAGAAGTGCTTGTATCATCAAGCCATTTACATAGTATTACAAACTTTTTTCATGAAACTGTACATGTAATGCAGCATTAGGCAATATGATTAGTATCTTTGTTTCATATTTATTATAATTTTTCCTTACTCTCACTAATGGAACAAAATCAATCAAAGATTCAAAGAATTTGGGAGGAGTGCTTATGGTTGCAAAGTGATTTTGAATAGTTTTTGTAAACTCTAAACGTTGTTGCATTGCATCTCATGTACTGCCCGGATTTACCAACTTTTCAAGTTTGTTTAACTAATCATAGAGGTTTTGACTCATTCTCGGTCTCAAAATTTGGTTTTTACCTGAAATCCAATTTACGAGAAGTTTCATTTACATATTTGTATTTCATGACTGTTTCTGCATCAGGAGACCATCTTGTATTTGAAGTTGAAAAACATTTCAAAGTGGATAGATAAATCTCTTTCTCTTTTATCTTATTAATGACAAGCTGCCAACGGTGTATTGAAGTTGGGGAAAAAAATGCTGGTTTAATAAACCAAACTAAAATTTCAAAACACTCGCATTTACTTCTCAACGTTTGATCCAACTGAACTCGGTGAATGAGATGCACTCAGGGGCGTGCACAGAAACTTTGGGGCCCGTCACAAATGACTTTTATGGACCTCTCTCCATATTGATTGCTCCTATGTTTCACCCCCAGTTTAAAAAATATTAGGCCCCCTTCAGGCTCGGGCCCTTGCCAACAGGTGTCCCTTCTCCCTTCCCCCTGCGCACGCACCTGGATGTACTTAGTACACAACATGCACACGGATTCACAGCTTTTAACCCAACTTGTTAGTCCAAATATCCACTAATTTTTGGGAGGGTGGAAATTCTCAATTTGTCGACTGAAGACTCTAAATTTTGCCAAATGATGATAACTTTGCTGTATAGAACTCCTAATTTTGCCGAATCGTCCGACAAAATTTTCTGAATAAGGAAATTTTAGGGAGGTCACGGAGACCTCCCATTGAGTTACCCCGTCCGAGCTTTGTCATGTCTTTGACCATTTATAATAATTAATAAATATCTGTGTGTTTAGGAATGATTATTTATTTTTAACTCCACAATGAGGTTTTAGAATTATACGATGATATTCTTCCATTTTTCTTAATCTGAATACATTCTAAAGGCATTTGCCACAGAGGTGTGTATTAATTTCCGGCACATACTAACACTTGCATAAATATTTGTACTCTTAGTTTGAATATTTATGAAGCCTCTAAATTTGAAGGCCCTGGGCTTAGGCCCCGTGCGATAATGTGGCCCTGTAAAGAGTTATTCTGCATTTCCTTGAACTGTCGTAATAAATTGGCTTTTCCTGAAAGATTATGCGTGCAATAACACACTGTCGTCTTTATTATACAAGGGTAAGATTTATTATAATGAATTACAAAAAACTAAAAAAAAAAACTTCATTTTTATTTACCTGGCATTAAAAACGGTTTTAGTAGTTCATTGCAGTAAAATAAATGAAAATTTCCATTTGGGTTTACAACAACTAAAAGGAAAGCAATTGGGATCGATTATTTGTTCATAACCCATGTTTTGTGTTATAATGATCTCATAATTGCTCAATTCATGCTCATTTCTTGCTATGATTGATCTTAGAGAGTATTTATCCAATTTTCTCTTTCTATCTCTCATTCATTCTTTCTTTTCTCGGCATATTTATTTACTTATTTTGGATCCTATGACAACAATTGAAATTACAAAGTAAAAATAACTGTTAATAATGCACATTCTCATGAAACTAACGAAAAGTTCAACTGAAGAAAATGAAAAATCAACTCAATTAAAGTAAAAATCGCAGGATCACTTTGTTTGCAACTTTTTTTTTTATTTATAATTGGTTTATGAATGCAGAACACACACAGCTGTTCACCTGACGGTGCAATTAAAGATTTTTGTTTTTCTTTCTCTTTATTAAAAAATCAATGAATTAAAAAAAAAAAAAAATCTGTCGATATCTTTGAAAAAAATGTCCAAAAATTAATTGCGAACCACGTTTATAATCCTGAAGCTAATTGGAAATTTTTATAATTCATTGCGGAGCATATTACCAGATGGCAATTTTTTAACTCCACATCTGGTCAATACTCGCATTTCTTTCTTTCTCCCCTTTTCTTTTCCTTTTCCACTGCAAAAAACTTCACGCAATATCTTTCCACCTGCAATTTTCTCCAAAAGAGAAAACCTCGCGCCGCTCCAACGTGCAGTGAATCGCATCCAACTCTTTGATGATACATACCTGTTTTCAAGCATTCATCAAAAAGAGAACTGGTTACCACAGTCAACCCATCTCGTTAATGACAGGGCTGCGGAAGTATGCTTCACTTGACGTCATCATTGGCCGGAAGTGACGATGTTGTTCCTCTCTGATACCAGCTTCATGAAATGATTCGCGTGGAGTTTGATTCGAGAGCAATTCTTAATTTTCTCAATAAGGCAGCGAAAAAATAATTGCACTCGTCCCAACCAATTAGGACACAACTGTCTGGTGAGTTCATTTTCATGTCTGAACCCGTGACTTTTCAGGAAGTTCGGTTGAAGTTTTCGAATAATTTTGATGCGGATTTTGAACTGATGCTCCTTCCGGTACCTTATGGTTCCAGCCAAGGATTCAAACTGATTGAAACTGAGATTATTTTTAATGCCGTTTCCACATTTATAAAATCTGAATTTTCAGTTCTGCGTGTAAAACAAGATTTTAAACTATGCTTGCCTGAATATACGGATGACCATTAAGATATCGGGAGGCCCAAGGCTAAGAACTTTTTTGGGGATGCCCTGTAGTCAAATCTTACATTTTTACCATTGGTCAATCCGATTAACCATTTGTTAAAACAATTTTAGCCATTTGCGGTCCCTTAAAAATCAGGGGTTCTAGACCATGACCCAGTTAACCTATTCAGTTATCATGCCATGGGGATGAGAGTAAAAATGCAACACATGATTCCAAAATTGCCTGCCACCAACTTCAATTTTTTTTTTTTTTTTTTTTGTTTAAACACATGCCAGTGTAATCAGATACGTTCGAGAATTTCATAATATCCTAAAGAGAACAATTTATTGCTGTAGGTGCCATAATGAGATTTACAGTGTTTTTAGCTAGTGTCTGCTTTAAAGATGCGACATCGATGAATGTTTCATATCATCGAGTTTCAGAATTAAAACATGCGATGATATTGATATATCGACCAAGGGGCATCGCCCAATGCTCTACAACACCGGATTTCTTAATGTATATTAACCCATAGTCAACTAAAACAAACTATTTTACAGCAAAACTGAATTCACAGCTTGTATTTATTAATTTGTAGTCAAGATTATTGAACGGTCAAAGCAAAGTTAATCATAATAAAATTTATAATGAATGATCAATATTTTAAGTAACGCGAAGGAAAGGTTAATATATTTAAAATACAAAACATTGAACATCAATTCAAAATAATAGGAATAGATTCCTAACATCTTTTAATTTCTACTTGAACAATACAAAAATTAAAATGAATTTTTTAATGATTAACGGGAATCAATTAGAGAAATTTGCTATAATTTTCAACCTAGATTACATGAAAAAAAAAAGAAAGAAAGAAAGAAAACGAGTTGTTCAAATAAATAGTTGTTATTTTACACTTATTTACAACGGAATTACAAGGAAGAGCTGCATAAATCATTTTTAAAAAGCGAAAATTATTCGAAGATACAAAAGTATGTATAACTATTTGAAATATGTACTGCAAAACAGTATGGTACACATTTAAAGTAACTTTTAATTTGAGTATTTAAATCAACAACCAGCGACTTATTAGGCAAAACTATAACATGTGATCATGCATTTTTGTTCGGAGAAAATCATATCATAAGCTCACATGCATTTGGGCAAAATTTTAGTAACACTCAATATTCTAGTTAACAGCATGCTGGGACAAAGGATGGTTTATTTTTCTCCAATATAACTCAACTTCTTTAGACAACTAACTATAAATATACAACCAACTTTCCAATGCGCTGACTATCACAATCCCTGATTTGATGTACGCAGCTTATATCGCAACAAATTTTACGAACAAAATCCTAGCATTTCAAAATCGTATTTTCGTGGTTAATTATATATAAAACAACAAAGGTAAATCGACATCGACCGTAATCATTACCGCGCACAGAAATTACCTTCTAGGCTTCTTGTGCGGAAAGGGGAGGGGGGTGATAACAGTCCTTAAAAAACAACACTATGATTGACAATGTAATTTTAAAGTATTGGTTTTGGGAGTAGCTTCACCCCCAATTCCCCTTTGCTGTGCTTCTGTACCACCCTAATACATTAATGGTAAAGGGTAGCTGTTTTAAAAAGTCATCGCTGCTTCGTATACATCAGCATCGATGTAGCATTCGTAGTCTGCTTTTCACAGTCCAATGGCGTTTTTAAATTTATCTTTATAAAAACCATAGATATGATATGGTTTTTAAAGTCATCCTTCTTCAAATGTTGTATCTTCTTAGTCAACATTGTGAAGTACAGAAATGGAACGAAACCATTCATTGGATGCTGAATTAATTATGCACGAACAACGGAAGGCACGAACAGTTAAGGGTTATTAATTGTTATTTGAAACGAATTTTAAAAATTCACATAATAGATGTTTTTAAAAAAACAAACTATTTATCTGTCTATAATAAATTTAGGAGCAGATTATAAGGATTTGAATAATTAGTTGACATTCTTTTAAGTGAGATACGAACTGAAATGATATGTAATTCGCAAAGTTATGTGAACTGATTTTAAACATTAACAAGGACATAAGAATATAATTATTTCCAGGTGCTAGTTACATTCTTTATCAATGTAAAACAGTGTTTTTTACGCCATTAAAACAGTAAATAAGCAGAAATCTTATTTGTTTATTTTGACCTTCCATGGTCTGATGCATTCATTCTGTTTTAAAAAGAGTTTGAAAAAGAGAGGCAGAGAAAGAAACAAAAAAATAAGAAACTAAAGGGAAACAACAAAATGGAAATCGGGAATGGCAACCGATCAAACAGTAGTTTGATCGGTTGCTATTCATATTTTCCATTTTATCGGGTCTTTTCTTTTCTTTTTTTTTGGAAATTAAATTTTGATACATCATTTTATATATATTTTATTCCATGTATAAACGCTCGTTCTCAAGATAGCCTAAATATTAAATTTCAGAATGTCGTACCATTCGACTCCAAAAAGGCTCATTGGTTGATAAAATTAATTTCCAGCCTAAATACGTTAAAATACGCACAAATGTCATATGCCTTTTTTTCCGAACCTGAAAATTAAGTTGAAGTGTAAGACAAACCGTTCTTAAATACCTATGACGAATTTTCAACATTAAAATAACAGTTCTCACACAACTTCCAGTTGTAAACATATAAAAATGATGACATTCTTAACATTTGTTTCTAAAACAATAAATTAAAGATAAGAGGGGGCCGACAAAAATTGCAAAATCTTAGAAGTCAGAATTTTTTTTTAGACTCCAGGCGAATCATGTCTCAGAGTTTATAGGAAAATTCAGTCTAACATGGTTTCTGGAAGATTCTTGCTCTAAAAGAAACAGTCGCCAAAGTATTTTCCTTTTTTATTGCATGAGAGAACAAACGTCCGCGATTTGTCGAGCCTTGAAGATAAGTTTTACTTAACCTTAACAATTTAGCTATTAATCAACCTTTAACTATTAGCAAGTAATGAAATGATTATAAGTGAATTGTCAGAAACAAATATTTCATGCATTGTAATTGTAGGTCCTTATGAACAAATGATGTATTAAAACCTTATAGCTCTCTAATTTAAAAAAAATTTTGATGTGATGTGGATATGAAATGTAATAAATAAATTTCTAGTTTCAGTTTTAACTATGCCTCAACTTATACGATCATATTCAGGCATCGAAGGTTATTTTTGCGAAAGGGGCGCTTTTGACACTTTTCATCTTTATTTTTTTGACCGTAAAAAAGAAAATTCGAATTCTGCGAAACATCTATCATGTACATTTTTGAATCCCTTTCTTGACTCCTATTCTCGCGGGGGCATCTCGTAATTGCGACAGTTGCGACAAGCAAAATCCGACACTGTTAATGCCGCTAAAATTGGTCTTTGAAAAATGGAAGAAAAAATTTACATGACCATGTAGTATAACTTTTTGTCCCCCAGATGTAGGCACAATTTAGCTTTACTTAGTTATGTTCTTGCGTGGGCTCAACTGTTTACTTAAAATATTTCGCTATCTGGGCATCATAACTACTGATAATAATAGTTAATGCTATTGCATATGGAGATCGACTATTTAATATTATGTTAACTTGAGTCATAACTATGCATGGCATATTGAACCATCAATAAACTCATTGTACTTGAAGAAACAATGAATTGCGCAATTAAGAGACAAACGTGAGTAACATTGTCGATGACAATGATGTTTACAAGCAAGCAACGGATTGAATGCGTCAACTTTCTTTTGCGTTATTGGAAAAGGCTATTTCGAAGTCAAAATTGTACAAAACGGACGAAATAGTTACCAACATTGCACGATTAATTAAAAACCAATTTTGAAGTATGATGCGTTTAAAGATGATTGAAAGAATGTTTAAAAATACGTTCTAAGTAACTGTCTATAAAGGTTCAAAGTTTCTTCATAGAACAATCCATATTTTAATAAACAGAAACGTTGCGTATAAAGTTAACCGTTTGCGCATTAACAATCAATAAACAGATCAAAGTTTCTTTTTATTGCGTTGTGAACTAAAAAGTGTCCATTCATTTTATTTCAGCTGTGTAAAGTTTATGGAAATTTTAATTTTTCTTCTCTGCATTGAATCATGAAAATTTAGGGCTGTCACAAGAACTAATAGTGTTTTCATTTCTTTTAATATTAAAATACAAATTAAAAATGTATTAAAAACATTACTTAAATATTACAAACCAAGATAATCGGATATTTCTTTCAATATCCGCACATTCTCAACTTTAACAAACTTTTAAACTTTTAAATTCACCTTCTAATGCTTTGATAAAAAGGTCATTGATCTACAACAGAGTGAAATTAACATTTTTTTTTTGGACACCTAAATATTTAAAACATGGAGACAGCATCAGAAAAAATACGCATACAAGTTTTTAAGCCATTAAGTCTCTCAATTAAATTATTGTCTTCAAAAATACATTTATTTTTCAAGTTTACGTACAAGTTAGTAAGTAAAATGAATACAAGGCATTTGTGCTACTATTGAACTAAACAAAAGAAATGAGCGTTAAGGTAGGCAACTTCAGAAAACCTATGATGTCTCAATTAAGTCTCGGCAAAATGTCTACGAAGGAGAGTGATCATCTCTTTTTTCTGAGCATCCCTAAACACAAAATCTTTTAGCTATATAACACACCCTATCTCTCCACTTTCTATTTTCCAAAAAAGGTAATGTTCGCATTTCATGTCTTGCACGATGTCTAAAAAGAAAGACAACTTGAAAAGAAAAATAATCACAAAAAACAAAATTACTAGTTTTCATAATGTGCAATGAATGCGTCGCATTATTATTGGCATATGAGAATAAAACAAATTGCAGTTTTTATTTTTTAGTTCTTGTTCTCATGTTTGGAATTTGGGCTATGTAGAAAATTTTTTGTTCCGATATGAAAATTTAGTTCAAGGAAGCGGAAGGGAGTAAAACATGGAATAGAGATACAGAATGGGATATTTCTGCTTTTCCTCCGCTATGTACATCCTTCTTGTAAAAATAAAGGTGAATAGTTTCCTTTTAAGAGGCGACATTGCATTGTTATAGTTTGTGCTACTCTAGTCACGTTTTTATTATGAGCCGTTTTGAGCTTTCTCAAATGTGGAATCTTTGGTAAGTTATCCTATTATTATTTTCGCATTAACCTTCATTTCTGGGTTTGAGATTTTTACGTGTGGCGCGAGGGTGGAGGGGGAATTAGAGCCATACTATTCATGTTCTTGAATCAACCTCTGAACCCTTGATCTCATGCCATGCTCAGATATTCCTTTTCGATAACAATTGTGAAATAAAAATTGTTTTGTATAAAAACTAATACCCTCATATACAGGATGCGGCAAAAAAAAAAAAAAAATCTCGAACAAAGTTTGCATCATGGAATGGAAGTAAACTAATTTCTTTTTCATAAGTGTCTTTATTTATTTTTGTCTCTCACTTTATTAGATAAATGTTTCGCAGAATTCTGTCATAGACAAAGGGCCCCCAAAAATGCATTGTGATGGGTCCTCAAACCCAAAAATCCTCTTCTGGGTATTAAAGCAAAGAAATATGCTTTGAAAATAATTTTTTAAAGTAATTTACAATACATCTCCTGGTTTATATATTGTTTTCCGGCTTCTTACAATTTTAAGCAGAAAACCTGCTATTTTAAAGTTGTTTAACTAAGAAGAACGACAGTTCGTTTGCTTGTTGTGCCTCGAAAAACAGTATTTGATGCAGTATGCCATTTCAAGTGGCTTGGAAATGATAATCGACTTTCAGGAAGTGTACAAAAACGAACAGCGAACATTTCCGTTAATCGTCAGGCCATCCAAAAGTGAGTTCAAGAAATCTTTGGGTTTCCTCGGGAGAAGTCGTTTGTGAGACGAGAATTTGTGACCGATAAGTGTGACTAAGGGCAAAAAACAGAGCTCTGAAAAAAGCTTTACGAGTTCCAAAATGTTCAACCTTTTTCTGAAGAAAACAAATTTGTATGACTTCAAAGATGCCAGAAACGTGTGATGCGGGCTGCAAATCCGTTCTGGAAGAGATACCTTTCACTGATTTACCATTTAACCAACTCATAACCCAACGAACGATATGATTTGATCTGTAGACACTCCAAGCACCTTAGAAACTATAAAACATCGCCAAAATTCGAAGTCAGGCTTGTTCCTGTGATAGACTCAGCACAAGCGACAAAAATCTCTGTTTTTTTTTTTTCTTTTTTTGGGGGGGGGGGGAGATGAGGGCCGTAAAATGAATCAAAAAGTGTACCAGAAGAACAGTTTAGAAGCGTACTTTTATGGGCCTAAGAGCACTTCAGAAATGTAGTCTGGACATTTCAATTAGACTCTACACCAGTCCAATATGGCCAAAAAGACAAAAGTGGTGTAAGGCACATTGTTTTTGACATGATATCATCTTTTGAGTGGACGCTCTACACGCTAGACCTCAACCCCATTTACATAAACTACACAAAAGTTTGGACTCTCTAAATCAATTTCTTTTGAAGGAAAAGGATTGATTAATGGTAAAAGACTTGCGGCATTTGGCTTAAAATTCCAATAAGAAGTTGCCCCTCTTTTAGCACTGCAAAAGGCGGTCAGTTTGAAACTAATTAAATTTATTGATTGCTAAAGGCCTACTCATATTATTCTTCTTTGTGTTAATTTATTTATTTTTAAAAAAGTTACGATGAAAATTGCTTGCCCAGGTTTTTTCGCTGTGTATAATAGCGAATTCACTGATTTAATCGAGTAACACCCTCTACATCATCAGTAATGAAACTCGCACCATAGCATGCATGACGCCATTATTTCATCGTTGAAGCATAAAAAATTCAGTAAGTTATTTATAATTTGATAATATTTTTTGCCATGCAGTGAAATGCTTTATTTTGACAAGGCTGAACTGGATCTGATAACTTAACTGTTTTAATGGTAAAACTGTAATTTAATGAGAATGAAGAAACGAAAACTGGTCAACGTTATCTACTGGAATTTAGGGTTAATTCACTAGAGTTAGGGTTTTCGACAGGCGATTTTTTAGTATATATATATAAATAATAATTTTATATAAAATCAATTCCATCAACTATATTAATAATTATAATATACATATCATATTTAATCTAAAATTCTGCGGAAATTTTTCTTGTTCATTTTCTTTTTCTTTTTTGTTGTAAATCAACAATTTTCTGAACTTAATAGGCTACCCAAAAAATAAACTCTTCAATTCCAAATTAAATTTCAATCTATAAGGCACTATAACTTTTCAAAATTAGTTTACACATACGTCGGACTTTAATAACATGCTGTTCGGAAGAATATTGAAAAAGCTAAATTTTTATAAGTAGAAATGTTACTTTCTGGTAAAATATCACTTTACTTGGAATTTTGAAGAGGAAAGAAAGACTTAACATACCCTAGATTAAAAATTATATTCGCAATGTTCTTTTTTTCTCTCATTCTGAAAATACAAGTCGCTAGGATATTTTTTTAGTCACCAAGGTACGAGATCCCACTTATATAATTATTAATTAATATGCTTACAATACCTACCCAGTCCTCAACCCCTAAGAAAATAATCTAGTTGCACGGCTTAGATGATATAAGTTTTTTTTTTTTTTTTTTTTTTGCGTATGATACAGAACAACAATGTCTAAAAAAATTTCCGGTGAGTCATATTTTTGAGCAGTTTTAGAGTAAAATAGGCATGCTAATTTCAAAACTGCCGTTTTCTTTTCTACACCTTAAGTGAATGTTAAACCTATGCTACCACTTTCCACGGGAGAGCGCGTATCACAATAGCCCTACTGTTCACTTATCGGCTGATATAAGTCTGTTTATATTGAAATAAATTTTTTATGCTCGAAAATATTATTATTAGTAAAAAAATAATTCGCTCTTCATCAGAAACACAATTTTTTAAAATTATTTTTGTATTTGTGTATGCAATGTACGTTATTATTGCTTACCTATTTTTTTTCTCCTTCCTCCTATATTTTTTGAAATGTATTCCGTTTTGTGAATAACTCATATTGAGCTCTATATAGCTTAAAAACTTGACGTAATGGTCTAAAACTGAGATCAGGCCAAAGGAGGAAAGTGAGGTGGCGAAAGGAAAGTTTTGTCATACAAAAATTGTCAGTGCATATTTTGTTCGGATTAATAAACTGTTCTGATGAATAAGGTTCCGATCAATGAGACTTCATCGTGCGTACTTATAAAGTGAAATTTTCGTTCAATTCATGTTGCATTTTTGAAAGCATGTCAATATCATATGAGGCAGTGAGAAGAAAAGGGATGTAAGTGGCAAAGTTAAAAATTTGGAGATAACCAGTACACATGGTAGGTGAACCTCTCTTCTGTCTCGGAGCAAGAGATGGTACTAGTAGCCCTGCTAGTTGCTGCTATACAGCATGATTTAGAAAAAAATTCAATGAAAGCCTACCTAGGATGTTATCTTTAAACGCGTTTTTCTCAAAACTTGAAAATGTCTACTTACATCCCTTTGCTTCTCACTGCCTTATATGTAGATTAAGCATATTAGGTGAAAAATATTTTTAACATTTGATGTTATTATTTCTTTCCTAAATTAAGTGACTTATTTAGGTTAATACTAAATACAAGATATTGTTTTTCAGTTGAACGCGTTCGCAAGGAAAAATCAGCAACATTTACTTCTACTGTAGGGTAAATGACTAGTTTTGAGCAGCTAACCAGTAATGGGCAGGTTTGTCTTGTATTGTCAATATCAAGTTTGTAATCGGTATTCTAGAAACACCATCAGTTTTTTCTCAAAATAGCGTCTTTCAAGAACACACCCACACCACATTTTTTCCAAACAAAAGTTTATTATGCTAACGTTCCTCAGTCACCAATAATTTCTTTTACGCATTTTAAGTTTTTGAAGGGTGTCCTTCTTAAGGACCTGACGTAGCCATTTTTTTTTTTTTTTTTACCAGATTGCAGTTTTACTGGTACGTACCCATTCTTTAGCTTCTTCTCTATCATATAGGTATATTTTGATCTTACATATCTTGCCAATAATCAAGATATGTAAGATCACTTAAAGCAAATGTGCACATAATTATTCATTTGAAGTATTTCAGTTACGGACTCATACGACCATAATTAATATTTTGGCCATTCTAACTCAATATTACAATTTAGAAATAATGATAACACATAAGCTAAATTTCGCAAACGATAGGTCAAAAAAGCAGCAGTTTAAAAATTATATTTCATTTAATTAATTTATTTTTGTTGTTCAGACGAACCTTTCAAGAGCGATTTGTCAGGTGTCCATGTTTTTAAAACTTACTCGAATTGGTATGTCAAGACATTGTAAATTTGATTATATTGTAATAAAAATAAGTGTTTTAATATTGTTGCATACTTTTTTTTGCATATTTCTTGAAAATAATTGAATTCAGCTAGCTTGACCATTACTAGTTTTTAGTATGACCATAATTAAGCGAGTGGGACCATAACTGGTCAAACTACTGTATTCCAGTTTATTTCAAAAAATATATGTAAATTATAATTGAATATTAATGAAAATATCACTGCTGTAAAAGTGCATTTTCGAAGGTCCGACGTCGTTGAATTAGTTTTTCCCATGAACAGGAACTGCAACTTTTGTATATATATATATATATATATATATATATATATATATATATATATATATATATATAAACCTTAAGCATGCGCATAACTAATCAATTACCATGTAACGAGTTTTTTTTTTTTTTTTTGGTAAAACATTTCATTTATGTGGCACAAATTAATATACAAATCATGTTTTACATAGCAATTTTTCAATTGATCTAAATCTTGTGAACACAATTTTCTGTTTTTACCGACAATTATTTTCCTTTCTAAATATAATTAAGAGACAGGTGTATATTACTTATTCATCGCTACTTATGCACGAAAGGTGTAGACACGATCTGTCCATAGACAGGACACAGGATGTATTTATTGAATGCATTATCATTCAATAGAAAATAAACACGCGATACAAGAAAAACAAAATACTTCAGCATTTAATTATCACCTATATGAAATCATTACGTTCGAGTTTTTAGCATTATTACTTAACATAAATATGTTCAGCCTTTAGGTTTTTTTTTTTTCTTCCCCCGATTTAATTTGACACATCAGAAAGAAATGACTTCTTTAACACGACATTGTAGTGAATGGCTTTTAACTCTGCAATGAATACGGACATGCTTTCATATATGTGCATCAAAAATTTATGCCAGTTAATCTAATGTTGGATTCACACCAGAAGCAATTCCAAAAAGAAATCCGTCTCTCAGGTTTTGCACCCGGACACACCGTCCAAATTGAAGATGTGTCGTTCATGAACGAACGGGTCAAAAAGAACGAATCTAGAAAATGAGCGGCTCCGATCGTTCACTTAAAAAATGAACGACCGTTCTTTTGAACGGCGAGCAGTTTGAAACATATGAGGCAGTGAGAAGAAAAGGAATGTAAGTCGACATTTTCTAGTTTTGAGTAAAACGCGTTTAAAGATGACGTCCTAGGTAGGCTTTCACTGAATTTTTTTCTAAACCATGCTGTACAGTAACACTTACCGGGGCTACTAGTACTATCACTTACCCTTCGACAGAGAAGAGGTTCCCTTACTATTTGTACTGGTTACCTCCAAATTTTTAGTTTTGCCACTTAAATCCTTTTTTTTCTCACTGTCTTTGTTTTTTACTTGTGATAAAATCGCATTTTTTTAAAAATTACATTCATCTTCAAATTTTGAACTATCTATTAATCTCAAATTCCCGTTTACCCAGCGCAGTACAATGTATTCATTCGAAGCTTTTTATTTTCTGCTTTATTCATAATTTTGCTTTAATTGTTGCAGTTCATTTGCAATTTTCCAATGTATCCATTAGTAATGTTTGTGTAATTTGTTTGGTTATGTCCTACCAAAATGTTTGGACATTCCACTTCCTGTCCTACGCCCTTGTTAAAATCTTTCTCATGCTTTCTCTTGCCAAAATTATTTCTAAAAATACTCTATCACTTTCTGGCGATCCTTTTGTCTTCTATAACATTCCTATCAACTGCCATCTATATTCATTTGGTTTTATTTTTAACTTGCTTGGCGACTTCCAAGTCGCTCATTTTACATTAATATATCTAATAAGGATCATTACTGTCTAATTTTCTTTCCCATTCAAAAAGGTACAGCATTTTTTTTTTTTTTCTGTTCTCATCGGTACCGTGGAATAATTTTAAAGCTCTCTAATATTTTTATGTTAATCCTTTTGTTTTTAAATTATCTGGTACTCCGGCTGAGCTACCGATATATTTGTTGTTACTTTTTTCGTTATACATGGGCTGTTGGTAATATTGTATGCACACAGTGCTGTAGCTCGAAAAATTTAATAACTTAATTTTTTTAAATGCTGAAATAGAACCTGCGATTTTTGGAATGTAAAAAATGTATTTTTTACCATTCAGCAACTGAGAAATATCTCATTAAATGAACTATAATTGCTTTATACATCTAAACCTGAATAAAGTTTTTTTTTTAAATTTATTTTTCAAAGGCATATTTTTACTTTTAGATAATTTTAGTTACTTTTCCTTCAAAGAATATTATTGATCTAATTATTGATCATACATTATTTGTAAATATACAGGTGAACAAAAAGACCTTTTAATTTTCTACTACGGGAAAAACCGTACGGGTACGACTAGTATTTTTATAAAGTTAGTATAAAGCTGTTCGTTTTGTTAGCTTTAAAGTTTCAATTAATCTAAAATTTTGCAGTTTGAAATTTCTTAAATTCTACGTATTTCTTTCAAATACCATATACTATGACGTGACGTAATTTAGAAGCAATATTTTTAATGAACAAATGGCAAAAATAGAATTATTTTTCGAGTCAAAATATGTATAATAATGACTGGTTTTTGAGGAATCAAATATTTGAATGAAAAGTAGCCACCGATAAAATTTTTAAAATCTGGGTTCAGAGTTGCCGTCGGTTGAAGTTGATTTATGAATACAAAATGCTGCCAATTGGAAGTTCTTAAGTCCAACTGCCAAATAAGAGCTTGTTGAGTATTCGCAATTATGGGTGCAAAAGTATTTTTAGTTGAATCTTTATAAACTTGAACGCAATAAAATTGCATGTTGAACATCCATAAACATGGACGCAAAAAGATTGCCGTTTGAAAACTGTAAAATCTTAATGCTATAGGATTGCGAATTTATTAAATACTCTTAACTCAGAATGAACAGTCACCGCCTATTGAACATTCTTAACTTGTTAAACATGAGAATCGTGAGATAAATGCATGACATATTTTTTACGCTGTTCTGCTTTCTGAAAGATAAACGGCATAAATCCGTACACACAAACAAATATGGTCGACTAATTTTTTTTCATCTAATTTGTTTATGAGATAAAACTAGTTGGATTTTTTAAACAAACCATTTTTCCTTTTCAACTCATTTGCATTTACCTTTAAAATATACTTTCACAGTTTATTGTAGTTACAAAATACAAAATGAATTTGAATTCTTAATCGGTATTACCTCTTATTTATAAAAACCACAGAGGTACAGTTTGTATTTTAAGCTATGAAGATACTATAAATAAGTCCAATTTCTTCAAAATAAGTTTCGGAATATTTTAAGAGCATAACTTTTGTTGATTCTACTAAGGCTTTGCTCAAGTTGTGTGCATATTTGATATGCCATTTGTGTACGTTATTTAACTTGGTTTTTGCGGTGTGTCATTTTTCTAACAAACTTCATTTTAATTTAAAGAAAAATATTTTGTAGTTTTAAGAAAACTCATTTTTTATGTCATTTATAAAAAAAAATAATGACTGATTGCAATGTTTTGTAGAAAATTGTTAGTCGCTTTTCTGATATTTATTAGAAAACTGTAGTTTTTTGACAGGAGGTTCATTAAATCTTAGAAAGTCAATCCAAATTGATTCCAAATAGTATCAAGAAAGCCCAAAGCTTAACTAACAAATGATTGTATACGCGTGTTTCTGTGTTACAAGGAACCCGTTTTTCAATAGAAAAGAAGTTAGATTATGGCAAAAAAAAAAACCATTGACAAAAATGATGGTGAAAAGATTTTTTCCATCTGCATTGAAAAAAAGTTTACATGTTACGGATTTTCAATGAAAAAGAAGTGAGGTTTTGATAAAAAGAGGTTTGAACATTTTTTTACATTTTATAATCTCAAATCTTCTGCACTGGAAAAAAAAGGGTTTCTTGTAACTCCAAAACATGTTTACGTAATACATTTGCAAATTTAATCCTTCATTAAAAGATGTTTTTCGCCAATTTTTTTAATATAACAAAGACAATTTTATTTCTCTGTGAATATTTCTTATGATAGATATGAAAGCTTATTTATGGTAATCACAACTTTTTCTAGAACTTTTTAAAAATGTAAAAAGCTTAAAATAGCATTTTCGGTTAAAGAGTAAATTACCGAAAAATTATAGCGCTTGTTATACTTGAGCGATCCCGATTATTTTGCGCGATAATTCTCATCACTATTTCCACCAGTGAAGAGATGTTCTTTACTTTTGACGCTAAAAATAAATGAAATTATGCATATTATTCCATCCACCCTCATAATAACTATCGCCAACTTCCCGTTTCGACTATCTTCCTCAACTCAACCCTATATCTCCATAATGATGAATAATTTTCCATATTGAGCCGCCGCTCATTATGCCACGGAGTTCAATTTATCACCGGCGCTTCCCAAACATTGTAACGCGTGGAAGCATCAAAAGTAATCAAGTGTTGGGGGAACAAATCAACCCCCCCCGGATGGGGGTTCTACTTTCAACGGATATGGTTAGTTTAACGACAGTAATTTGCCTTGATTTTTATCTGTCTTCCTTCAGATTTGGATTTTGAGACCGGTTTGTGAAGCTCCTGTTGGGTGGACTTTTCAATAGATGATTCACATCGGGGTAATAATGCGCAGGAATACTCTTCTGGGTGAACATTTCAGGAGGGCGTGGCGATTTGCCCGTTTTTTTTTAAACGTGCAAGAGCTCTATCCGAATTCTATCAATTACAGAGCAGACTCCATTTTTGTGAAAGAAGATTCCATGACCCGTGAAGAACACTCTTTTCTTTTTAGAAGGAAAAAAAGGACGATTTTTTTTTTCCAGTTTCTCTCTTTTTTTTTAAATTAATTAACCATTAATAGGATTCTCACAATGACCACTAGAAGATCTCCTGAAAGAGCGCTACTGGTTCTGTACTTACTCTCTTAAAAAATTCCAGCGATTTTAACTCAGACTGAGTAAATTTTCACTCCTTTCCAGTGTCGAAAACGCACTTTCCTTATAGGAGTGAATTTCATTCCTTTTGCGGAGCGGTTATTTTCACTCCTTTTGGATAAGCTAATTTCACTCCCTTTTGATAAGTGTTTTTCACTCTTTTTAAGACTAAATTAATATCCTAAATGAGTGGTTGCTTTCCGTTTTGGAAAGCCGCTATCTCACTCTTTTTTTAGAATAAAATAGGTAAAATCATTTCACTCTCCTTTGGTGAAATTGTTTTTTAAACGTGTTTTCATGTGCTTATGCTGTGTATTTGAATTTAAAACTGTTTTTAAAACTTATTTCATTTGAAAAAAAAATTAGTTTTTCAATTTAAAAAATGAAAAAAAAAAATGTTTTTAGTGTTTCAGAAGAGGATGCACAAGAACTGTATGGTAAGTACGAAGAATTTTCTTTTTTATTAAAACTTTAACTGGTAATATTTCTTGAACTACTCGTATATCGTTACAAATCACCCACGTGCAATATTACGTACATTTCCGAATCTAAAGATTGAAATAAAACTAAAAAACCCACACAGTTCCAAATAAAAAGATTTAAAATTTTGAAACTCTATATTGATATTCTCGGTGTGCCTTTTAACATTAATAATGTTTTAAAAGTTACATCAGTTCAAATTAGTTTAAAAAGTCACTCATAAATTGTGACAAGATACGTTTGAATTCAATTTTGTTTCTTCGAGGCCATTCATTAATTACGTAAGGACAATTTTGGCAATTTTTGACCTTCCCTTCCCCCTATGTAAGGGTATGTAAGACTCCCCCCCCCCCATCTTACGTAAGATTCTTTTTTTTCTTCACAATAATAACAAATATTACATCACTGGGATTGTTCTTAAATTAACTATCATTTTTTTTTTTAATTTTTTCAAAAACATTTTTGAGTAAAGAAATGTTTACCGTAAGGAATCTAGACCGAATGTTTTTCGACAAATAATTTTTGTATAAGATGCGATAATAATTAAAAATAACACATGCAAAACACAGTGCGATTCTTTTATTATATTTTACACGTTTCATTCTTTGAAACACAAGTAAAAAACAGCTCATCCTATAATACATACTTTTACCTTCCTGAAGCAAATGAAATGTAATATTTGCCAAACCACTTGACCGCGGATTTCTAATATAAAATATCGGCTTGGAAAATATCACGTAAGAATGGATCCACCAACCCCCCTCTCCAAGCAAGGGTATGTAGAGAATTCCCCCCCTCTTCCCCTCAGGACCCTGAATTAATGAATGACCCGTTACACATATGAATGAGTGTATTATACAAAGTTTATGATACTCTTTAAAGTTTATTATACACAAAAACAATGTTTGATTAATTTAAAATATACGCAGTGGTTGGAGCTCCGACCATCGGGAGCGGATTCGGTATCCGACCTATAGATTTGCACATGGTCGGGTCTGTAACACCTACCTAAAATATATATACAGTACACACACACCAAAGATGGTAACGACTGTTTCAAATGTCATATTTTTTATTCGATGACCGAAATAAAATTGTTGATAACAGTTTCATTAATTTGGAAGAAAAAGTTACAAAAAGTTCGCCGTAACATTGCACGTGGGTGATTTGTAACGATATAGCAGTTCAAGAAATATTAACAGTTACAAGTTTCAATAAAAAAGAAAATTCTTCGCACTTACCATTCAATTTTTGTGCATTTCCTTCAGAATCCTCATTCGGCAACAAATAGTGTTTTAACTCATTAAATGAAGACATTCAGATAGCGACATCCACTTCGTATTCGCGACCAACGTTAGTTAAGCCTAACGTGGAGGTATAGAAGATTCTCTCTAAACAAAATCACGTGACAGAATCGAACCAATGAAAATGCTTTTGAGTCCTTCTTTTAAAGAATGTTTTTATTTTTCGCTCTTCAAAAGAGTGTTTCCGAATTTCACGCCAATAAGGAAAAGTTTTAGTCTTGGTTTTTTTCGTAAAGCGTCTTTTTTCGATAAAGCTAGCACTCAGAAAGAATGAATGCACCCGCAATAGATTTCACTCTTTTTAAGAGTTATTTTTTCGTTCTTTTGAATTAAGAGTGTAGATTAATAGTTCTGACAGATATAATAAACTCGTTATATTTGCAGTCTTTATCTAATTATATGTAATATGAAAATGCTTGGTAAAATTACACACTTTTAAAATCTACACACTTTTCTTTTTAAATAGAAAAAAGAAAACAAGCATTTTTTGCCAGTGTTCTTTGAAAATTAAATAACGTTTAATCCGTTTCTGAATTATCACTAGAAGACGGGTTATTGATTCCTTGAACGCGTTAATAGTATTGGCGGGTACAAGTAACGCTTTATATTTAATGTTTTTTTTTAAAACTTATATTATAAAAACTAAATGCTCAGTAAAATTTGATCTACTCTTTTTTTTTAGAAAGGAAAAAGTAAACACACGACTCTTTTTTTGCCAGTTTTTAAAAAACTAGTTAATATTTAATGCCTTTGTGAATTACCACTTGAAGACATTCTGAAAGAGTACTTACTGATTCTTTACGTGGATTAATAGTACTGACAAATTAATATGTCTATCTAATTAAATTAGGAAATTAAATGATTAATGAAATTTAATCTACGGAGAGATTTTGTAATACTCAATTTTTGTAAAAGGAACAAAAAAAAAATACAAGACACTTTTTGTCTTTTTTTGAATCAATTAACGTTCAATCCGTTTCTGAATCACCTCTAGATGACCTTCTGAAAGAGTACTATTTATTCTCTACTTATTCTTTACAATCATTAACAGTACTGTCCAGGACAATTAATTCGTAATCTATTAATGTTTTCATGTAATTATATTATGAAAATTAAATGATCAGTAAAATCTGATCTGCACTCTTTTCTTTTTAGACTAAAAAAGAAAACACTTGACACGTTTTTGTCTGTTTCTTTTCAACTAATTAATGTTTAATCTGTTTTTAAATGACCGCCAGAAGACTATCTGAAAGAGCATTAATGATTCTTTTTATGGATTAATAGTACTGACGGATACAATTAACTCGCTATATTTAATGTAAAACTCGATATATTGAGAGTAGGGCAGACCGGAGCATGTTTACGCGGATTTTTTTCAATGAATTTTTTAATTTTTATGTTTTAACTTAGGAAATTTTAGACAATGCGGTTCATGTAGCAGTTAATGGAGTTAAAATTGGTATATTCAGTTGTTGCTCAGTTCGTGTTTTTAACAGTTAAAAAAATTATTTTTGAATCCAAGTCGATTGCATAAACTTGCCCTGGACACGGGGCATGTTTACGCATATTTATTTTGACACCTAACGTGGTTCTGTTAGTGTTTTAAACATCGTTGTCTTACCATCGTTAAAATAAAGCAAATTTATTACAGAGTGTGCAAAGTTAAAGCTGAAAAGGCATGAAGACAGCACTGTATGTTTGTAAGCTATAGATACGAATGTGTGACTTAATTAAAAATTAAATGCTAATTTTCAAAACTAAATAGCCGGAAAATACTAAAGAGGTTTGAGAAAGTTTGGAGCGAAAAAAGTGTAAATGGCATTTTTAAGTAAGACGCAGTAAGAACGTGCGTAAAGGTGCTCCGACGTTGACGCGTAAACTTGCCCCGTCGCCAAGTTTGGATTTATTTTTAACGTACAAAAAAAAAAAAAAATAAATAAATAAATAAAATTTCAGTCCATACAAGTCTCAAAAAGGATAAAATTCTGCTAATTTTTATATATTTGTTTTTTCTTAACTAAGTATTATTCAATCACAATAAGCTTCAAAACGTTCAACTCAAAATTTACTCAATTTGGTAAAAAGCAGATTATTCTTTCTGCTTGCTAGACCGAAGCTCGACTGATGCTCAAAAACTTGTGAGAATATTTGCTAGGGAACAACATCAATATGTTATGGCTGTCGAACTCTCCAGTTATAATTCGTTTTGAAAAAAGGGCACTGCGTAAACGTGCCCCGGTCTACCCTACTGAAATAAACTATGAACCAGCTAAATGAACATACTAAAAAGATTAAAATTTGATATCATGGCTAATAAAAATATCAGATTAATTATTATTTCAACAAAATTGCTGATTAATTCTAAATTTACGTGGCAGTTTGATTTTAGAAATTTAATTTCAGTCGAATCCTTTTATGTTTCCGTTAGGAACAAGAAGTATACAACTTTTACTTATTTATTTTTAATGTTTCCATCTAGCATTTGGGGTTATTTGATTTTGAAACTATTTATTGCTTTTTGGCACTCGTAGTTGAACTTTTTACTGATAGTGAGAATTGTGTGATCTCACTGGTATTCGCTGTTAGATATTTTCCGTTTACTGTCAATGAGAATTCAATGCGGAATGAAATAAAGTTACCTTTATTAAAAGAATTTCAAGCATTGCAATATTTCTATATATGTTATAGTAATTCAAAAAAAGTCATCTTCTTGCTTTTTTCTTTCTTTCTTTCTTTATTTTTTTAGCGTTAAAGAGCAAAGGAGTTTCGTATTTTTTTCTTCTTTATTCTGTCAAGATGGTATCTAATTGAATATCGAAAAAAATAAAATAAAAAAATCTTCGTTCATATAAGTAATATATCGCTGGGAACTTGATTTAATTTATCTCTTGAAAATCAATATGATTGACAATTCTTCATTAATTGCATCGAAATGGAAATCATTAGTTTAAATTTGATATTTATATTAATATAATGCATGCACGTTTAACAATTATTAGTGACAGTTGTGAAAAAGGCTTATACTTTTACAAAAACAAACTAAAAAAAAACTCCTAAAGAATTTTCTTTCTAAAATAGTTGAATTAAAAACAGGAAAATGTAGCTGAAATTTCCGTTCTTGAAAAAAGAAAATTTTCTATAGCGGATGATAAGAATGAAAATATTAATCGAAACGAAGGTAAGAAAATAAATAATGCAATAGTATATATAGATTAAAAACATATTAAATGCAACTCTGTAAGAAAACAAGCTTAAATATGTCCACAATACAATGTTTTTTAATGTTAATGATGTTCAAAATAATGTAAAACTGAATTTAAGATATTGATTGAGGAAAAAAAAAAAAAAAAAACCTGTACGGATCTGAGAAGCTGTCTTGAAGACTAGACGAATGATAAATCAATATCTGAGAAAAATGAGATGAAAAAAACTGTACTACCATTATCTGAAATATTCACATTTTATTACTTATGTGCTACATTTGACTTTACGAATCAATATAAGCTGCTGTGTTTCATTGTCTTAACTGCCAATATTTTACCGTCACAACAGAATAAATTCGCTCGTTACTTGCAAAGTATTATAATTTTAGCTCATTTAAAAGTCATTTTTCATTCATTTTTCATAAAAATAGGGATTAATGACTGCAAACTACAACGCAATTTTAGTTTAAGTATTTTTTAAACTTGCAAAATATATCAAATGACATTTTTTGTATCCTTGTTTAGAGTATGAATTTCTCTCTTTAATGAAACCTTTATCTATTTTTTTTTCATTATTTCCCAACAATTGCTTGTGTATATTGTCGACAAAATGCACACGAGTGCCATTAAAAGAGCAACGATAAATTAAAAATTGCGACAGTAGAATAGTTCTATTTTATTTATTTATTTATTTATTTATTTTGTTGCTGTTTAGACGAGCCTTTCAAAAAAGTTTCAGTTTTTTAATTTTAATGTTGCTCGAATTGATAGGTCAAGATAGTACTTTAAATTTGATTATATTGTAGAAAAATAAGTGTTTTCAGAGTGTTGAATACTTTTTTCTGTATTTCCTGAAAATAATTTGAATTCAGATACCATGACCATTACTAGATTTTAGCATGACCTTAACTAAGTGAGTGAGACCACTACTTGTCAAACCAGTGTACATTTCCAATTTAAATATAAAAAAAGAGTATAAATTATAATTGAAGATTATTGAAACTTGTACAGCTATAAAAGTGCCATTGCTATGTTTTAATACCGTTAGATTAATTTTTCCATGAACTAGAACTGCGTTATTTGTATCTAAATTTAAAAAAAAAATCAACCCTTAAGCATGCTTGTAATTAGCCATTAACCCTATAACAAAATTCAACTGAAATCTAAAAGAATTCATGCTGCACTGTTACATATGCAACTTTTAGGGTGAAATGTTGCAGAAACATCGACACTCTCGTAAGGGTGCCAATTGACTCCCTATGGCACCTCTTGTAACTCTTAAATCTGCCATTTGGTTCCGTATGGCACCCTGTGTCACCAGGAAGGGTGTCATTTGGCTTCCTTTGGTACTCTTTAGAGAGCCATTGAGAACCAAATAGCACCCTTAAGAGTTGCAGCTGGTGCTACAACGTTTCACCCTTATAGGTGCCATATGCAATCCGCAGTTTTAACACTGTACTTTCAGAAATCGTATGTTCTCATGTGATTTGCTAAGGAACTATAAGAGACAAAGGTGAAAAACGAAAAGGGGGGGGGGGGGTGGATAGAAACTTCCTACAAAGAACAAGTTCTCAAACATTTCAACAATTCAATTCCATACATTACATAGACGACAATGAATGATATAAATGCTCTCTGCGATAACGGCACCTAAATCAATGGAAAACCGAATTCCTCTATTTGAGCAACCACCCCCATTTTAGAAAACTTTCCCCAATTCACTACATTTTACATTAAATATAGTGCAATTCTAAATCGGTTGCTTATTGAGAGTTGCTGTGAATAACTTGAATCTGTTAACTGAAAAATCTCTTGATTTCAAGTTTAAAAAAATTATATTCAATAAATTACATTGTTAAATTTAAACCAAGATTCCGCGGAATCATAGAGTCATTAATTTAAGAGACTTGTTTTTTAAATCAGAGAAAGAAGTTTGGAAAATATTCTGTACTAGCTGGCCCGTGAGATGCATTCGCGCTCGACAGAAAGAATCTGCTTTTAAAGTTTTTTTTTTTTTTTTTTTTTTTTGTACTATAACAGCAAACCTAACAAGCATTTACAATAACAGCAAAAATGTTGCTTGTTTGTTTATTTTTCGCTGATAGCGGGGAAAAAAATCTTTAAAATAATGACTAAACTCTGAAATTTGAGGAAATATCAAGAAAGATGTAGCGTACTCCCCCCCCCCAAAAAAAAAAAAACCGCACACATACATTTTAGAAAGAATACATATGAAGCAGTGCGAAGCAAAGGGATGTAAGTGGCAAAATTAAATATTTGGAGCTAACCAGTACAGATGGTAGGGGAACCGATCCTCTGTCTTGCAACAAGAAATAGTCTAGTTGCCCTGGTAACTTCTGTTATACAAATACATCAGCGTGATTTTAAAAAAAACATTCCAATAAAAGCCTACCTAGGACCTTATCTTTAAACGCGTTTTACTCAAAACTTGAAAATGTCCACCATCCCTTTGCTTCTCACTGCCTCATTTATGATACTGTTATTTACTATGTTAAAATACATTATTTTCCCTGATGTAACACAACCTTAAATTCCCCAATGAGTTAAGGTAACAAATTCATGGATATTTGAATCATTATTCAGCTGAAGAAAAATATTAATCGTTGAAAATAGTTGTTAAAAAATTGCGTTTTCTGGTCGGGATACTTTGACCTTCGCGTTATTAGCAGGACGCTCTTAATATTGAGCAAATGGGCCTCCAACTCGAGCTGTTCTACATTAAAGCAATGTGTAATAAAGCAACAAAATAGATTGAAACCGATGAACCTATTTTGTTAAAACATTTTTAAAAAGAAATACCGGCGATTTACCATGCTAATGTTAATGCCTCGTTTCCTGATTTTAACAATAACACAACTCTAACTTAGAATAAAGCCCTGATTCGTTAGAATCCAGAAATGAGCAGAGATTACATACTCATAGAAATTTGGATCAGAATTTCGATAAAACAACCAAAACGTGAATGTTCTTTTTATTTTTCGTCGAAAGCGGGGAACCTTTTTTTAAAAAAAACATGTTTTACTTATGAATTTAAAATATTGGGGAAGTTATGGCGTTCTGACAAAAAAACTCCTTTGAAGAAATAATATATGAGGTAGTGAGAAGCAAAGGGATGCAAGTGGCAAAATTAAAAATTTGGAGATAACCAGTACAAATGGTAGGTGAACCTCTCCTCTGTCTTGGGGCAAGAGATTGTACTAGTAGCCCTGGTAGGTGATGCTGTATAGCATGATTTAGAAAAAAAATTCAATGAAAGCCTACCTAGGATCTGATCTTTAAACGCGTTTTACTCGAAACTTAAAATAGTTCACTTGCATCCTTTTGCTTCTCACTGCCTCATATGTGATTGTTGCATTGAGAAATTAAAAATAATTTTTTCCTGACAATAAATTTTTTAAAAGATTCTCTTTGAGTTTAATAGTTAAAATCAAGCAATATTGCAATCAAAGAAGCCGTTTTGATAGGAATTCTAAACAATGCAACAACAGAAATAAATTGTGCAACCAACGAAAACAATTTAAAAACTTCATTAGCTAATTTGTCAATTAATTTTTCAGGTATAAACTCAAATAGACAAGTTCGTTTTATCGAATAAAAATAAATATGAACAACATAGAACTAAATTGTTTCGTGAAAATTACTACTTGTCTTTATAAATAGGAATTACTGAAAAAAGAGAGTTGTCTAGATTTAAAAAAAAAGTTTAAAAAAACAGGAAAAAAGAAGAAAATATATTTCTCTTCTTTACTTTTCTCAGAGTAATAAATACTGTAGGCACAACAATTTAACTTTATAACTTCATAATTAATAAAGATGTTTTGAATTTAACAAAACTGCTTGCAAATGACGAATATTTATTTTAAATACCAACTTTTGTTCAATTCTGAATTGTGTTTATTAGTTACTGTCGGTGTCTCGATAACTCGAATCTTATAACTCGAACATTCCTTCATCTCAAAGTTTTCATTTGGTCCCAAACTCTCAAGAAGACCATGGAAACTTCCCATAACTCAAACTACCAATTACTCGAAGGTTTTAGCCGGTCCCTTGGGACTTAGAGTTATCGTGAGATGACTGTAGTTTGTTAACTGGTTTGAAATTGAATCTTAAGTTTTACTTCAAATTAGTAAAACAATTAAATATTAGAGAAATAATAATCCAATATTTTAATGTACAATAAAGAGCACAATTCACTTTTGATTAAACCAATTATAACAGAAGCTGCTGTTGGTAAGGATTTCTTATAAGCAAATACTTTCATTTCAACTCTGATCATGCAACTGATTAGTCTTTCATCATATCATTGTTTGACCTTTACGTAACAGCTAATTGTAATAGGTCCCAGCGAGTTACTATTTCTTACTCCATTTTCGATATATCAGGTATGAAATAATGAGCCGAAAATTCACTTCTTTTTCATTCTTACATTTTTTTTTTCTGGGACAGACTCCAGAAAAAATTAAAAATTTATGACTGCAATCTTAATGCAATTGGACATCTGCGACCTGAAGAAAATATATCGATTTCTACAAAAATCGATATGATTAGTCCATGTCTTCTTAAAATTGCATGTGTTCGTTTTTTTCAAACTGACATCGTTAGTTTCACGACAGTAGCTTCAGTTGGTCTTAATCGGATTTCTTTTTGTAGTGTGTCTTTTTCTTCCTTTTTGGATGACTGGTTATAAAAACTCTTTTTAAAGAATAGTACTATTACCGTACCGCAGTTGGACCTTGCGTTTGAAGTATGTTCAAAAGTTGTAGCTATAATGAATTTTGGTAAGGAACAACCCTTTCAAAAACCGGTTGTCGAATTCATCCTCCAATTCTGTTTCTCACTAAAAATGGTGATTATGGCCAATTTTCCAGTTCAATGAACAAAGATGTTGTAATGCCATAATTTTCATGCATGTACTGGTTATTACAGGATAACAGCGTGCATATGCGTAGATTCAGCTATATGTTGGGTGTGTGATGAACATTCTACGTGCATCGCTTAATTTTTTTTTTTTTTTTTTTTTGCTGTTTTGTCAAACAGTATTTATTTTCTCAAAAGGGAAAAATAAAATTTAATGGGTATTATAAAGCAATTTCATTGAAATTTTTAATCTTGGGTCTATTTTTTGGTTAATGTTGGGCACATATGTGTTTAATGCTGCTTAAAAGCTACCAAGGACCATTTTTTCAACACTAGTTGCTGCTGGGAAAGCTTCTGCAGACATGTATATATATGTTACGGCCAAAGCCCGAATTTCGGCCAGTTCGCGAATTGGCCAGCCATTTCGCGTATAGGCCAAGAGGTTTGGCCAAAGCCCGAAACACTTGCAGTTAATATTGTATTTTCTACTTTGGCTGGCCATTTCGCGAAGTGGCCGGCAATCCTTGGCCAAAGCCCGAAATAATAATGGTAGATCGTAGATTGATTGGTAGACGGCACATTTGTCGCTTCTTGTATGACAGTGTGCAAGTGAGAGAGAGACTCCTCCACTTCTCCCCGAATGGTTGCAAAACCTTCTTGGTTTAGGTGAGAGATGTGGAGTGGCTAACGCTTATTTTAAATTTTTAAAAGATCATTGAAAAAAAAATCTTGAACATAATTGATTACATATTTCTGAAGTATAAGTTGAAGAAAGCATTGATATAAATTTCACATAACAACAATTTAAAATACAAATGATAATGTCTACCAAAACTGAAAAAAATTAAGAACTTGCAAAGAGTGAATAATTACTAAATAAAATTAAGGTTCCATAACAAGATTACCTATAGCATTCAAAAACATAACACAAGCAGACTTGATTATGAACAACAACCGGATAAGCGAAAATCGCGGATAATCCGAATATAGGCAAAAAGCGATACTAATAGCTAAAAAATATGAACAACACTCACACATACATTAAACTTATAGCCAAAAACACTGCTGTAATGCATCAACTAACACTGAATGTAAAAAATATATGTAGAAGTTAAAAACGAACAACAGCACAATCATAAGCTTAAAAACATTCAACTACAGTTTATAAACAAAATGTGAAAAGACCCGTGGATAATCCGACCGCCGATAATTGGGGGTTTACTGTATATATATAAGTATATATACCTTTCCAGATCTAAGTGGTTATATTAATACTCGATCTGAAAATTTGATTTAACTTACGACAAATTAAGAACTGTTGCAAAATTGAGTTTTGCTGGTAAAGATCCATACAAAGATAGTTAGAACTGTACCTCACACACACAAGCAAAACAATAAAAGTAACTCTTTAAAAAATACTCTAATTCTTACATAAACTTTTGATATTTTTTACCTATCATCAGAGCTGTAGCCTTATCTGAAAGCAATTCGTGTTGTGAAATCACATTCGCCAATGGACCAGTAGCAAATTCTCTTACTAGTCCATTATTCTTACTTATTATCTTACTTATCTCTGGAGTGAAACAGCAGCGGTAACATGTAAGTAAATACATTATGATGGTGTTGTCTGTGATCTAGCTTCAGTGGCCGAAGGGGTCTGAGGTATGGTTCGGTGCATTCGAGATGAACATGAACATATGACTGTTTCTGGAACGCCTGGAGCTTAGAGCTCTTAAATTCCCTGTGGTGGATTCAACTCCCACCCTCGTTCCTTAGGAACTTTCCCTTTGCTCATGCTTAAATCCTTTCCTGTAAATATATATTAATGAAACTGATAATGTAAAGGAGGAGAAACGCGATTCTTTTATTATTATTATTATTATTTTGGTTTATACACAGCAGTGTAATGAAATATTAACAGCACTGTTAGAAACAATACCGAATAATATTTACAGCAGTATGCTGTAATATTTACAGCAATGTCGAAAACAGCACCTCGTGAAATTTACCTCTGCCACGGTGTCAACAACTTCTGCCAAAAACACATGGAATTATTTTCAGTGCAGTTTGCCAAAGTTTGTCGTGTGTGCTCGTTGATGAGATAGTGATATCTCGCATCCAACCATGTTCCGCGACCACAATTCTCTGTTTATATTTTTAATTTTATACATTGCTTTTATTTAAAAAATCTTTTTACCTTTTTTACAATGACGTGTTATTTTTAAGAAGTGATCCCGGCATAGCAGTGGTGCACTTGAAAGGTGCACTTAAACAAGTTAATCAAGCTAAATTACTAGTTGCATACTTGAGTCATTCGTGAATGTTTTAAAAGTGTCTTTGATTAAAAAAAAGTGTTGATGACCGAAGGTGATATTATTTTCGTCAAAGTGCGAAGCCAGATGTATCACATAAATTAAACATTATGAAGCTCAAAAGTTAAACTGAAGGAATTGTGGCTGCACAGCAGTTGAAAATTCAATGTAGTTGTAGTGGAAAGGTATAACTGGTTCCACATCTTCTCATTATTTTGAGAGAGATAGTCTAAAAGTTTGTCGGTGGTTTATTAAACAAGAGTGTTTATCTATAGATTTATTAAATTTCATTTAATCCTAATCTCGGTGTCACTTTACTGGCATGATCTGGAAAAAGAATGCACCTGATTTTAGGAAAAGAACTGTGTCAAAGACTTAATGCCAACAAGGAATGCAGAAAAGTCAATCCACATACTTCGTAAAATATTTGTACAACGGAGCAAGAAAAATTAATTCAAAAGCCTCAAAGTTTTTTAGTTTCAGTATAAAGACTGCAGTAGTTACTCTGGGGGAATTCATTGGTTGGAAGGTCATACTTGATAGACGACGGGTATAACTGACGAAGTGTAATAAATAACTAGTTCTTGGAGAAAAATGTTTAGAGGATATACACAAATTAATTCCAGTTGTTTTAGGCGCATCACGTGCGAAAATGTGTTGTTTTGTTGAAATATAGCACTCACCAGGTTCATGAATTCTGAATAACAAATGTAGCATTAAAAATGTTTGCAATGAAGTTGCGCTTCTTGAATGTATAAGCTGTAATGGTGTATGTCCTATGTTAATGAACATTAGTTCATTAACCTAGGACATACACCATGCAGGGCAATAAATTAGTTGCTTAATAACTTGGAATCTGAGGCGCCGACTTGAGGAGGAGGGGGGCTGTGAGCACCCCAGACTCCCCAAAAAATATTTATGGGATGCTAGGAACTCTCCCCTAAAGTAAGCAGAATAAACGTACGAAAGAAATAAAATTGAAAATCTTAATTTTTTCTAAAATTTACGCAAAGTACTTTTACTTAAAACTCTGAATCGTAGACTTGCCATTTTAATTTCATTTTTAATGAAAAATCATTCTCATAATTTAAATTGTTTTAAATAGTTTAAAAGTTTAATAATAAGATACGTCATGGAAAAGTTTAAATTTTTAATTCCAACGTAAGACAGTGGTAGATTATAAGCAAAAATGTAGCAAATTTGAAAATATAAGAGTTTATTTTGTAGAATTTTTAGATTGGTAAGAAATTTTTTTCTTAAAAAAAAAGAACAAATATATCATGCTACATTTAAAAATAAATAAATAAAAACCAACAAGAGACGAATCATTAACTGCAATAATAAAGCTTCTTTGAAAGTAAAAATTAGATTTTTTTTTCACTTTTAGATACCATATGGTTTTTTCCAAGGAGCGTATTACACTCAGGTGTGATGTTTTCTAATTTATTGTAAACTTCAATGCAATGAAGGATTTCTGAAAGTATTTATGAACTTCATTTTCATACAGGTAAGAAATTACATTATATCCTTACTGTATCTGGTTAAAAAGATTAGTTCCTAGTTGGCACTAAACAAGGAAAAATTAAACGCTGACATTCAAGTTAAATTCGTCATGAAAGTTTTTTTTTTAAGAAATGGAAGTGCTGTATTATCGCATTTAAAACAATTTTAATTTAATTTTTAATCTTAATTATTGAAACACAAAAACTGCTATTCCAGTAAAACGTTTTATACCATCAAAGGTTTTTTTTTACATAGAACAGAATGACTGATTAACATTTAGCTTGATGATACTGTTTTACTTTCAAATTTCGTTTTATTTTTACGATATAGTAAATAAGATTTAACGTTTAACTATAAAAATATTCTTGAGTCTACTACCTCGTCTTTTTTTTTTTTTTTAACTTAGATCAATTATACATTTAGCAACAAACAGTAAATAGCAGTTAAGTGTAATGTTGGTTTCGCATAGGAAGAAGCATCAACAAAAATCCTGTTGCTAATAATTTGTGTTTGCACACTGTGTGCAAAGACTAAATATTGAAATCGCTGCGCAGTCGCACAATCTGAGCAATGGAAGTGCTGTTGCTAGTGTTCTCGGCGTGTAGCCAGCCTTATTGTTGATGTCAACATTTTGAAGCATATGCAATTAAAATTATATCTGTTACCCAATATATATATATATAGTATATGTTAGCACTGGCTACGGAACGCCACTTTGAAATATATTACTGATTTGAAATGATTATTTAGCGTAAACAAGTTTTAAGTAAGGGAATGTGGGGCGAAGTGAAATGGTGAAATATTTCTGGCCACCTATCTGGCAATACCCTAACTATGTAGAACCACTTAAGGTATATCCCAGTCAAGAAAAAGTTATCTCTGAAAATCAAAGAATATGATAATAAAAGCTATTTTCAAAAACTGACTAATAATATTTTGTTGTAAGTCAAAAATTAATTTTGTTATTATTAAATGATAAAGTTCTTGTTATTACCGTTTTAAATATTAACTGAGATATTTGACAGGTTCAAGAATTGTTTATGACACTGTAAAAAGGGGGGGGGGGAGAAAGAAAGAAAAAGTAATTATAAGTAATTCACATTGACGACTGTATCATCACAGTAAGGAAAACAAGTTCTTACTGTGACGGTACAGCCGTCAATGTAAATTACTTATAATTATAACTTTTTTCTTTTCTATTCTTTCTTTTTCTTTTTTTTTCACGATGTCATAAATTCTTGAACCTATGAAGTATTATGGCGAAATCCGCATACTGATACGACGATTAGTTGCTTTTCTATGAATTTTTAAAATGTACCAAGTACTTTTCGGACACTCTGTATAATGAACTCAATGTGTAATTATTTAACACCTCACATCCATAACGAAATCTTCCTTCACTAACAAATCGGAAAGATCATTCGCCATTATCAAGGAACATCTAAAATTTTCGATGTGCAAATTTTTGGTTTTGTGTCATTGATGTTAGTATCCTCTTTGGTTTCGGCTTCCTTTGTCACTTCCAAAAGCTTTTTTTTCCCCTGGTAAGCTCTGAATTGTGTGAGTTTAATACTTTTGGAAACAAAATCGATAACAAAAAATGTCTCTTATGACCCAAGTTTGCTTATCAGCACTCCAAAATGCGATTCATTGCATTTTAATCTCAAAAGTTTGGGTTTTGAATAAGAGAAAAAAATTTTCGGTTCGCAATGCCGTTTCTGTGGAAATTCAAAACTCGTCCGATAAAAGCAAAAAGACTTCAAATTTAAAACCATGTACAATCAACTGCGCGCAATTCCTATTAGTTTTTATTTAGAGTTTTACAATTAAGATATCAGACGCTCTGAAATTGTTGCGGACGATGTTCCTCGTTAAGCATATTCGTTTAATGCTACAGAACATTTCTTCCTAATCTATGGTGGTTTGGACCCATCGGTGTTTAATGTTTCACAGCATTTCAATCATAATGAATTTTAAATTTTCAAAATCCTTTTGAACATACACATATTATGAAACACGGGGTGACGATCCATATGTCATGCTTTAATATCAATTAAACACAAATTTTCATTAGGTTGTATTTTACATATGAAATGCTTGGAAAATTTTTCAATTCAATTTCATATGTGAATATTTAATTATATAAATAAAAACAGCCAAAACTTGAAAAATCTTTGACACCAGGCAATAAATCTATTTAGGTGCCAGGCAGATGATTTCTCAGAGTTTATAGAAAAATTTCAATCGCCAAGGCAATTTTTTAGTCGCCCTGGGTTTGCCCAACCTTGCGCAAGTCAAAACTTCACCCATGTGAAAAAGGATATGTATTTACAATAAAACCTGTCTACAACGATACTGTTGGGACCTAAAAAAATATTGTAAAAGACAGGTTATCGTTATAGATAGTTAATAGTATTTGACAGGGATTCCAGTTTTTGACACTCGGTGAAGTAGATATGTCTAAATCCGTTCTCAAAATATCTGATTATTTATGCTGACATTTTGCTGGGACCAAGGACAATACCGTTGCAGACAGGTTTATTGTTATAGACAGTACTGTTATACATCGGTTTCACTGTACTGTGAAAACTGCGGGTTTGCTTATGGTACTTTTAAGGCAAAACGTTATAGCACCAACGGCGCCTCCTTAAGGATGCTATTTTAGCTCCCTATGGCACCCTTAAAGGCAGCGCTGAGAAGTCAAAGTGAAAGAGTCGGAGTTGGACTGATTTTTAGGTAAAGAAGTCAGAAGTCGAAAGTTTAAAGTTCCAAGACTTGGAGTCGGTTATTTTTTGTACCAATGTTTGCGGAGTCAGACTGATTTTGAGGTAAAGGAGTTGGAGTCGATGGTTCTAAAATTCTGGGTTCCGAGTCGGAGCCGGAGCTGCACATTTTCTCTCAGACTTTGCCGCCCTGCCTAAGGGTGCCATAGGGGTGTTAATACTGACAAGCTAACATTTCAATCATAAAATCACAGAACTAGTTTGAAAACATGAAAAAAAAAGGGTCCACCTTATGTATGTTAAATACATTATTATTTTATATTCTGAACATATAAACATTTTTTTCAGCAGGGAATAATAATTTGAGCAGTAGAGGGTTAGCCATTCAATATTACCTCGAATAAAACTATCGCTTTACAGCTACTTAGAGAGGCAAATGTTTATCTCAAAGGTGACGCGTAATATTTATTGCGTGATACACTACTTTTCAGAGCCATTACTTTATTATCATGATGTTGAGACAGTTGCATAAAACTGTTCGCACAGAGAGCTCTGTTTACATTTTTTTCGAGGGTAGTAGAAATAGATTGTGTCTAGCATATTCTCTGAGAGACATGGTACTTCTTCCGTGTCATTTTCACGAAATTACAAATGTTTGCTCAGCTGGCTTGCGATTATGTGATGTATGTATATGTTTATAAATACAGAACTGGGCAACTGCAGTCTGTGTGGTATCTGCTGCAGTTAATCCAACTCTATATTCACCTTGTGAATATTGAGAAGTACGATTTTTTAAAAAAGAAACACTTTTATGCATTATTATGTTTTTTTTTTTTTCAGTAACAATTATAAATTTAAGGGATAAAAATTATCCATAACTTAGATAAAATATTATATAATGTGTAAACTACTATATTGTACGCAACAAATTATGCATGATTAGTATATTACGTGTTACAGTAATAGTATTTGACAGGGATTCAAATTTTTGACACTCGGAGAAGTAGATATGTCTAAATCCGTTCTAAAAATATCTGTTAAAATTCCAAAATAATCTAATAATATGTGAATTATAATAGTACAGAGGTGGCCTAATTATTATACTCAAACAAACTTTTCTGTATTTTTATTGTTTTTTATTGTTATTTGAGCTCATTTTAGTTTATTTAAAAGGTTAAACTTGATTCTGGCAGCACTTTACTTTTTTCTATAAATATTTTAAATGTGGTAGACGTCAGTATCAGTGTCCGTTAAAATTTCAAGTTACAAGTTTTTTCTTGTGAGTGTGATTTTTGGAAAAAAATTAACGATTTTATTCATAATAATAGGTAACTCAAGTATCCATATCATGCATTGAAAGCATGCCACGCCGCATTCAAGTCGTAATAGCAGCAAAAGGCGGAGTTACTAAGCATTAATTTTTTTAAAAACCTATTTATAGTATCGATCAGAGAAGATACTTATCGTTTAATATATTTAATTCATATTTTAAATAAACAGTAAAATGTGTTCAAATAATAAACCTATGTATTAACAACTAAAAAACAATAAAAATACAGAACATTTGGTTTGAGTATAATAATTTGGTCATCCTCTGTAATATGCAAAAAGTTAAGCATATGAGAAAAATTTTACGATTCGCATTTCATATGCAATTTCACCGTAGAGTAGTAACAGGTTCAACACAAAAAGCTAGGGAGCATTTTGTTTCCACAAAAACTGAGTCATCTTTCTTCAACATTTTAGACCTAGAAATAAAATACTAAAATTACTAAATTTTCCTTATCCCCCCCCCCTTTTTTTTAAATTTAAATTACAGTGCTTAGATTGGACTGATCCATATTAGGTGATTTTTGCTTCGCATTAAGCTAAAAAACTTATTGAACATTCATTTTAAAGTTAGCAGTACTCATAATAAAACAAACAAAATAAGAAAATTGTATAATGCGATTTTGTAAAGCGTTGTTAAAATATAACAATACTTCCGGTATTTTCTGAACTTTTTAAAGAGCAATAATGTTGCATTTTTCTTAAAGAAGGACATTTTTTTACAATAACTTGCGGCTGGTGAATCTTCTTAAAAATAATTTAAAACGTGATTTATTTACAAATTACAAATAAATATTTCATTGAGACGGCTTGAGAAACAAGCTACAG
Organism: Uloborus diversus; assembly: GCF_026930045.1. Lineage (NCBI taxonomy): Eukaryota > Metazoa > Arthropoda > Arachnida > Araneae > Uloboridae > Uloborus > Uloborus diversus. The sequence goes on along the minus strand of NC_072740.1, from coordinate 54,870,726 downwards.
CACACAGATTTTCAGTTTGTGGAAAACACCATTGACTTTTTTAGGGGCCGAGGCTGTTCTTTTGCGTTATTTTTCTGCCTTATAGGGTTAGTTCTTGGGGGGGGGGGGGGGGGAGAAGTACTCCGTTGGATTTTAGGGGAGAGGATGCTCTATCACTCTTTCGTGGGATAGATACCTCTGATAAAATGTAAGTTATATTCCTACAGCACTGGAAAAAAATTTACCGTTTTCACTTTTAAAACTTCAATTGAGTGTCAAAATGTTAATGAAATGAAAATAAATATTTTCTTCGAACATCAATAAGGAGTCGTTTACAAATGATGTCACGCTTTAAGGGGGGTTCGTGAAACTGTTAGAGTTTGTGGCAAGTGGGAGGAAGGATGTAACAAGAAATGAGAATCACATAGCAACTGTTCCCATACTCCATATACGCAGTATACTCTTAAACATTTTCAGACATACTATAACGCATACCCTCAAGCTTCAAAAATTTTCGTAATATGACATATTATGTATATGATCGCATATACATATTAAGCATAACTGATTACTAGGAGTATACCCTCAGAAAAACTGATGGGAACATCTCTATACTTATGAAAAACATCATGACATGTGACAAGGAGAGGGGATAAGGTGAAATGTGACACTTTATAGCAAGGGGGGGAGGTCAAATTTGCTGAAAAAAAGTGTGACATCATTTATAGACAGCCCTTAATACAAGAATGTCATGACTCCATATCTGGAATTTTAAGGACTTTCAGTTCTCCCTTTAGGAAAAAAAAATCAGTATTTGCATATTGATGACTACTTTCTTTAAAAAAATCTTTTATTATTTTTCCTTCTCCTCCGCAATCCTTTGAGCTCCTCTTCATCTGATGCGATTGGTAGGCAATGGAGAATGAGAATACGAATACGCAATTGCGAAACCAAGTGACGTCAGGAAACACCGCTTAACCTAGCCAGTTGCATCTTCTATTGGGCGTGTCTGTGGACCAAAATGACGGAAGATAACTTGAGAGCGATGCGCATGATCTCCGGGGATGAGTAGAGGTAGAGAGGAGGATATTGATGCAGTTGGGGAAGGTGGAAAACTCATTTTCTCTCTAATGAAACGGCCCGATTTGCTGAGGAATTCGACGTCTTTTTCTCAATTTTATTGATAATGACATTCATAAATCTCGTTCTTAAGGAAAAGAGTGGAGTGATCAGTTTTATCATATATCTTTCTTACGGAAATGAGATTTAGAGCAACGTATTATAAATATTTGAACAGAAAATTAAGGCTAAACTTAAATGAGATGAATAACTAAACATCTACTTCCATGCTCTTTTTGCAAAAATTGTGCTGTATATAGCATTAAAATACTTCGAAATTTAAACTTTTTTAAAGTGTTTACTGAAATTCACGAATCTCGTTCTTAAGGAAAAGAGTGGAATGATCAGATTTATCATATAGCTTTCTTTCGGAAATGAGATTTGGAGCAACGTATTATAAATTTTTGAACAGAAAATTAATACTAAATTTAAATGAGAAGAATAGCTAAATCTATTTCAGTACCCTTTTTGTATGAGTTGTACTATATAGTATAGCATAAAAATGTTTCAGAGTATTTTGAAGTGTTTGGTGAAATTTATACATCTCTTTTCATAAGAAAATAAGTGGAATGAAGATTTATCATACATCATGAGTCGTGACCCATAATTGAAATTTTTGATTTAAAAAAAATTACTTTTGAGGTAGTTCTCAAAGGCTAATTTGAATCTTTATATTCTTATATATTGAATTGCTTTTATGAACTACATAAAAGTTTTTTTTTTAACTATATTAAAAACTATTCAAATGACCACTGCTCTTGAAAAAACATTTTCACTTAGTACTTTAATTAAAATATTGTTTTTATGGCTATTCCCCTTTCCATTAAAAACATTTTTCATAATTTTAAAAGATTTTCTACTGTAATTACTCTCCGTGTCGTTACATTTTTGAAAGCTATTATAATAATAATGAAAACGCAAATAGTAATAAGATAACTGTTAATTTCCTTTTTGAATCATGTTAAAAGAAAGGTGTTAAAAGAAAGATCATGAGGACGGTAAACAGTAAGCAAGATAGTTTTATACCTCCTGGGCAGCAGTGTAGAATAACAGCTAAGTTTCACTGCTACTTTGTAAGAATAGAACTATTGGGTTACTGCACTTCGTTTTTAGCTGATAAATTAAAAGTCACTTTTAGTACCTCTCTACGTAAGTTTTCCACAACCGAACGCGAGTTTATGTTATTGAGTAGAATCAGCCAAACATCTTGAGACGTATATCTGATTGAAACTGATTTCATAAACAACAAATCTAAACGCGTTTCTGTTTATTGAGTAGAATCAGCCAAACATCTTGAGACGTATATCTGATTGAAACTGATTTCATAAATTACAAATAGATGATGGCAGAGATCATAGGTGTGTAAGTTGCTAGCATCTTCACTAAAAAAAAAAAAGTCTGAAACATTCCTAGAAAATAATGGGCAGCTAGTGTGCCTAATTTTCGCCAATAACATTTCTGGAAGAGAAACAGGAAAGTTTCAAGATAAAAATCAAAATAACAAGATTCAAGAAAAATCAAAATGACGCTAACTGAACCGCCCGGAAAGAAATATTGATGGATTGTTGGTCCACCTCGCCTCCAAAAATTTACAATGTTGTCCTTGAGTAAAAAAGTTGGAGCCGCCCTGTTTTACACAGTAAAAACGATTCAGAAACGTTTCTGGGAAAAAATGGGCAGCTGATATGCCCAATTTCTGCCATTTGCAAAAAACAGGAATGTTTTCCGCTAAAAGTTAGTAACCTTCCCGAAATCATTGTTTAATCTTTCTAAATTATATATAAATATCCCCTGTTAAAGCCAGCCATGTTTCTGGAACCTTCAGAGAAAACTTAAGTAGGTTTAAATTTATAGTTTGGTGCCTTCCTAATTTACCTAGAGAGCAGCAAAAGCAAATATTGTTACTAGGACCAGCGCTAAGACCGAATTGCAAGTACCAAGTATCTCACTTACTTGCAATTCTTGCAAAGCTGCGGAATCCAGTGACTTATCGCTCTCATTGGGAGCTTAGTCAATCTGGATGGGCCCTGATCGCTCTTAAGCCGATGCACTTAATAAATACGTTCAGTTAATCTTAAAGCTGGTAGCAAAACGTATTTTCCTCTAACAGTGAGAATTCTACTTTTGAGCAACTTGAAATAATTCAGGAAAGTTTTTGACGAGGTTACTTAATTTTTGCAGGAAATTGGTAAGAACCTGTGAAGTCTCGAAACGTTCCATGGAAATTACCAGTTACGTTTCAGAATTTTTTTTACAGTGTACACTCTTTTTCTATATCTTAAACGCATTTCCTATGAACAATAACTGACAGTTTGCTTTGCTTTGGCAGTTAAGTTCAAAGATGATATATTTTCGAATACTGCAAATTGTTATTTATGAGAGAAGAGAGTTTAGGTGAGAGAGGTAGCAGGTGAAGCGAGCTGAGGGTGAAGCCCCAAGTGGAGCATGAATAGATTTATTATTTTTATTGTTTATTTTTGTTTGCTGTTTATTGTTCAATAGTAAAGCATTTTGCAGTTGCTAAAATTTGTAAGAATATCAAATCAGTAAAAATTCAGAAGTTCGTGATAATGATTAAAAAATATATTTATTATCTATTAAGACACTTTTCTGTATAGTTTCATTTCCAGTGTTTGCTTGGGACATGCGACTGCAGAAATTGCATTTCTTTACTTTTCCATCCGATGACTTATATGAGTGGTTACATAAACTCTCGGTTTTCAAACTGACTTGACGACATGATTCATAATAGAAACTCACTCTGAGCCAAAACAAAAGGCTTACTCATCCGTTTATTATTTACTACTCAAAACTGTAGAAAAATGATGTTATAATAAAAATGTTATGTGCAGTTGAGGAATCCTTTTGCACTTCATTAAAAACAGGCGTTCTTTGATGAGGTAAGTTTTAACCAATTTCAAAGTTCTTAATGATGCGATGTATGTGAAGCAATCAGAAAACTTATATCATTTCCTAGTAGTGAAGACCACCTAAACTGGGTAACAGTTTAAATTGTACCTAAAGTGCAAATGCAAGCAATGAATAATAGGCTGCTGTTGATTGGTAGAAAGACAATGCTTTAGGCTTCGAAGATATAAGGAAGAATTTTAACAGCTTTCGAGTTGGTTTGTTTCGGTAACAGTTTCCCTACTTTTTTATACTAATACAATCTTATTTTGAACACTTAAGGGTCATTCTTCTAAAAGTGTAACTTTTCTGTCATACGGCTTTTACAGTAAAAATTTTAAGGAACAATTCATTTAACAATGATTTAAACCTACCAATAATTTTTTAACAATAATTTTTATTTCAGTATATTTTTGGTTTACAACATGTGAATTCTCACCTCTGTGGCATGTCACACACTTCGTGTCACTGTTTATGTTGCTTAATAACTTGTTTAATTAAAAGTATATGCTTATTTACTCATTATTTCTTTCACCAAGTGTCTCAAATACTAATTGTTTAAGTATATTTAATTTTTCAATATTGTGTTTTAGTTCGTTTTAGTAGGACAAGGAGTCAGGCCACACAATAAATTCTCACCTCCGTTACCACAACACAAAATGCCATTCCTCATTAACACGTGGCAGTAATGACATCAAATTTTATTTTTCCATGATACGAAGGAGCCCCCTTGTTTATTTTTAGCCATAGTTGAAGTTGTGAGATTTTTGGCGAAAAACAAGAAGATAGATTTTAATTTAAAAACTTAGTGTGGTTCTTCTGACTTCTCGCCTCCGAGAACTTGAATTTCAGGGATGTCAATTATGTAAAAAAAGAAGTGAACATGTTTTCATACGCTTAACATGTGCAGATTGTAGCGACGAAGAAAACAAAGTTACCTTAAAAATGTATCTATTAGGCCTATATTAATGGAAAATTCCACACCTCCGTGACAGGCCTTATCAATGTCATTATTTCTGAGGTGAAAATAAGTGATGGAGAGGAAATACATCAATAATAGGCATTTTACCAAAATTACAAATTTGCAGTATATCCTCAAATTTACTAAATACTATTTTTTAACCTACATTTGAAACTACTAATTAAGCCGTACTTTAATTAAGAGAGCCTAATATTACATTCCCACCAATCATTAAAATAGCTAGTTGTTTGCACAATTAACATAATTACTACTTTGATATTAAACTGGTCTCGATTTTTAAATATTAAAAGTTGTTTTCTTTTTTTTTATTTCCGTGAACAAGGCTTTTTTTTTTCACAATTTATTTATGAGTAAAATAATTGGAACTTGGCCCATTGTTTCTGGTTACTTCTAGTAGGTAACACTTTCATGTAAGAATTTAAAAAAAAGAAAATAAAAGATTTAGAAATTGAAAAATATTTGCGTTCAAAAGTTACGTTTTCTGAAGAATGACTCTTAAACGAAGCTGAATAAGTGTACAATGAGGTAAGAGCTTTCTGTGCATTTTTAAGCAGTATTTAATAGTGATATCGATAATGTACGTATTATACTAATACATTTATATTAATTTTAGTGCAAAAGAATGCTGTCTTCACATAAAAAATTATTTTTTTTTAGCTTTCAAGATAAAAAAAATAATTATTATTAAGAATAAAAAAACTCATGTACATATATTATGCATACTCCTTTTTTAAAAATTATTTTCTTGAATAAAATAATAGGCGCTTTTATGACCGTTTTCCTGGAAAATACTAAGACCGTTACGGAGTTAAGCATTTTTATTTCATTTACGTAGGAACCTAGCTTTTTACAAATCGAGACCTACTCTGTGTCATTATAGTGCGTTCGGAAAGCCAACGGTTATGTTTTTTCAACTGTTTTTTTAAATAATGTTTCAACTTCCTTTCATGTCCTAACAGGTGAACTAACGAAATATTTGTAACCGCCATGATGAATTCATAGTTATTATAAGGGTCTCCTGTTGATGACTATGTGATGGTTCATAGCAACACGTATTTTCTGAACTAATGGGGAAAATTTTAAACTGTAACCGAAATTGATCACATTTCTTTCTTATTCGATTCTATTCTCATTTGACGAAGAAGCGATCACAAGCTTGTCAAACACATTTTTTACAATATTGTTTCAGCTTTTGTCTGGACTTATGACAGGTGTTTTAATAACATTCGGATTGGTACTGGTTATATAAATGCTTTTGTAGTAGATAACTCTTGATAGCCAAGGTGTATGTCAAAACAAAGAAAAGACTAAAATATTGAAACTATTTATATATACATCTATATAGTGTCAATATTTTAGTCTTTTGTATGTATATATGTATATGTATTACATATATGTATAGTGTGAGGGACCGTTTTATGATATTCGTATTGCCGGAAAAAGTTTGCAGAAAAATTCCAGATTTCGCTTCATTATAAAGCTTTGATTCGAAATTTTTCGAGAGTATTTTAAGGCAGCTCAAACTTATTCAAACTTTCTCTAAAATGTCTTTAAAAATTCAACAGATATTTGAAAGACAAAACTTAATCTACGAAAAAGCTTCAAATCTCCGCAGCATTTTTCGTCGAAAGCGGGGTTTTCTCAAAATAATCTTGATATTATCTCTAGTGGGGTAACATTATTCAGCTGTAACCATTCCCGTAAAAGTTTAATTATGTCGATTCAGATACCGTCTGGGGTCTCACATGCGTATAACAGAAAAGCTTTGACAATGATTGGGCATTTCTCATTTTTACTAATACCTATCTTCATATAATTTTAGAATTTTTCACGAATAAAATTTTTAAATGATTGAACACTAAACTAATCAACACTGTTGTAAACATGTCATTTTTCTACATTCCTTTTTCTCGATCTCAGAGGTGGCGTTTTCAAAATTTTTCATAATCTAGTGTCAAATTTTGTTTGTGTTCTGACACATGTTCTAATACAACCATCAATTCAGTATGGTTTGGGGTTTTACAGGTGTGTAATGGAAAAACCTTCGGCAATAAATGGGCATTTTCATTTTTTTTTAATACACCTTTCTTGATGATCATTGAATTTTTCATAAAACCCAAATTAATTAAGGCTGTTTTGTAAACATATCTACTTTATCCATTGCTTTTCTTTCGATCTCAGAAGTGGCCACAAGCGATTTTAACATTTTTTCATAATCTTGTTTCAGCATTCGTCTGTGTTCTGACAGATGTTCTAATGACAACCCTCATATCTATTACCTCACCGGTTATTTTACAGGGTTCTTATGGTAGGGGATTCCTGATAACGATATAACTTCCCCACCCCCCGCAAATCATGCACTGTCCTATTTCCGGTGGAAAGTCTCCACGGGTGATTTCCGTATGCGTTACGGTTGATGTGATCTCTTGTTGTCAACTCGGCAGGTGCTATGTCGGCCATTTGCCTTTTGTTTCTCTGGGGATCTTAGTAATGACTGTGATGTAAAAGGAAGATCTCAAGATTTGTGCCTTCTTGATAATCTTTTGGTGAATTATTATATTATTACAATCAGGCAAAGCAAAGTTCGATGCAGTCATATATGAATGAATGAATTAGTTTTTTTTTAATCTCTAAAACAATATCGTGTTTTTAATATTTTTTTATGTTTGTCCATCGTAGTATTGTTTGAATGTCTGAAGACAACTCAAACTTACTCAAAATGTCTCTAAAATGCCTTAAAAAATTCTAGATATATATTTAAATCAAAACTAAATCTTCAAAATATCTTTAGATCTGCATAATTTTGTTAGAAAGCAGAATTTTCTCAAAACAGTCTTGTGATTATCTCTCTTGGAATAAAACGGTATATATTTATGCTTTACTTTATCTTCCAGTTACAATTATTTCTAAGAAGTGTTTTTAAATGCATAAGAGTTATGGGAGATGCTTGAAATACAGGAGTAGGAGCTGTCCTAAAAATCCTAAAATTTCAAATTTTGTCTTAAAATTCCTGAAATTTCGAGTTATGTCCTAAAACTCCTAAAATTTTCACTACTTATTCTCTACTTATGCAGAAAAATAAAATTCAACCTAAAAATGAAACTTTTCAGGATCATATGCCTATATTTTAGGATAAAATCAACTTTGTTGACCCTAAGAAATTTTCTCTAAAAAAGAAAGAGAAAAACCTATGCTACTGCTGGTTTTTTTTCTGGAGAAGGGGAGGACAGTTAACCAAAACATATGCTCAATACAAAGCAGTTTATTTTATCTATACTTTGTAACTCTTGTAATCATTCCTCTTCTGCAAAAAATATATAAAAATAACGGAGGAAAATAAAAACAGCTGTGCAGCAAATTTAGCAGAAAAAGAGTTAGGAGAACGGAATAGGATCTGTTATTTTTGATTTTTTCCCCATTGAAAAGAAATGAAAAATATATGAACCAGGGGGAGGGAAGTTTTCCCTCCTTCTCTCAAATTGCAGTTCCGTGACAGAGGGGAGGTGTACTATTGCTAATTGAAATGAACTAAATACAATGTGTTGAGTTAGAACCCGAATACAAACACTTGGTTCAAAAAATTTATTTAGAGCAAAATTTAAATGATTTGTCCCCAAGTGGGAAGTAATATTTATTTTAATTTTTATAGTGCTTATTTTTGTGTGCGGTTTGAGCATTGGTTTGTTCTTCCAGTACAAAGAGTCAGTTTGCTTTGTTGTTCTGTTCAGTGAAGTTGAATTATTTCTTGCACATATAATTTTTAAATTTAATCACTAGCCTTTTGCTTTAAAAGTGTAAATAGTAATTTATTTTATTAAAATGCCACGGGAAACGAAAATTTCTTCCTTGTGGTTTGAAAAAGCAGACGGAAATGGATGCAAGATTAGCACATGAAGGATGAAAAAGGATGCACTTAAAGCGTTTTTTCTGTTTGTACATTATCATTCCAGTATTGATAATCAAGAATTTTCACAGGTTAATTCTCATGCCGAAGCGGCGAGACAAAAGAATTTGACAAGTAGCTTCAAAAATCAAGCTGTATTTTTAATTCCTTGTTCTTCATCTTCTACTGAAAAGGAATTTATTATGATGAAGCTATCCAAAGCGTTTGTTCCAAATTCACTCCAGGATAAAATTTCGAAAGCGGAGGTTTCTTAGTTGTAGTTGCCGTAAAAACAATTATTCTTTTGCATCTTTAAATTTTTATCTGTAATTTACAGGGATATTTTTGACGATTCTGAGTTGGCAAAAAGTATCAAATCTTAATATATAAAAATCAATGTCCTGAGATAACATATATACATATATATATATATATATATATATATATATCAACGCGCAGCCGAAACCGCTGAAGCTTCAGACTTGAAATTTGGCAGGCATGTCCGCATGATTACGAAAGTAACCACTAAGAAAGGATTTTTTGAAATCTCAATTAGTTCAGGAGAAATTAATTAAAACCTCTTAATTTCTGCGAAATTAAAACCTATCATTGAAATTCAAATTCCTTATTTTCGAAGGCTTTCCTCCATTCAAATCATTATTCAGTACTTCATCTCAACTTTTGGTCGATAGCGAACTATAAATTTGATATTGTTTTTGTTTCTCACGTGATTCTTCGAGGCTTTTCTCAAGTCAAATCATAATATTTCTGTCTTTTGCTTTTATTTTTTCAAAACTAGAAACGTAGTTTTTAAGAACATCATCACAGGCGGACTATCCTTTTGAAGTTAGAAGAGTGCAGTTTCCTGTTAAAGTTTGCTTTGCAATAACCATTAATAAGTCACAAGGACATACATTAAAAGTAGCAGGGATCGATTTAAGAGAAGACTTTTTTCACACGGCCAATGTTATAGCACCAGGAAAAAAAACCAAAAATGTTATATACAAAAAAGTTCTTGCTTAAACATAGGTATAACAATAAAATGTGGATGGTCTGTGTTTGCAAAGATAATCAATACTTTAAAAGGATCGTTAATAACAGTTAAAGATCAGTTACGGACAAGGGCATATATATAAGGAGTCCAGAGACCCCGGGATCCTCCCAAAATTAGGAAAAATTATAGGTAACTAGAGGACCCGACAGACGTTGTTCTGTTCAAACTTTGTAAATTGAAAAGTAAAAAAATTTCAATAAACTATCAAGTGTTTGAAGTAGTTTTGTTGAAAAAAATAAGTAAAAAGAAAAGGTTTTAAGCTGCTTGGTGTCAGAATGCGTATATTTATTACAACTTGATTTATCTAATGCCCACTGAGCAGTTGTTTTATTAACTATTTTTTCTCCCGTACTTGATGGTTTGTTCTTTCAGCCATACTCAAAGGATAAAAAGCGTCCTCAGATATTAAGTGTAAAAAACTAACTACCCATCTAAAACAAACGGGAAATCCCGTTGCAACATCCCCCATATGAAAAAGAAGAAAACAATGAAAAAGATATCGTATAAAAAATGATAAAGGTAAAAACATTTCTCTGAATAAGCGAAAATCACTCATCCCTCCCCCACCCCTAACGATGTAAAATAAACGCTTTCTTCAACTAAAATGACTAAAAACTCTTTAAAAACGAAAAGCAACTCTTTGCAATTGGAAATAATTCGCCAAATAAACACAATATACAATAAATTACATTAACAGTAGCTTTAAATTGTAAACAAATGATCACACAACTCTATTGCTTACAGCCAAAGTCGCCAAGCCACCACGTTACTGTAATCCAGCCGATAAGTGAGCGAAGCCAACTCCGATCGATTAGCGCTCCGATCTTTTGAACGAAAACTTTTCAAACTTCATATATTGCCTAATTTGTTCTTTCCACCAAAGATAAAGATCGTCCACTGCACTGATCTTTTGTGTACAGAACTACCCTGTTGTAATTTATCTGGACGAAAATAAAATTTGTTTCGGCTTTAAATTCCATCATTTTATCCTTTAATAATGTACTGATTAATTAGATAATCCTTAAAGTATTTTTGACATTGGTGCCAAAACTCAGATGGATTTGAGCCGAGAAACAAATGTTGCTAGGTACGGTACTTTCTGATCATTTGGTTAAGAAAACCTAAAGCACCGATCCGGTCACATGGTTCAACTACGACGACAGAACACACGTTTTGCGTGAACCATCCAGTACTTTACTTTAAAATATATCACGGGACCTAAAATCGTTGCTTTTAAGAAATGGAAGGCTTCATTCTCTCTCTACGTTTTATCTATTCTCAATTGACATATCACAGTAGGAAATTTCATTCCAAAAAGCAGAACTGGCTTTCTTATTGTCCTTTGGCAACAGGTTAAATATTTATTTCAGTTCTCGCTCAACAATAGGTTAAAATAAATATTAATCATTTGGGAGGTATAACCATCCAAAGTTCAAATTAATTAATTAATTAACAAAAACGTTTCCGATTCGATCCATCGCGCTTCGAAACCATGCTTGCACACAAAAAATTTGATCAAAATTGATCCAGCCGTTTAAAAGCCTTATGGTGACAAACGTCCGCACAGAAGATTTTTATATATTAAAATAAGTAATTATTATTACAGGGCATTTTCGAAACTAGGTGCACCAAGCACTGTTAACCCCAGCTAATTCCACTACCTGAGCAATGCCGGGTACGGGAATGCTAGTAATCTGATAAAAGTTAAGTACATAATAAATTTCGGACTTGCACCTTACTTTAAATCTCTCCTTATTAAGGATATTTTTTCATTGTTATTTGTAATTTACTTTGATGAAGCAACAACAAGGCAAGTAAAGAAGCAATTGGACATACATTTATCCTACTGGTATGTGGCATATACTTGTAAATGTGTCAGTGTGTTGAGGAATAAAAGATTGAATGCATTTGATTTGTAGTTTTCAAGATTGAATGTAAAAAGTTTTATCATCCACTACGAAAAATCAAGCTTATTAATTACATTTAAGTAAAAAAAAACCTGATTTCTGTTGTCCTAAAAATGTCCTAAAATTTTATCAAAATAGGAATATTTGAAATCACCACTCAGATCCCTGGAAATATGATATTGAAACAAGACCTAATATTCATGGTTTGTTAAATTAATTTTAATGCAATATGAACTCTAATTCTGTTTATAATTATAAATTTTTCTTTCATTTATTAGGCAAAACATTGTGCCTAATTTATGTTTGTTTTCTTCTGTATGATGCGTATTTTGTCAACTTTTAAGTTAAACTTAGAAAATAGGCAAAAATGTAGTAAAATCTCGGATAAATCTAAATAGGATAAAAATAACAATATAATAGAAATCATATAAGTTAAATACATCTCTTCCGCATATTTAAAGCTTATTTTTAAATTTAATTAATAACAGAAAAATAACTCTATCCCGGTGTGGGGTATACGAGCATGGTGTGGGGGTATCTAAATATGAATTGTAAGCAGCATATATAAACATTTTAAAAATATATAAGTCATACATCAAAAATATATGAATCTAGAGAGGATAACGAGAACAGTAAAAAACACACGCGTGTACAAGTTAAACACATATCTATGTATTGCACTTATTTAGAGCTTTTTCTTTTAATTCTATAACAGTTAAATAATCTTATACTGTGGTGGAAATTGATGGTGTCACCCTATGAAAGCGGTAAAGTATAAAAAAGAATTCATGTAAGTGGAAAGTATGGATAATCTAACTATATAACTATCGATCAAATTCCTTCCTACTATCCTGTCACAGCGCTTGTAAGAAATCGCAAGCGCAAAACCTACAGCCCCCCCCCTACTTGTTACTCTTCTGAATTCTAAATAATTTAATTGTTAGAAAACATAAGTAAAATTTTTTAAAAAGAAAACACATCGGTCACTTAAAAACAGAGACGAAAACAAAATGATAGAAGAATCCACTTTTAGCTATTGTCTCATTTTGCGGCGTTTTAAAGTGTTTTCATTTTTCACACTGCGTAAGGGTGTCCCCCTCAAGCGGGTGACACCGAGGAGGGAGACCTCAATCTCTGCCACTGGGCAAATGAATGCACAAAAAAGAAATGATGCACAGAAAAAAAAAAATTGTTCCACAAAAATTATGTGGTTTATTGATTAGGAACACAAAAGAAACTAACTTAAAATATTCAACTCCATTTCTTAATTATTTCATTTAAATGAGAAATTAAAACTTTTGGGGTCATCTCGACAACTGAAATTTAAATAAAATAAAACTTTCTCGATTTTCTTAAACGAGAAGTACGTGCTTCTGCGAATTTAGGTCAGTTTAAGATTCTGTCTTTGATTGACTCTATGCATTACAGTAAATTTCCGTTTATCGACGGTCGGATTATCCGCGGTTCAGATTAGACGCGGACCTTATCATATATATATATATATATATATATATATATATATATATATATATTAAACCTATGATTGTGCTATTATTTGCTTTTAGATTTTACATATATTTTTTTAATTCAATGTTAGTTAGATGCAATTTAACAATGTTTTGAGTTGTAATTTAAATGTATGTGTGAGTGTTATTAATATTTTTTAGCTATTGTATACACTAAGCAACGTTTTTTACCTATCATTCGGATTATCCGTGGTTTTTGCTTATCCGCGGATAACATATGCCACCCTATTCCGTGGGTAATCGGGATTTTATTGCACTTATTCAACCACATGCACTAAGAAGAAAGCTATCTGACAATATAGAGAACTGGCAGGAAAAATTGCTTTTTAAGAAGAATTCCTTCCTACTATGCTTTTTAAAGAAGTACAGGGGTATTCCTTGTATAACACGGTTAATTCGTTTCGTGTAGAATCGAAATCTTGTTATACAAGACTTTTTTTTATAAATAACCTTTTTACTTATTTTTTAAACTAATTAATCATGTACATAGCAAAAATCATGTCAATATGTAGCGTGTTGTATCGAAACCGTGTTATACAAGACTTAGACATAATGTGAATCAAGGGATGCGTACCGTGTTACATCGAAAACAAGTCTTATAAGGTGCAAATTTTATAATCGCTTAAATTTCGGCTCAACAGAACATACAAACGAAAACTGACAGTCAAAACATACAACGGCCCACTGATCCAGAATTAAAGTTGTTATAAACGATACAACTCAATTATTTAACATACCTTAAATTAAAACTATTACGAACAACAAGAAAAAACTGGACTAAGAACAAAACGCATTCTATTAGAAAAACAATGTGAGCTTTTCTTTTGTTTTGTCTAAGCAACAACAACGAACAAAAAATAAAATAAAATAAATAGAATTATTCTATTTATTTTATTTCATACTTTTTGTTTCAACTACATTTTTTTCATTAATCGTTTGCCAAATTTAGCTTAAGTTTAATCCTAATATTATGTTCTTACAATGCATTGAAAACGAAATAATCTGCATCTTTTTGTTTTTAGAACTCTGATGAGAAAAATCAAGTATTTGAAAGTTAAAAATTAATGTTATACGGGGAAACCAAACTTTCGAGTCGGAGACGGAATTCCCTAAAATATAATTGCTGTGGGAAGGAATACTTTAAATGGATGAATATTATTTCTAAATATTGAAAGTATTTAGTTATTAGTATGAACATTATAAATGTAATATTATATTTTAATTTGTATGAAAATTTTATACATAATTTGAAAATTATTTATGTGAATAGCAATCAAACCAAGAGCGCATTTTAAACCGACTAATGTAAATTAATCAAATTTTGGAAAATATTTGTAGCCTTTCATTTCTAATGGACCGTATAGATACACAAAATCTACTGATCCAATTTTCGCAGAATTTGACATACAGTGGCTCCCAAAAGTGTTCGTACACCTTGAAATTTTGTAGTAAAACCAAAATAACGCAAAACGGAATTCGAATATGAAGTCCAATTTTTGTTCACATCATTTCTATGCCATTCTGAATAAAACCCAGCAGTTTTTTCAAAATATTGCCAGATTTCATTTTCGAAATTTGTCAAAAAACGAAGAGACAGAGAAAAAATACGCCACAAAAGTCATCGTACACTGAAATATTTTCGCATAAATTCATGATTAAAATTATCATATGTGGTTTTTTTTATTGTTTTTGGATTGTAATGACACTGTAAAGTCATTTGACTTGAATTTTTTGTTTATTTATTCCCTAATATTCTACTTATTATTTTAAAAATGGCAGGTAAGCGTAGAAAACATCAAACATGATTCGAAATTTGATTTTTTCCCTCACAGTAGCCATAAATTAGTTTGAAATGTCTCTAAATTAGTTAATTTATACCATTCCATAGTGAAGTACTTGATAAAATGCTGTAAAGACAAGAATCGGATCGAAAACAAGGTAAGAAAAGGTCAACAGGCAAAGTTAACAAAGCATGATCGGAGGTTTACAGTTAAAAAAATTCTGAAAAATACACATTTGAGTGCTGAAAAAGTTTCTGCAGAATTGAATGAAACATTTTGCGTTTAGTTTTCACGTAAAATTGCTCACCAAGTTCTCTGATTAGCTGGATTAAAGGGGACCTCTTCCCGCAGAAATTTTCTTGTTCCTGCGAAAAACAGTAAGCTTACGCTTTCCGTCGTAAAATCAATGATAAATAAGCTCGAAACGTTTTGGAACAACGTCTTACTTATAGGTGAAAATAAATTTAATATTTTGGGTTAAATTGTTGCATAATTGTCATGAGAAGAAAAAATGAGGAATTTAATCTTAAGAGCTTAGTTGGATCAGTTAATCAGGACGGTGAAGGTGTTCTCGTGTGAGGGTGCATAACAGCATCAGGACTTGGAAATTTGGATTTTTTGATGCAATAATAAATCATACTGGTCATTTAAATATTTTAAAAAATAATTTAAAACTATTATCCCACAATTCGGTAATCGGAAACAACTTTGTTTTTTATCAAGATAACGATAAGAAGCACACGTTTGCGTTTGGTGCCTCAAAAATTGTCCTTAAGCTTAGAAATATCTCCTCAATCGGCAGTTTTAAACTTAATGAAACATGTTTGGAGATATCTGGTAGCTAGATTACGAAAATACACCATTGAAACGAAAAGCGAACTAGAAACAGTAAGACTCGAAGTGCAGCTAAACACTTACTCAGAAATTGCACAAAAAAAAAGGAAGAAAAAACAATGAAATCTATTCTCAGATGTTTAAAAGCTGTTGTTGATACTGCATGATATTCTACTAAATAATAACTTTGTAAAAAGTTAGATTATTTACCAATTTTTTGACATTTTTTCAAAGTGTACGAAGACTTTTGTGAGATAAAATTCTCGGCAATTTTTGGTTTTTGATTTTTAAAAAAATATGTTTTTATGTTTTATTAAAAATGTTCATGTAGTTTTGTGAAAAATAGATCATAGATCTTATAATAAAATACCGATTCCGAAATATTAATTCTAACCAATGGATAATATCCAATTTCATTGAAAGTCGTAGGTGTACGAACACTTTTGGGAGCCACTGTACATGTTATTTATGTCGCCATTTAATAGCTTTATATGTAAAACATGTATTTACTCTACCACAAAGCTTGTGGTCCTGAAAGGATAAATACTACTATATTTCAGTAGAATATAATAATAATGCAAAAAATTTTTTAAAAAAATAGCGATTTAAAGCTCAAAACTATCTTTTTTAATATTTCGTCCCTCGGTAAACAATAAGTAGAAAATTAGCAATATGAAAAGACTCCTGAAAGATCAATATTTTAAATCGATGCTCGAAATGGTTGTTTTGACGTACATCAAAGCAGCTAAATTTAGTTTAGTTTGCTTCCTGCTGCCGTTTTGTCTACGACCTAACTCAGTACATTTCGATTTATGTTGAGTGTATGGTGTGTTTAACAGTTATGCCTGATCATACGTAATTTTGATTTAACAATGTTTTTTGATATTTTCAAAGAACTGTTCTATTGTAGAAAACCATATCATCGATACATTTAACATCTGTTGTGTAACGGTGCGTTAGGTTCTACGAGACGTGCATTTGCTGTAGCGAATTTCTCTTGAACTATTTCAAACACGAACCATAAACTCCAAAATTTATGTGCCAGCTTATGCAGAAATAGTTAAGGGTGACAATAGCTTTAAACTAGCTTACCCTCATCTGATAACACTCTTGTAATTTTGTCATACGTCTGTAAACTTTACTTGTGACTTACCGTTGAAGTAATTTACTACTGAAACTTTTCAACTGAAACTGCGAATTCATTCATTCCGAGAATTCATATGTGCAGACATTTCCATTGTCGTAGTCATGATTTATTCACAGCTAGGTGGCGTCGTAAACCTTTGGGGAAATTCTTATTTTATGCCTGCTCATTCTTTATAAAAGCACTCGCAAAAGGTAAGACAAAATGTTTTCTGCAAATTCTACTTCTGAAAATATTCTTCTTTTCATTCACTAATATCTACATTTTTTGACTTCATTTATAAACCCGAGAGTTAATACCTTCGTGAAGCATTGCTTTCTTCTAAGGAATATATAAATGCTTAATTGTGAACTTTAAGCCGCTATCACTACGATGTTTTAATGATTTTCTGAAGTATCTGTTTTGTCGCAGTGATATTTTAATGATTTTCTGAAGTATCAGATGTTTTCCGATGTTTTAATGATTTTCTGAAGCGTCAGATATCACTGCGATGTGTAAATAAATTTCTGAAGCATCAGATGTCAGTGCAATGTGTTAATAATTTTCTGAAGCATCAGATGTCACTGCGATGCTTTAATAGTTTCTTTGAAACATCAGATGTCACTGAGATGTTTTAATAACTTTCTGAAGCATCAGATTTTACCGCGATGCTTTAATTTTCTGAAGCATCAGATTTTTAAAACGTGTAACTAATTTTTCAGTCTTCTCACTTATGGATTTATGTTGTCAAGACCTTAATTTACATAGTGGTTAAAGAAAGATCTTTTGTAGTTTTCAAGCACCCGAGATTATCTGCTGTTAAATTTATTCAGATTATTACCTTCAAAACAACCTTTGCTCTTTATAATTAGGATTCTGAATGGAACAGAGAGGTGTTTTTCAATCAATCATTGCTGAACTTCCTGAGACTCTAGCATAATGTGCAATTTCAATATGATGTTACATGGTTCGTGGATTTTCAAAGACCAATAGATGTTTTCGATACGCATGATACGAAATCAGCTTTTCAATCCGGCGATTGCTGCGATCCTAAGACTACACTATTGAACCCATACAATTTGATATTTTACGTTTCACAGTTTTTCTAAATCCAATGATTGTTTCTTGCACATGAAAAATGCAAAAAATATGGTTTCTACGTAATGATGCTCTTTTCCTGGGCCTTCCTTTGTAAACACATTCAATCAGTGGTTGGAAGTAGCGCGCTACAAGTAGCGACGCTACTGTAGTAGCTACATTTTTTAGTAGTTTGTAGTGTAGCGCACTACTTTTCAAAAAAAGTAGTGTAGCGAGTAGTTCGATACAATTAAAAGTAGTTTGTAGCGATTTCTGGAAACTACTTTTAAATGAAATTTCAAAAAAAAAAAAAAAAAAAAAAAAGAAGAAGAAGAAAGAAACGAGGTTTCAAACGAATCTGACTGGTGCAAGTCTTACGCGAGTAAAACTTGTACTAATCAGGTCCGGAAGACTCTAAAAAATACGAGTTGACGTCAGATTGACACCATACGTTCTATCTGTTTGACGCCATTAACTTGTTTAGCATCGACATTTTCACATTTCCCCAATATTCACATCGAATGGCATAGAAAGAATAAGCGATAACTGTTAATGTAGTACCGCGTTTCATGGGCACCCATATATGGGGCAAGTGGGGGCTCAAGCCCCACCCCCCAACCTTTTAGAAATTAGAACTTCCTTGCTTTTAGTACTTTTTTTCTTCACAAAAATGTAAAAACATTTCTTCTCCAGCCATTATTAAATAAGTTATTAAAAATGTCAAATTTTAATAATTCTAATCTGTACTGAAATCAGTTTCCATGTGAACTTCTCCTGCTAAACAATGGGGAAAATATCTGCCCCCCTCCCCTAAAACTACGCAAAATGGCGCCTATGCTGCGTTTCTGTTTTCTGGCAGCTGAGAATGTGCCGTGGATGAACATTTTAGACGTCAATGAAATTATTGTGTCAATATCCACCTAGTATGGAAGCTACAGTAAATGTTATGGAAGAGGATGATATTGAACTGGCTTGGCCGGCTAACAACAAATATTACAGTGTTATAGAAATGTATGATCACGAAAATGTTTCCGTTTCTTGCAAATATGCTCTTTGAGAAAAAGCTCTCGGTATCCATGTCAGATGCCATCTACATATACGGTGGAATCTCAACTTACGCGAGGGATGCGTTCCTAGACTCCCAGCGTAGGTTGAAATTTCGCGTTGTGGAAAAGGCGGAAAAATGCGATTTTTTATGAGCATACCAATAATTTTGAAGCATTTGAAAACATCCCTCAAATGATTTTTACCCATTTCTTAACCTTCTATTACCAAATTTAAACATAGAGAACTGAAGCTTTACTGTATTTTTAAAAAAGCTATGTTATTGAATAAAAATACTGTTAGGTTGCACAAAAATCAAAAGGGAGATAATGGCATAAAATGAAACACTGCGGTACGTATAGTATGTAGCAATAAAAAAAGTGAAACACTACAATAATACTATACAGTAGATATTGTAATTATATTCGATACACATTTTAGTTGTTCAAGCATATCGAAAATCTTTACATTTCTTTAGTTATCAGAGATTTCTATTTTTCCTTCCATTTTTAAACTTTAGATGAACAGCAGCTTACGTGAAATTATGTTTCATCAACTTCATATTTAGAATGAAAAAGATGCGAGTGGTGATTTGTAAATTAACAAAGCGATGTTTCGGTTGGGGAACTTCCGCTTTCAGTGAATCGGAAGCGAAAATTTATTCACAAAACTAATATTTAGTAGGCAGTAAAGAAGGTGATACTTAAGCCCCGTGATTCCCACTCGAAAGTTTTCGTGTAACGAGGTGAGGAATTCGCGTTAGCTCCAAAATTCAGTACTCGAGAAAAGCTCGCAAAATATCCATTTCGTTTAAATAGAATCGCGCTGTCGCGCGAGTCCATTGTAGTTTAAAATTTCACATTGAAGTAAAGTATGCATTCTTAGTTATGTTTCATGTTTCAGATGTCATCATATATATACTAGCGAATGATCGAGTAACGCTCTTGACGTTATCAACTATTAAACACACGCCACGACATGATAATTTGAAAATATTCTTTGGTAATGTTTGACATGCAGGGAAATGCTGTATTTCGACAAAGAGTAATTTCAGGAGAATGAAGAAACCAAAAAGTGGTCAACAAAATTAACGCTATCTACTGGAGTTTAGAGTTAATCCACTGGAGTTACGGTTACAATTTCAACTATCAAAATATCACCAAACAGGCAATGGCTTTGTTCAAAAGTAGAAGCAACTTTTGTTTTGATTGGGTGTTGGATATATTAACATGATAAAAGTCAATTATTAAATAATGTAAGTTTTTGAGGTTATTCGGTGAAATTGAAAAAATGCTTTTATTTCATTTTATGAGTGGCGTAAGAAAGAAAATAGTGTTCTGGTCCGGACCTCTAGCTAGAAGCTCAAAAGGAATTCATTAGTTCCAGCAAAAAAAAAAAAAAAAAAAGTTCCTATAAATTAACTGATATAATGAAAATTAAAGTTTTTCTCTTTTGTTTAAAAGATGTTTTTCCTCATCTAAATCAATTTTATGTACATGTATGTCTATATAAAATTTAAAACAAATTATGACTGCATCTATTTACATTTTCAAGTAGCCGAGTTGCACTTCTTGAATGAAATATTCACGGTTAGGAAAGGATTAAACATTTTAAGGTTGAATTCCTTCCATGTTTAAATCCTTTCTTGCAGCGAATATGCGTAAAAGTCGTTACAAATATTTGAATGACAAATTAGCTCAGCAAGCGAAGGAAAGAATAAATAATACTTGGTAATAAACCATGTTCAAATGGATTCAGTTTACTAACCTAAATCATTTTATGAATTTTTTCGTTCAATCCTCAAACGGTGTATAAGTGAATGCTTTTTATTGATTAACTTTTTTAAAAAATAACTAAAAAGTAGCGAAGTAGCGACTACTTTTTAAAAGTAGTTTGTAGTTGCTACATTTTGAAAAAAGTAGTTGTAGTTGTAGTAAACTACATTTATAGTAAAGTAGTTGTAGTTGTAGTTCGCTACAAAAAAAATGTAGTTTTTCCGACCACTGCATTCAATATGTTTTTAAACGATTTCTGATTTTTCTTACGCCAGTTGTTTTTGCGTATGAAAAGGTAAAAAAGACGTTTCAACATAAGTATTTTCATAAGACGATAGTAATATTTACGTATACTTATAGCCTGTACTGTCGTGTATATTTCGTAAAGTTCCCAAGACCAATGTATGTTTATAAAGCCGAATAGCATAATAATATCTTTCAATCTAATGTATCGTGTTTTTGTGGGATTCCAGTGAGATAATCACACAATTCGGTATTTTAGGACTTAAGATTTTCGTAGTTCAGCTGATTTTTCATGCTTGAATAATACTATGAAAAATGTTTTCCCAGTCAATGAATGCTTTATATCTTTCTCTGCAGCACTATTATCCCTTTGCTCATTATGACGCACATGCTTACGTCATGAAAGACTCGTGACACAAAACCATAACGTATATGGCATGGCTTAAAATCATTATTCTGATTTTGGTCATAATTTTGTTTTAGTGCATTTGTGGTAAAATAATTTTGCATGTTTCTGAGACCTATGTAAACAAGATAATTATAGTGTCCTTTAAGCCTACAAATAATGCAACCTTTTAAAAATTTACATTTTACCTCATATATACTGAAGTCAAATCTATGCAAAACTTCCATTTCAAGTAAATGTAAGAAATCTGATATTGAGTGTCTTTACTTTTTTCATTACAAAGAGGTGAAGCTCATAAACTACAGTTAAGGTTTTTATATATAATAGGTATTACACATTTCTCTTTTATTATTAGAGGAAAAGGTGCAAAAATGGGCACAGGTGTAAATATGGGCACCCCTTCCTAGTGGCTATGGGAGGTACTGAGGACTTGCGACAAGGATTGTAGATGGTGCTACTTACTAATATCAGATAGCAGAGAGCAGTTGGAAACATTCTTTCAAATAGTGTGATGCAGCGTGAGTTATTGTCCAAATTGGTGTTTTTTTCGACTGCAAACTTTTAAGAGGCATGCCAAATCTCTTTCTTTTCATGTTCTTCTGTTTAGTTAAAAACAGTTTCCCAGTGATATCCGGAAGGCGGAGATCTTAAGCTACTTTTCGAAGCACACCTTTAGAAACGCACGCTTTTACATTACATATGATCGCGGCCATCTTTCTTGGTAGTAGTTGCTGTAAATATGAGCCCCCTTTAAAAGAGTGCCTATAACTATACCACCTCCTTTTTTTAAATAATAAAAAATATTTCTCAAGCGATGCATTTTGTATCTTTCGTGATGGAAAGTTCTCTGAATACACTCGGGAAGAGGTGTGGGCGAAATGTTTTATGTGCCAAGTGTGGGTACACTTAGATTGTGCCGGGGCTGAAAGAGCCAGTTATGTTTCCGATTTTTGTAAATATTTCTTTTTTAACCCTACAATAAATAAATTCTCTACCATTTTGCATAGTTTTATCCTGTTTTTAAACTATTTTAGGTGAATTTTTTGAAGAGTGCACAGATTTACACCTCATTTTTTTTCTGGTGGTTTTTTTGAAAATTTTTGTAAATCGCCGTTTTGGAAATGAAATCATTGATATTAATCAGTTTCGCCTTCTTGCATTTAGGATACTTCTTATAGTAGTTAATGAAAGACAAAAATCTAGATTTTTTTTTTTGGTTTGCAAGTAATTTTTAATTAAAAATAAAAGAAGGTGTCCATATTTACACCTTTTCCTCTATTGTTTATCTTACATTTTGTTTTATGCGCTTCTTCTAAATCTATTTAGCAGTGCTTTCTTTCTTTTTTTTTTCATTTTACATTTTTATCGTAATTTTATACTGTTTTAGGATATTTTCCTTTTTAGTATTTCTAAACTAGTCCTAAGCGTGCTATAATAATGTTTTATGGGAACATAATCAATAAATTAAAATAAATTTAACTATGAAATAATAAAAAAATGCTAATTACTTTTTAAATTGCTACTGAGGAAATAGCAAAAATTTTGCTTCTGAGAAATAACGAATGTAAATACCATGTTTAATTTATTACTTTTTAAAGTTAAAGTTTTTGAAATATTAGAGTATTTTTAGCTTCTATACAATCTTATTTTTAAAACACTAGATCTTAGTAGGATCGGTCTCTTTGCCTGTACTTGCCAGTGGTCAGAAACTTAATTTAGTCGCAAAATGTAAATAAAGTGGTCAACCTATTTCAGTTCAGCACACATAAATTTTAAATTACACTTATAATTAGCACATTAGTTTTTAATGACATTTTTGTGTGAGATATAGGGTAACGGCACCAGTCATATACATGCTTAAGACATTGCTCTCAAGTTAACTCAATTTTCTGAGCCTTTTAATACACTTAGACTTTTAAAACTATTTTTCTCTCATGATATCATCTCATCTTACTTTTTGCTGCTTCTGGATCCTCTGAATTAGTTAATTCTATTTTCATTTGCTCAATTTCGAAAATAGGTCCGACCCCCAGTAACAGACACCAAAAAATCTGATGATACCCAGCAACAGACAGATTGAGAAAAGTATGAGTAGTAGACAAAATTCCCTTTTTCTCTTCAAAATGTGCAAAAGTTCCTTATTTTTAGAACTAAAGCCTTATTAAATTCAAATGAACATGAAACACCAGCTGACCTCGTGATGACTGTTTATAACCTTCCACTACTGCCTTGTAAATACCAACTGGCTCATAAAATTCCCTCTGATAATACTAGATGTCTGCACCGTATTCATGGGCTACAGTAACATCAGTTTTACCGCCTAAAAGGCTTATTATTTAAATCCAAACTTATGACTGTCTGTTACTGGTGACCTACCCTATAATCCACTTGAAAATCAAAGGAAATTAAGCAGACAATGAACTTCGAGGAAAATTAGAGTGTGGAACAGGGCGTACGCGAAAGTTGGTAGAATTTTCTACCAGAGCAATATTATGCAACATATTACAGCAAATACACTCATTGGTAACCTATCATACGCAAATATAATTTTAATCACTATTATGCGGATCTAACTTCTAGTTCTTCTTAAATCAAAAACAAAGTATGAAACGGTTCCAAATCATTTTCGAAGTGTGATTCAACTTATCTGCGTAATTTGAACAATAGTAATAAGGAAAGTAAACATTACTGTTTTTTTCTATCATTGATTTCTTTCTTTATTTTATTTAGTTATTTTTTGCTCACCCTCATATAATGTTTGTCGATAATCTTCATATAGTTTATCGCATAATAGCTCATGATAAAATTCAGATTTGAGATCTCAATGCATGCATTAAAATTTCACCTATATTTGGCGTGTACTATCATAAATTTCAAACTAAAAATTCACCTAACAACAGATATGTGAACTAATTTTCATTTAATTTAAACTTAACTCCTTCTGTAGGATTGATAAGTTCATTATAATTTAATTTTGGTCGAGATAGTTTTCAAATTTTCGTGAAAATTATTTATTACGCTTCATAAAAATGCATAATTATCTGCAACTGATCGCGGAAATAAGCAATTATTTCAGTTAATGAATTCTGCGTAAAAGATATTATTAGAAATGCACACTAGGCACTAATGACTGAACACATGAATATTAGGTTCATTCTGTGGCTAGAAAGAAAACTCCCTAATACACCCATTATTTCCACGTACGACGTCTTTGATTTCTTTATTCAGAAAGTTGAAGCTATTTCGTTTTTCTTGTGTAGTTGTCATAGGAACATGAACTAAACACATTAAGCCCCTACAAGTTCTGGGTTGCCATACTCTTTAAAAATGTCACAGCCAAGAATTTCAATAGTCGCCAAATGTTTTCGCATAGTGGTAATTACAAATAACAAATATTTTTATTAAAAATATATAGACTGTGTTTTTAGCAAACACGCGTCCCTTTTTAATTCAAAAATCTGAGAATCTGTTTTTAGGTACTACAAAACAATACAATCAAATACCATGAACACAGATGCTTTACTATAAATGTGAATCAAATTTTTTCATTAAATACTTTGATAAGTTTTTAATCCCCCAAAATATGCAGATCACTTTTTGTTGGTCATACACGTAACGCAAAAAGATTAAAAGTTTTTCTCCTAGGTCAAATTGGTGGACCAGAAGAAAAATATCTCATATCATAAATTAACTTGATATATAATTACCTGTAACCACACTTTCATCTTCAAGCATTCGGAGGAAACTTTTAACGACACTTTTAGAAAGATGTCATACGCTTAACGCTCCTGAATGGTTTTCATTACGAGTTTGGTCTTTACATTTGAATGTAAGGGAAATAAGTTTTTTTTTTTACATAATTCAACTAAAAGTGACTCAATGAGTGTTAAAAAATAATGATATTGATAAAATATAACGAATAAATAAAATGAGCAAATTAAGAATTGTTGTTTTCATACCCAAAGAGCAATCTGCATACTTTAAGATCAAAAGTATAATGTTCTAAGTACTTTAAACTGCATGAATATTTTTTGATAATTTTTGGTTTTTGAAAAAAGTGAGTAAATTCTACAGACGATTTAAAACATTCCAAATCTTTTATACCACATAAGTTTAGTTTAGAAGTTTTTGATAGTTTATAAGCTTGACATTTACTATTTGATTCGTGTAAAATAAAAATGAATTTCATCTTAATTCTTTCTTTTGTGAAATTATCCTTTCAATTTAAGTATTTACTAGCTGCGTTGCCCAGTGTTGCACGGTCTACCTCGAAAATAATAGTTGCGTCAAGTGGCGCATTTTCAACAATCAGGCTTAAATAAAAGAAAACAGGGCGTTAAATTTCCCGTCAATGTGTAGAAAAGAGTAGTTTTATGCCTCAAAATTTAACTTTAGACATCTTTGGCTTTATTTTTAGTTATAAAAAAATGTTATCATTGTTACTGATAGGTCTAACTATCCCGTTTTACGGATTTTCTGAAAAAACCCCCAATGGGTCGACCCCCCCACAGGGGGCGAAAGTAGTCCTATGTGTATTCTTGAGCCTCAAAGGACGGGGCCTGTGTGCCAAATTTGGCAAAGATCCGATGTAAACTGAACTGGAATATGGAAAAACCCCGTGGAGGGAGGGGGGTCAAAGCTTAGGGGAAAAAAATCTCCATGTGAGTTCCTGAGCAACAAAGAACCTCTGTGCGCAATTTGGCAAAGATCCGACGTAAATTGTGGATTTTTATTAGGAAATCCCATTCAAATGTTGCACACACGTAACGCTCTAATGTCACACACGTAATGCTAATAAAATATTTTTTATTGCTATTGTATCAGCTTTAGAGAAAAATATTTGTGTAATACTTCCTCAGTATATTTAGACACATGCACAAAAAATACTGTTCATTTACCTTTTAAAACTTCACAGGAGATTACAAAATAGTACGCTCTATAGCTAATTTTCAGATTTTCTGAGTCACACACGTAACGCTGTATTTAAAATTTTATAAAAAATTTTAGAACTGCCCTGCACGAAAATAAAACTGCCACTTAAAACCTATCACATATCTTCTGTTAATCCAGTAGATACTGCTAAGAAATATTTTAAAAATATCATATTGGTTTTTATTGTTATTTGCAACGAAATGGTGTCAAAAAATCACACACGTAACGCTGGAATGGCCCTATTGTAAATACAGTTAAATTCCTTTACAACGAACTTCAAGGGACCGTAGCTCTTGTTCGCTGTAACGGAAATTTCATTGTGATGGAATTCAAGCAATGTTATGGCAATTGAAACAGGGGGACTGAACATTTACCTAGCTGAAACGTATGTTTCTTTTTTGGAAAAGAAGAAATAACACGTTTAATTGCACAAAATTGCAGATTACTGCATACACGTGCTTCGGGGTTAAATGGAAACCCTTTTTTCAATGCAAAATAAGTGAGCTTACGGATGAAAAGGTATTCTACAAAAGCATGACTTTTGTAGGATATATTTTCATCCATTAGCTCACTTATTTTGCAATGAAAATGGGGTTCCTTGTAATCCAGAAACATGTGTATGCAGTAATACTTTTGTCGGATATTTTTTCATCCATTCGCCCACTTATTTTGCACAGAAAAAAGGAGTTCCTTGAAACCCCGAAACACGTGTAGGGGAAGGTGGGCCAAGATGGAATAGCGTTGTAAGAACTGAACGTTGAATACTGAAGCTCCTAGGAAGGTGGGTGCTATTATCTTGCGGAAAAGTAGTCAAGTAGTTGCGTTGGTCGAATCAACCTGTTTGAGCGCTGCATTTGCAGTGCACAAAGTTTTTCTCTCAATTTTCGTGCGTTTCGCCGAGCTCTTATTTTGTTTTAACACCTTTCCAAGTGTAGTTTGGTGAGTACGATTTTACTAATCGTTTGTACTCTCATATAATCGTAATCCGCAACTCTAAAGGATAAATTTACAGTTATTTAATGTAATTTTATTTATAACCTGAACTTGAGTCGACAATGAACACGCCAAATGGCGTCAGTGGGGCAAGACGAGATATTATACGAGGGGCATGATGGAATACTATCTCATCTTACCCCCACATGTATTGCGATTTGTTTCTTATTCTTTTGAGATTTCTTAAGATAGTGAAAAGAAAGACGAATATGGGAATTTGGTCACTAGAATCGATGCAACATGCTATTGAATGCATAGTGAGTGGAGAAATGGGATTTCAGAAAGCATCCCGAACTTATAATGGACCACGGGCTACACTTCATAGAAAAGTGAAAGAAGCTAAAAGCAGCAATTGGACAGAGGTGTTCTTACTGTTTCGACAACTGGAAAAATTCATTCAAATAAAGAAACCACAAGTTTAGATTTAGTTAAGCCTTTGGGCTCCATGAAAACTATTTTTTCTTTGGAAGAAGGAGATCTTCTTGCGGACTAAAAGAAAGGAACTTTTTGTGGTGAAGGCTCAAAAGGAATGTAAGAAAATAAAAAAAGCTAAGCAGAGAGAGAAGAGAAGAAAATGGAAAAATCTATGCAGGAAGAGGAGAAAATTGGAAAGTCTAAGCAGAGAAAGGAGAAGAAAGTATAAAAATCTAAGCAGGACGAGGAGAAAATCGAGGAAAAAAGAAGAAACAAAACGTGAAAAAGGGATTTGAGGATGACATTTTTTCATTTACCCCATCAACTAGTACAGCAACGAAAGTTGGCCAGTCAAAAGATAAAAACAAAAGAATACAGTCTAAAACATTAAAAACAAAAAACTGTACTTAAAGGGAAACCATCCGATTATTCATTGTCGTCTGAGCCTTCTGATGTCGCATGCCTTTACTGTGGACATTTATATTCCCAATCGACAGAAGGATGGATTAGGTGCTGCGAATGCAAGAAATAGGCCCATTGATCGTGTGCAGGAGAGGAGGATAAGGACGATGAAGCTGCTCATCTTTATGACTTATGAAAAACCCTGAATCTCATCTTACCCTACCTGGTGGGGTAAGATGGGATTTTGACTCATCTAATTTAAACATGCGTCAACATTTTTCTGTTGGAAATAGAATATTGAGTCAAATTGTATACTTTTATAATACTTGAGAGATAATAATGACATAGTTTTCTAATTGATTTATGAGTTTAACTTGCCCCCACAACTGTTTTTTGGTTAAGTATCTCATCTTGCCCCACCCTCCCCTATGTAGTAATGCTTTTGTCGGATATCTTTTTTTACCCGTGAGCTCGCTTATTTTGCACTGAGAAAAGAGATTCCTTGCAACCCCAAGAAATACGTGTATGCAGTAATCTGCAATTTTGTGCAATTAACCGTTATTATTTCTTCTTTTTCTGTTCAACCAAGAAGGGATTTATTCAACTTTAGATATTTCGTTGTTTTGACTTTCGCTATAATGCGATTTCAATATATATATTTATCAACGTAAATGGGCCTACCTGTAATTATAATTTTATTTTTGAAAAAATAATTTTCTTGCATGAACGTTAAAAAAAAAGAAAAAAAATCAAGCAAGGTATCGACATTTTTGCATAAATTCTAAAGGTCAAATCGCAATTTTTCAACTCACGACGAACCTTTTCATTTTCTTGTTCTCAATCATGGCATTTACATATTTCTATTTGAACTCTTTTACCGTAAATTCCGACTTTTTGGCGCCTTGAAAGAGCGTTTTTTGTTTTTATCCTATTTTTATACATTGGGCGGAGATTGACATTCCATAACGGCGCGGAAGGACGAGAGATCTGGACCTCCTGATGAGAGATCTGGAGTTTCGAGCGAATAGGATGGATTTGAAAATATATATAAAACGCATACCGCCTCTAGTTTCTGAAATAAATTCGAACTTTACGGTACGAAGAATTTTAACGTGCGGTACTTTTCCGTTATAAGTAAAGTCACGAAACATTTTTAAATTTGGCGTTTACATTTCAATTTATTCATTGCCGCCATGATAGTCAAAGTTACATGGAAACTACTTACTTATTTGGTGATATATTCATAATTTTATCCGTTTAATGGACTGTAAAAAAACTAACTAAAAGTCAATTAAAATGAAAAATAATCTTCTAAATAATTATATTGAGGCATTAAAAGTAAAATAATCCGCCAAATTAAGAAGCTATTAAGTGCCATGAGAAATCAAATTAAAATATTTCGCCAAATAAACTTAAGTTTCTCCATTAACATGCAAAATTATCATCCTAAAAAAACCAATCCCTATGATTTAAATTCAAACAAGATACGATTATTTTCATATTGTTTTTTATTCTCTGAAAAATAATCGTATCTTGTTTGAATTTTAATAATACAGAATTACGTTAGTATTTGTATTATTATTATTCTTTTTTTGTAACATATAGATTTTGAAAAACTGTATCATCAAATTTAAAAAAAATTGCGTTACTCAGACGCACTTAGCAAAACCTTTTCCAGATTTCCTATACAGTAAATCAATCTTTAAATGTGGTGTAACTTACGCGGAATTATTAACTAGTGAAATACTAAGCTGCTTGCTAAACTAAAAATTCAAAATATTTTTTAAGAATAACGTCAACTTAAATATTTTTATGGAATTGGTGTGGACAAGGTTTTTAGTAGCTGCTTTTCACTCTCTCTTTTTTTATAGTTTATCACTTATAGACACACATATAATCTTTTTCTCTTCCTATTTTCACATAAGAATGTAGACAAAAATATTCTTATAAAATTTCGAAAGAAAAAGTAATATTTATTAAAAATTTGAAATCGTGCATATCCCGCTATCAACAAACACACATTATATTGCGTGCGTGTGTGATTAAACCTCGTTAACACGAAATCGTTTAACGCGGAATATCGCTTTACCTGAAATACTTCTTTGGTCCCGTGAGTGAACAATCATTTAATAGTTTATCGGATGAGATGAAATCCATCCAGTTAACATGAAATAATTATCCTGGTCCCCTTCATTTCGTGTTAACTAGGTTAACTTTAAATCCAAACATCGGAGTGCAGCATAAAATTTAAAATATTCATAGACTGACTACTCAGTCCTACTGGTTCCGGGCTCCAAGTCGGCCGGGAGGGTAAAAATAATACCTTTGCGACTATTTCCTTCAAAACAAGAATCTTCCATATTACACTAAATGTTTCTGTAAGCTCGGGGACACAATTAATCTGGCGTCTGAGATTTTTGTCGGTCTCTCTTCATAGATGTAACAAACATAAAAAATCAGACTGTTTTATGCACAGTAAGTTATGGCTAATTCTATTGAAAAAACGGTCATTGCATAAAATGGTCACAACGAAGCAATCTATTATTTAAGTAAAGGAATGCGGGGCAAAGTGAAATATTTCAGATAACTTACTTTTCAAAATGAACAAGTCAGAAATTTGTTCTGAAAATTACGATACATAAAGAAAGAACAATATATCTTATGATTAAACTTGCAATGATTTTTTTTTTTTGGCATTAAATTTGTACCTCCAGAAAAAAAGAGGAAATTGTTCACTTTTTTTTTATGTGGCAAAGAGAAAAATAAAATACTTTTGTAAATTAAATATTTTCTATTCGATTATTAAAGACATTTTTGATTAAATGAATGAGTGAATGAAAGAATGAATGAAAGAATTAATAAGTGAATGAAAATGAAATGAAACAATTAAGGGATAAATAAATAAATAAATCAGTTAATAAAATAGTGAATGAATAACAAAATAAGTGAATGAAGGAATAAATAACGGAATTATTAATTGAAGAAACGTTAATGAACTAATTAATAAAGAAATACATAAGTGATTTCATGAAAGATTGAATAAGTAAATGATCTGAACTGTTTCACTTTGCCCTGCATGCACTTGATTAACTGTACAAAGCATTTAAAATACAAATAAGCTAAATAACAAACAAATAAATAATGCACTGAAGATTAGTAGGTCAAAGTTAATATTTAACCTGTTAGTAACAAGATCTTTATCATTTAAGAATAACAAAAATAATTTTTGACTAACAACAAAATATTACAATATGAGTATCAATTTTCGAAAATTTCTTGTATTATTATATTCTCTGATTTTCAGATGTACTTTTTCCTTGACTGGAATAGACAAAAATATTACCAGATAAATGGCTCTAGAAGCAGAGTAAATATTTCACCATTTCACTTTGCCCCGCTATTTCACTTTGCCCCACATTCCCCTACATATTTTAGACTGCTTAAATCTAATGCACATAGAATATCACGTTCAATTCTACACTGAAAAATTGTGACACAATAAATATGATCAGGGTTCGACAAACTCTGCCACTTGACTCCAGGTTGCCTTGGCGACTAAAAATAGTACCTTCGCGACTAGTGCTTTCAGAATAAAAATCTTCCAACGGAGAAATAATTGTCGGTTTCTTAAAATGTTAAAAAGATTTTGCAATTTTTGTCTGTCTCTAAACATGATGGTTATAATGATGTGCTACGCAGTTGACTTTTTTTTTTTCTTGCGAACGTAACTACACGTTCATGGCTATTAAGGAATTTGAACAGTATCGATGTTCAACATTTCAGAAATATTTAGAAATAAAAGAGTGATAATTAGCGCTCAAAACTCAATTTTCTTAATGAGTCAAATTTGAACCTTGAAAAATAGATGCACAAATGTGTTTGTAATGTGTTCTTCGCTCTGTAAGATAACCTCCTTCCAGTGCTCAACTAGGGGTTGACGGGAGTGGCACTCGCCAGGGGCGCAGCAGACAGGGGAGCGGCATTTCGACTGATGAAAAAAAAGAAAATTAACAGTTTCTTTTTTTTAACATAGAATTTGAAAAATGCTTGAAAAAATTTAAAAAAAAAATTCGCAAGGAAAAAGTGCTAGAAAGGGGTATGCACACAATGTAAGAACTGAAAATAATTCAAATTTTAGTTTAAAATAGAATTGTATCGAACACTTGTTCATTCCCCATTAAGAAAAAGCAAAGTTGTTTATTTCTTTTAGAAACACTAATCTGTGCAATTAATTTTTCACAATAATTTTTATCAAGAGTTCTACATTAATTTTTACTTCAAAATTATCATTTTACTGTTTTGTGAACATCCATAACTTTTTGCGGATGACTACTTTTAAATGTCACGGTGAATGGGTTTTACACTCGTATTTTTTTCAGAATATCAAATTTGTTTTCTATTCATTTTATGTGATGTTTTTCATAAATAAAGTTTTTAAGTTTTTAAAAATGTACTTAAAGTGCAAAATAACGAATATTAATGATTAAAAAATGCAGATTTGACTCGTTTTATAAAATGCTGTATTTCTTTCAAGCACTTAGTAATTAAATATGAGCGGGACAGTTTAAAATAGAAAATTTTCTGAATGACTACCTGATTGAACAGGTTTTTCAAAATTACTTTTTCCAGCTCAAATTGGCAGATTTTGGATAGACAACCTTTGTAGCAAACCAATAATGTATTACTTGCAATATAATATTGGTATGGGTAAATCGGTAACTTACTGCTCAATAATTTATACTATTACTTTCAAGTGTAAGATTTGACAATGATTTTATCACTTGAGCAGGTATTCGAAAATTGTTCTATTCCACAGGAATTGCAAACCTACGAGAGAAAAGAGATTTAAGTGGTAAAATGACTAAAGTTAATTTATAAAATTTGCTTCACTCCAGATCAGAACTTGATTGCAAAAGGAAATTCTCTTCACTACTCTTTCGTTTATAATACCCGAATCGATTATATTTTTAACTGTACTAAACGCCAAACCAATTATTATAGTCAGAATCTGAATCTAAAGTCATTTAAATCTCAAATATAATGATTTGTAACCCCCTAAAACAACTACTAGTGTTTATGAGTCAAAAAAAGCAAATAATTGTTTCAAATATGGCCTACATCTTTAACTAAATGAGAAACTAAAACTGAATGAGAATGTTGAATTTCAGACAGGAAAACTAGATTTATTAATTACCTTGCATAAGGAAAAATAGATATAATTGTTAGTTATTAGTTTTTAACACTTGGTGATTTCACCGCTTAGGTGTTGAAATTAGGTAATCTTATGAACACTAAGAAATATTTTTAAGGAAATTCCCACTCTGTTTAGTCCGATTCATTTCTCCGTAACACAAAACGCAATTAAACTTAGACAAACAGTTTGCAGCATGAGGAATTGGTTACAACACTACCATACTTTTAATACGAGCATTCAACCTATTCACCAAACTCAGATCACGTTTTCTTTACACCAAAAGGAGACATTGAATATAGGTATTAAGTGACGTTTCTTTAATGACTTACTAAAAGTGATTGATAACCTATTTAAACAACTGCACCACCCTTTCAGCGTTTTGTGTTACTTGCGGTATCGAAATTTTCAGGAAGTTATCTGCTTATAGAATTTTTGACAGGTGTAAATTTATAAGGTGAGAAGAAAGAGTTCTGGGGAAAGAAGTAAAATGTCTAATTATTTATATCCCCCCCCCCTCCCCAAATGATGTGGCTAATTTCCTGGCGCACGCACAGCGTGCTAATTTCGGAAGAAAATTTCCAATGATTTGTACTCAACAAAATTCTACATTCCAAGGCCATATAAATTACCGTAAATTCATTCATCGGTTGTGTTGATCTCTGACGGCGACTTTTCTTCATGTGATCACCTAATCATGTGATCTCTATGAACCAATAGCATTTCGAGGTATCGGATAGGTAGGATTTTGAACGCTACGACCTTATGCAGAGTGGGAACAAAAAAGTCAATAATTAAAATAATTTTTATGCAAAAAAAAAAAAAATAATAATAATAATTAATGAAAACCACAATTTTAAAATTCTTTACTTTTGAAAAAAAAAATCTATATTTTCGGCCGGAAATTGACATTGAACGAAAACGTACGAATTTAAACATTCACTTTGATTTTTATAGTTGATTTGAATAAGTTTTAGCACATAGTCCATTAATTACTCCATTAGTTAGTCAGTCAACATGTCTTAAGTTTAATTTTCTTTCCCGTGATTTTCTGAAATGGTTATTTCAGTCTACTAGTTGTTTTAGAGCTCTACAAGTATAAGAAAAGAAACTGTACAAAGCGAGATATTTTCAAAATTCCATGTGTTGCTTTTAAACCTAAAACACTTGTTTCTATATATCACATTAAAATTTTAAACTAGACTGATTCTGCAATTTTGCGCATATAATGTTAACATAGAGACAACAAATCAATTTTCGTTTGAAGAAAAATACTTTGCTCTGCTGATTTCGGAAATTATTAAACTCTTGTTTGATGATTTTAAAAGTTAAGCACTACTTAATTCGCATGATATAAAATTCAAATTTATTAGTGTGTATTCGATATAAGGTATTTAAATTAAAAATACATTTTAAATGACTAAATAAATTTCAAATATAAGACTTCATTTGTGAAAGCTGTGTTGAGGAGCTGTATTGAATAGTTATTGCACAAAAGAAACTGGAAAACAATTTCAATGTCATTAGAGAATAGTTCATCTTTCAAGGTTGTTAAATTAGCGTGCCGTACTGTACCTCTACCGCATAAATTCATGCAAAAGAAAAAGTCCTTTTGTGCAATGAGGAAAATTCAAAAAAGTATTGATGCGAAAAATTTACAAATAAAAGCTTTTACAATCTTTTTACTCAATCTTTTAAAAACTTAACATTTAACCTTAATTCATGCACTGAAATTGTTACAAAAAAGTCTGATGTTGCATTACCTGGTTCTTCGAATTTAGAGGCAGTCTTAATTCTGTAAAACATATTTATTGCTGTCATCTATTATTCCTATTATTTGTTTTTAAGAAATGAGCTTATGAATGAAGATTCAGCCACATGTTCCTGTGAAAGATCATATTTGTATGCATGAGTAAGAAACAAACATTTAATATAACACCAACCATTTGCTTTCAGTCGTTTCAAACTAATACATAAAAACAAATAATTTATACTCAGTTTGAAGTTTTCTTTCATCTTTATTGCTTTCTGTGTTTTGCTATTTTAAAAATATTTTACCCAAATTTGATGTGATGCATAAATTCATACATGTAGATGTCTGCTATTTTTCTCTTTGCTTAAGCAGCCTATCGTTGTTTTAATTATAAATCCTCGTAACTCTACTTCTCTGAATAAATGAACTATGAACGCGACTTTTTGTTGTGTATTGAACATTTTTGCACTGGTGAAGATTCTCCATTGCAGCTTTGAAATGGCTACATGCTGTATTTTCTCGATAATTTGTGTTTTATTTCCGTTTTTTTCCCTTTAAATCATCTATACTAATGTTTAGTTTTTTTTTTTTTTTCGTAATTGGCACTATTGCATTATTTTATTCACTTATTGATACTTCATTAAAAATATCAAAAGCACCTCAAGAAAATATGATGATTAGACAAAAATAAAATGTTTATGAAAATTAATTTTTTACTGGATTTTTTTTTCGAAAACGCATCACTGTAAAATGTTTTTAGTAGAAGGGGATAAGTTTTATAATTAAGGAGATAATAAATTACGTTTTTGAAGAAAAATGTTCAGTAACCACGCGGTTATGTATTTGCCAAAAGCGTACTGTGA
The DNA here is from genome assembly GCF_026930045.1 of Uloborus diversus. NCBI lineage: Eukaryota > Metazoa > Arthropoda > Arachnida > Araneae > Uloboridae > Uloborus > Uloborus diversus. The sequence goes on along the minus strand of NC_072740.1, from coordinate 54,834,538 downwards.
TCGAGACAGCTAATACTAGATGTATCCATGGCTGGTTGCTGCAGCTAAGTTTATTCCGCTGGCATCTCCCCCCCCCCAGCCCCTTACCCTACACTTCCCCAAATCAATTCAGGTTCAATAAGTCACATAAAATATTCAAAATGTATAAGATGCTCCAAAATAATTAAAACCTGAAATTTAATACCTTGGGGTCTTTCCCTTTGCTCCCGTTCTGGGAATTTCTCCCCTCCTTCCCTGCTTGATTTGTAGCCTAAAAGTATCCGTTAAGTTCAGTTGTTCGATTGAGGGACAATTTCTAAGGAAAATGTAGATTAGAGCAAGAGCTGGCATCACAAAAATGTTGATAATAAGGAGCAAGGAAAATTTCACCTGAAAAGAAAGCACTTCGATCTAGCCGATCAATGAGCGATCGGTTTGTGAGGTTTGGTGAGGGGCCTAAAGAGAGGCGATCAGTCAAAGAGGACCAATTTTCTGCTGAAATTCAGAAATGTTCCCCAGAAGATCTGCAGAATTTCTAAAAAGATTTTTAAGTTGAAGAAGATATTTTGCTGAAATTTTACACAATTACTGTAATTTTTTTCAAATTAAAGAATTGGGGAACATTTGGCAGAGTGAAATAGCCGGGCCAAGTGAAATGGTGAAATATTTACTCTGTTTTTAGCTCCACCTATCTGGTATTATTTTATTTATATAGTACCATATGTAGTCTATTCCAGTCAGGAAAAAAATACCGCCAAAGATTAAAGCATTTGGTAATACAGGCAATTTTAAAAAAATGATTAAATATTGTAATATTTTGTTGTAAGTAAAAAAAGGTTTTTTGTTACTATAAAATGATAAAGTTCTTGTTATTAACATTTTAAACATTAATTGAGGCCTCCTAATATTCAATGCAGTATTAATTTAGTTAATATTGAGCTTATTTGTATTTTAAATAAATTGTGCAATTAGTCAAGTACATACTGGCAAAGTGGATGGGACAAAGTGAAATAGTGTGCTTAATTTACTCACTTAATCATTTGATCTAAATCACTTACATTTTCATTAATTAATTCATTTACATTCTTTCATTTAGCAATTCACTTATTCATTCATTCATTCACTTATTTTCTTATTCATTCATATTCTTTTACTCGCTCATTTATTTTCTTCATATATCAATTGATTTATTCATTTAATTACTCGTTTTTTGTTTCATTATCTTTTTATTTATTCATTCAACCTTTTATTTACTGATGCTTTTGATCAAAAATATGTTTTATAATCAAATAGAAAATATTTCATTAGAAAAAAATTTATTTTTCACTTTGCCCCATGGGGGAAAAAAGTGAAAATTTTCTACTTTTTTTTGAAGACTCAAATTTACTGCTCAAAATAAAAATGTTTCAACGCAAGTTTTATTATAAAATACAATGTTCTTTCTTTATGTACTGTAATTTTCAAACAAATTTCCAATTTGTTCATTTTGAAAAAACTCGACCCTTTCACTTTGCCCCACATTAACTACATCTAAAGTTCCTGCAAATGATGCTTATTCGGCTCCAAACTCAGCATTTTCGTTCGAAATAAAATGTGATGTTTATACAAAACCGCTAATAGCTGAAAACTAGGGCATTAACCAAATGTGTATCATATGAATAATGTGAAGTATTAGCAATATTGTATAAACATTAAGCATCACACATTTGGTTTTTGGGAAAATGTCGAGTATAGGCCGAATGAACGTCCTTTGTGAGCTTTAGATTTACTTCTTTAATTTGAAGAAATATGTAGTAAAATATTGTAGCTATTCTGCAGAAATCTGCAAGATTGCGGCAGAAACTTTGTCGATTTTAACTGCCCGCCCGTGCTCTATGCCTATTACCCGCCCTGGCTGACCGTTTGCTCAATGATCGGCTGCATAGGTGTTCTCTTCTCAGGCAAGCATTTTGCTTGTACCTGATAACCTACATTTTTGTGTAGGTCCGTGTACATGTTTAATCTCACTACCTTTAGACAAAGTACCAATCCGATTCAAACTGCTTTTCCGACTATCGATCAATGTACCAATTCCAGATTTGGTACATAAATACTTTAAGAAAAACGTGTGAAAGCAATAAAAACCATTAAAGGAGTAAACTTATCAATGGAAGATAATCTCTTGTAAAATAATTATTTTCGTTTAAAAAGAGGCGAGTGTAATACCAATATATCCTTTGCAAATAAAAATTGCAACGTGTGTCATGCTAATAATGTCCTATGACTAGTTTTAACTCACAAAATTACATAATTATCTGAAAAAATACTCTTCTAATTCTTCAGAAGTAGGCGCCCTTACAACCCCCAATTCTGAGGTCAGTGCATCTAGGGTTGTCCGAAAACAATAAGTGCCTTTTCTTTTCCGAAAAGGTGCATGAAGCATATACATATAATGAACCCCAACTCCATCTATTCTGGAAGGATGCATGCTGCCTTAACGAGTCCCCATTCTCCCTCCTCCTCCCACCAAAACTCGATACCCCATTTTGAACTCTAAAGAAAAGAATACGCCAGCCTCCCTCAGGGTTCATTATTTCATTAGTTATCATTATCTGCATACAAGCAGCGCCAACGGCGAATCTCCGCCAAATATGGCAAGTGTTCTTCAGTCATCATTTCTTTCCAAAGCCTATTATTTCACCATAGGGTTCGACCTTGGCTTTCGGTCCTACCTGTCCAGAAGCTTTCGCTCATTCACTAATGGCTGCATAGGAGCTCCTGCCTGAATGGCCGCACACTGATACATAATAGGAAAGGTGGAAATGAACGTCAGCACCCCCCTGTTCTTCCCCCTTTTATCCCCCTGTCTTCTTTTTATTATTGTTTTCCTACTCCCAGTGTGTATCACCCCCACTTCCACCCTTGGGAACAGTTGTATGTGCATCCGGCATGTATAAGTATCTGTGTAGTCTAGCAAGTGCTTGGGTTCAGGTTGAAGTCTATTGTTGTAAGTCCCCTGCGCTTATGTTACCTCAAGTCCTCACCGCTACAAAGGTATTGTGACATCAGTCCTTTTTCTTTCGCACTTTCCCTGACCGAAAAAAACTGCTCCCCATGTTTTGATGGCTGGCACGTGCCCCAAATTTATCACGGCCTATTCAAAGGCCCGAAGGGACTGTCATACTCTCTCAACATTTACTTAACAAATTGCGGAACAAATTGAAGGTTACGCCCCTTTTTTGCTGAAAAATTTAAAACGGTTACGCCTGTTTCGCTGAAAATTTAAAACAGATCTATCAACACAAGCGAACCATTATGTTAATTAAACTATCACTAATGTATGAAGAAATTAGTCTCAGGTATCTGAAGTAACGGAAATGTTAAGTAAAATGGATAACTTTAAAAAGTAACTTTACCAGGATGTGTTAATTTAATTTCAGTGGAAAAACCTAAGTATACAGTGCTCTGAAAGAGTCATTAAAATTACTTCTTATTATCTAATATCAAATAAAATTTAAAGAAAAGTTATTCAAGCAATTGTTGTTACTTGGTTAAAGTTTCATAAAAATATTTTAATTGCTACTGAAAAAAGTAACAAATAACATGTAAATATCAGACACAGAACATTATTGCCATTCTCCTTTCATGATGTAAGAATTGCATTTAAAAAAATCAACACCTTTTCAATTTTAATTAATGACGAGTCGGTTTCTAAAGAAAAGTGGGAAGGGGAGTAAATATCGAAGCAAATTTGACTGTACGCAATTCGTAATTTAGCTCAACGATCTGAATTATGACCTTTTTAAATCACTCAATGATTAATTTCATTTATTTGATATCAACGTATATGAAGCATTACTGAAATATGAACTTGAATTATATTTCCTCGTTCTAAAAAATGTACATACTTAATCTGTTTAACGTCTATATCTTTCATAACTAAGTAGTACATCATTGTTTTTCTAATCTTTTTTTCGTTTTGTTTTCTGAATTATGCTTCATTATACTTGAGCTAACAGTATACGCATTTTGTTTATGGAAAAATATACTTATGTTCAACTGAAATGTGTAAATGGGAATAACAGGCACATAAATTTCAGTTTAAAAGTAACATATTTATAAGCACGTAGGTGTGTATTTTCTAATTATGAATCATGTCAACAGAAGAAAAATTTCTCATTGCGATTCCATGTGACGGAATGACAAATTAAGATATTAAGCAGTACTTTAAGTAATTGCAGTGAAACTATGTTCACTCTAATATACATTTTTTTTTCTTTGTATCTTATTGTTGAAAATTGAAATTTGAGAAAAAATGCTGAAAATACATTTTTTAAATATTTATTTATTTATTTATTTATTTTTTTTTTTTTTTTGTTTTCTTTTAATATTTTCAGATTTTTGACAAAATTATTCTTTTCTTAAAAGAATGTAAAGAAAATTCAAGGGTTTCAATGTATTAGTGAACGACACATTACTTTTTACTCACTTACAGTTTTAAATATGATATATAACGCCAACTTTTTGGTGTTTATAAAGGAGTTGACATCTTTAATTAATAAAAATGTCATTTTATTGACGTAATAGTGCATCAACTGCTGCATTACATTAATAAAACGACATACATTCTGCCATGAGAAAGTTTTTTAAAAAAAAATCATTTTTCATTACTTCTTCTTTTTCTTTCATTTTTTTAATCTAATGTATGTTAGCTTTATTGTACGAGTTTGTATATTTGGTTTCTGATGATTAAGAAGCCGGGAAAAAAAAAAACGTCAAATTCCATCATTTTATTATTGTTAGCATTTAATCCAAAGCGCGTTATTTAAAAAACTCATTTTGCAGATAGTGCCCTTTATCTTCCCACGGCAGTACATACTTATAGTGTAATTTGAAAATAATAGTGTAATTTGAACAAAAAAATAGTGAAATTTTGAATATAGTCTAACCCGTTTATAGTGAAGCTGTGTATAGGGAATTTGTGGCTATAACGTAATAGCTTCACCCTTCATTTATTGTGTTTTATTACATTTTTACATTTTTATAGCGAAATTACGGTTATAGCGAAATCCTTATTTAGTCCTTTCAACTTCGTTATAAACAGGCGCCACTGTAGTTACTTAAAGTATTTTTCGATAAATACTTTAACCTTTATTAAAATATTTTTATGAAACTTTAACCAAGTAACAACAATTGCTTGAATAACTTTTCTTTAAATTTTATTTGATATTATGTAATTCTTATGACTCTTTCAGAGCATTTTATACTTAGGTTTTTCCACTGAAATTAAATTCACACATCATGGTAAAATTACTTTTTAAAGATATCCGTTTTACTTAACATTTCCGTTACTTCAGATAGCTAAGACTAATTTCTTCATACATTAGTGATAGTCTAATTAACATAATGGTTCGCTTGTGTTAATAGATGTTTTAAATTTTCAGAGAAACAGGCGTAACCGATTTAAATTTTTCAGCAAAAAAGGGGCGTAACCTTCAATTTGTTTCGCAATTAATAATAAAACAGTAAGATAATAAAATTATAATATTAAAAAAACTAACAATGTTAGTTATTGTACCAATTTAAAAAATAATATTAATTATAATATAGTAAAATTGAAAAATATTAATAATGAGGTTGTCAATTTGTATGAATCATTATTATAATGACAACTTGTGCATTTTTAGTCATATTGATCCAGAAACAAATTTTCTAATTATACACTAGTAAAAAATATTAAAAGTAGTTCTAGTTGCAAAGCTACTTTTGATTTTTTTTCTACTCTCACTCATTTTCTCAGTGTTCAAAAAGCGGTACTGGGCCGACGAGAGGACGTCAGCCTAGACGGAAACTAGGGGTAAGACTATTGAGGGGGCATAGCTCGAGATCGGAGTAGTATGAATTTTATAAATTTTATGTGGGGATGGGGACTAGGAGATTAAACTGACTTGGGGCCCGCCATGGCTATCGGTTGCCCTGCTGTCCTCTGCTCCACTGTAGCAATAAGAGTTTTTACTTATTCTCTGTTTCAGAATTCGTACATTTTTATAGAGCTTTATTTCCTAACCACCAGAACTTTTTACCTATGTGTGAGAAAGGTTTACTGAGTGAACGCAAGATTTTATTAATTTATTCTTAAATGCGTAGTTGAAAAGATATTTTGTGTTCAGTTCCGATTCTTTTTTCCTCTCAAAGTCATGCTCCAGTGGCGTACAGTCATGCGAGTAATTGAAGTTTCAGCAATTGCAAAGACACTTTTGCTAGCAGAATCATCCCTATATGGTCAATATCGCTTGAAGAAAATTACATCAACCCAAACAATATGACTCAACCCTATCAAAATACGTTCAAGTCATCCAATCTTTGCGTAAGCCTTTATCAACCTTTCAAATTGGAAGATTTTCTTCAAAAAAGATGACCTGATCTAAGAAATCCTTTTGTCGTTGGGTATTTTTTCACGCCTCACTGGAAAGTTTGATGTCCTGTGCAGGCTCTTCTACTTAATTGAAAATTGGCGTGTTTTCGCAGTTTTTCCTTTCCTAGGGCCTAATTTCAATCAATATCACTCTAGAGGTAACGTTTAATATTTCCTTCTTCCCGGATTGACAAGCAGCGGGTGCAACAGATGTTGTCAACTTGACAAAATCCCAACATTATCGAAATGATATAAATGTAGTACATGGATCCCTTTAATGCTTTGTGCCCACATTGCTATTGTAAATAGCGAGATTGCGTGCTGGTATTTATTAGTCCTCTAATTTTTAACTGCAATAGGTCTGTTTCAGCTAAACCCGAAAAAGAAAATCAGAATATTATAAAGTAACTCATGTAGGAAAAAAGTATTAATAATAGCAATATTTTTGGCTTAAATAAAGGGATGGATTTAAACTTATCCTGCATATATAGGATCAGTAAATGTCCTATACATAATGCCATTTCTTTCCTTAAATTCGTTTGAGATTTTAATTTGCATTTAATGCTAGATAATTTAACTAAATAATAAATAAATGAACAAAAAGAAAGTTTGACCTTGGGCTTTTATTTCATAACACTACTAGAATTTAAATATTCGTATTTGAAATTTTTATGCATTAAGAAAACATATTTTGATTGTAAATGTGGTTTGGCAGTGAAATAAGCGATTTATTGTAAAAGCTTTTTTCCTAACTTTATGCTTGACATAAAATTCTTAATTTGCGCTGTCTCTTTTCAAATAAATATCACGTATTTCCACTAGATGTTTAAATTTTAAAAAAAAGAAAGAAAGAAAGAAAGAAAAAAGAAAAACAATACAAAAAAAAGGAGACAGAGAGAGAGAGAAAGGGGGAAAAAGATAAATGTATAAATAAATGTTTTCGTCATATTAGTGTCACTTCTCTATATATACTAAAAGGTTTGATATTTTAGACCACAAATAATCAATAATACATACACAAGAATTATATGCCGTCATTGGAATTTTTTTTTCTACATTTTTAGAGTTACCAAATTTGTTGCTGCATTATTTCGCTTTGAAGGAGTTCTGAATGTTTTCAAATCGATACTTTTCTTTTATTTTTCAAGATATTTAGTGCGGTATTTTATTGAACAAGTATAGATTTGACTGTACTTAGTGGTATCAATATTTGCTTCGTGCAGAAAGGTCACGAGTATCGAGCACGTCTCGGTTCTGTGTCTTCAGTGCCATTTGTGGACCGACTTTCCTTAAAGTTTTAAAGATGGACGTAAAAGGCTCTTTTGAACAATAACGTTTAAGTATTTCTTTTAAGCTTTACGGATGATTACTTAAAAAACAGTAATTCCTCTAACGTATGCAAAACGAAATTAATCCAAGTTAAATAATATACGCATTTTAATTGCACTCATAGGGTGATTCATTTAAGAGAGTACCTGTTAGTTTCCCCTATTATCATCAACGGATATGGTAACTAATCTGGCACTGAAATATAAGTGTTTTGCTTTAGTGTGAAAGATGATTTTCAGCATTGCAGTTGCAATTTTATTTGTGAAGTGAAGCAGAAATGGGTATAAGCAACGATGCTTCTTCCTGTGTGTGTTTGTGTGATTTTTTTAATTTGATAATTCAATTTTGTCTTTTGCATTCCTTTCAGAAATGTAATAAAAACTTACCCCCATTTTATATATATATATATATATATATATATATATATATATATTAAAAATATTCTTTTATAATCGAATAGAATTTTTTTTTTCACTTTGCTCCATGAAAAGAAAAAAAAAACGGGTAAAGTTTCCACTTTTTTTTTGAAAGCGAAAATTTATTGCCAAAAATTAAAAAAAAAAAAAACTATTTCAATGCAAGTTTTAATATAAAAAACGTGGTCTTTCATTATGTACTGTAATTTTAAAAACAAATTTCCAATTTGTTCATACTGAGAAAACGCTCAGTCATCTTAACTATTTCCACTTTGCCCCACATTCCCCTACAGATAACGTAAACATAGTTAATTTTGATACTTTAACTGTAACAACATGACTAGTTAAAACATTTAAAAATTATAAAAGTCTTTTAACGTTTGTTCAAATGTTTTTAAAGAGAGCTTTTTTAAAAGACTTGCTTTGAAATATATTTTCATCAAAATGATTCTTTTATATTGACTCGTTATTTTCTTACATTCCATTTATATGTACTTTAATTATGTACCCATACATTCTATGTATTGTAGTTTTTTCTCATATATTTTTACATACATGTATTTATGCAAAGATAAGAGTAGTAATTACTTCACAACCCCCAATATAAAATGCAGGTTATGTTTTTTTGCCCTGTATAGGTATAATCAAAGAATATACGAGTAACAACGCATACTGAAGTAAAATACCTTTTATTACTCTTGTTTAGATCATTGTGAATAATGATCGCGTGGAGCGCTTAAAATTTTAATTTTGTAATGTGCTTTCCTCGAAATCGGTATGTTAAAAAGATAATATTGACAGCCTGTAAAATGTTTTATGTACGGTATGTTCTCTGTATAAGTAAATTTGAAAGCCAATGAAACGTTTTTCTTTTATTACTGTACTATGAATCATTTAAAATTGCGGCATTTTTTGCGCTTCAAAGTTTCAACTTTAAAAATAAGCTTTACTCCCAAAACTGCATTAAAAAATATATCTTAAAAAATCTGCTTGCTAGTATAACTAACACATTCTACATGCATTTTTATTCATCATTAAGTATTCATTTATAAATTAGTATCCGTACGATAAATTATTTTTTAAAATTTTAATCATAAATTACAAATCCTTAATCAAATATTATTTTCAAGCCATTATAATGTTCGTTAATTACTTGTCAAAGATTTTAACTTGTCTTAAAACTAAATTATTATATATGCATGGAATTAAACTCTGATAATTTTTGTTTTCTTTAAACTATTTATCAATAAATATTTAAATTACTCGTTTACTAACTGACTCGTGCACAGCATTCGCTCTTGAACACACTCCAAGCACATTTACTCTAAGTCCGCAGTGTGTATTGGAATGTTATAAATTGTTGTGAATTTATGTGTAATCATTTCATCTATATTTTCTTTTTTAATAATCTAAATATACTTTAATTGTAATGCAACATTACGTCGTTATTCTTTTTTATGTTATTATAGAAAACTTCTTTTCGTTAAAAAAAATGCAAACACGTTTTCTAATTATACTGGGGTATCTAATTCCAAATATACATGGAGTAAGTGGGACATCCATGTAAATACTGTAGACTCGTATTGAATATTCACAAGTATAACTTATTTATGTACATAAAGGAAAATAGTGTACATTTTGAGCTCCTATGTTCACTTTTGAGATTTTATATTCCCTAATTAAAATTTCTGAAATATTTTAATACGGTAAATGTAAAACTATTGCACAGTACGTGATGATTCGTGAAATGTAGAAAAAAAATAATAAATAAATAAAACTAAATAAACTATTATATTCTGGAGCAAAAACTGATTTCATACCATGCAAATGTCATGTTGCGTCTCATTATCTTATAATATCCTATTACATCTAGAAACATTTTTTTGACGAATTTCTTTATGAAAAGTAAAGATACATATGATTGTTTGACTAAAAAGCTAACGACCTGATTACGTGAACACATTGTTCATTTGATCTATATATTTTTTTTTTTAATAATCTTAATGTACTTCAATTTTAATGCAACTCTTCCGTCATAATTCCTTTTTATATTTTTGACATTAGAGAAAACTTTTTTCATAAAAACAAAAAACTGCAAACACGTTTTACAATTATATAAGGGTTCCAATTCTAATTTTAAAAGTTCAATTCAAAAATTTTAATGCTTTTCCCTTACCGATAGATAAATAAATAAAAGTATATGAAACAATTATTGTTAGAACAAAAACACATTCGACCTATTTACTGTGCTGCTGTACTACTAGCTACTTCCAGAAACTAATTTCCTGTGTTATTTCTTTTCAGAAATTAAACTTCTACAACTTGAAAAAGAATCAGTTATTGTTTCCCATGGTAAGTTTTTGCTGAAATATTTTGAAATCAATCTGTACACTACTTTCTCTGGAAAGTTTTAAATTAAACTTCAAGTACGTAGTATTGTTAATTCAGCTTGCATAAACAAGATCCATTTTTTTTTAACCTGAATTCTTCTTGATATAGGTTTTTAGGTTGATTACGTATGAAATATTACATAGTTTTGAATTTTGTTTAAATAGAGAGGCTTCTGTTTTACACCGATACAGGAAATAAATAACTAAATTAATAAGTAAATTATATTAGATGAAAATTTCATTTGAAAAAAACCAAACTTGTTTTAGAAAAAGTTGAAAGCTTGGCGTCACTTTCATAACCTGTGCTGACTTTTGTAACCTGTTCCTTGTAACCTGCAATTACTTGCAACGTTGCTTTGTTAATACTGCTAAATATATCTTTATATTTTTTATGTGAAGAATGATTTCCCAATTTTTTATTACTATTCATTAGGGTATCAAAAAACAAAAATTTCGAAAATCGTATTCTCCTTGTTAGATATTGCATATTAAAGAATTAATGGAGAAAAATCATCTGAATTAGTCAATATTTAGGGGGTCGCGAAGATTTAGCACTTAAATAAGCTGGTTTAGCACGGAAAAAATGGCGTTTTTACTAAACACCAGTGTTTTAGTGAAAAAATTTTACTAATGATATAATAAAGTACAGAAATACTGTGGAGAAGGTATTTTACATTTACAAACATTATAATATAAGTTACTGAAATGTTCTTGTTACATGAAGCACTTTCTTCTCACTTACTAAGATTTAATGACATCATTGGCCATCAGTGTTACATTGTTGGGCGTTGAAAATGTTTCTCACTGTTGTAGAACAAATAGAAGAAGATGCTCAAGACATATCTTAATTATTTCAGTAAATTACAATAGTTAATTGATTCGTTTAAAAGTGATTTGTAAACGGTGTACTTTTATACCGAGCAATAAAAGTTAAAAACATTCAATTTGTCGCGTACCCCTAAGCATACTCCAATTGATCCAAATTTTGGTTTGTTAATTACCTTGCTTTCTGGAACAGGGGCACTAGTGTAGAGATTAGTAATTTTAACTTTTATTTTTTACATATCATTTTAGACCACCCTACTATACATATACTTATTCTTCCAATTTCTGTGATTAAAGGTACGTAATTGGAATTTTGGAGTGCATAGGATATACTCTAAAACATCATTTAATCATAATTTTTCAAATAATAGGGAATTGAAGATAAAACATTTTATGCCATTATAATTTCAAATCTAGCATAATACATTTAATTTAACGAGGACTGGAATAGAAATGAAACTTTTATTTAATTCAACATATTACTATTTCTTAAACCTATCAGTCACTTTTACGCTGATTTTTTTTTTTAAATTATGTTTTTGAAGGATCCGTAGATTGTAAATTTAAATTGAAGGTTAAAATGTATGCATAACTAAGGACATAAATGCAAATTAATCCCCAATTTTCCAATGTGGATTTGATTTCGCTGTTATTGCATTATACAAACAAATACACTAACAAATTTAAGCATTCTCTTGTTCAAATTGAATTATGAAAGCAAGTATTCTTTTTTATCCTTAACGAATTGGAATGGAATATCATTTTGACACATTATATTTCTGTGTCAAAACGAATGGTATACTTATCGCATCGGTTATATTTTTGTGTAAAACACCATGGTTTAAGTACTGCACATGCATACAACGTTTTGTCCTTTATTTTTATCTGTGACATTTGCTATAGTTTCTGACCTAAATACGTTACAAATCTATGCATTTTAAAATTCAAAAAATGTAAAAAGTAGTAGTAAAATGACAAGTATTAAATCCCAATGCTTTGGTTAAGAATATGGGCTTTAATCCAGTTTTCTTTCGTTAATATTAGGTGGAAATTGTAGAAGTTCAAGGCGTTTAAAACATTTTTTAAAAAATAGCAATTTTACTTATGAATTTTCCTTCTTGAAATCTATGCTTGGCAAAACCTGTTTACCTATTTTCCTTTGACAAATTTACCTACTTGAGACTATTTTGAATTGCTGAATATATTCGAGAAATATTAAAACAATTCAAAAAGCGAAAGGATTTAGGAAGTTCAAATGTTTTATGTAGGGAAATTAATGAGAAAGAGAGAAAAAAAAGAAGATTCAGCAACACACCCTCGCTTTTCTGGCGCATAAGAGCTTGAAAAGTTACTACACTTCACAAATTTTTGAGATAAGCTCTAAAGCCTAAAACCAGACATGAAATCAGGAGTTAATCCAAGAGTTAATCCAGACATGAAATTTCGAGTCCCATGTGTTCTAGTGTCGGGTCTTTCACCAAGACGACCCGGGATCAGTCCACAGCGTGAACACGTGAATGAACTCTCCACCTCTCTCGTATTATGCGGCAATCCTATGGCTTCGTGTTGGAAAGTGGATTCAGGAAATAAGGCATGAAATTATGATAAAAGTTTAACGGTAAAAGGTACGCCACGTGTTTCAACCAATGCTTGAAAGCATTGTTGGTGGCAGTTACTCATAACCATGTTGAAACATGATGCCTCGCGCATCCAAGTTAAGGTGACCATTTGCCCAGCTACTGTGAACAATTGAGCTAGCTCTTATTTTAATTTTAATTAATTAATTTATTTATTTCAACTATGTCACTCTGTATATAGAAGTTAAAAGTACCTGTTCCGTCCATTGAAATATAAAACTGATACGTATTAGGTATAGTAGTACAGCCAAGAAAAACTGTAACTTAGATTTCTTTAGTTGGATGTACTTACTATGCGTTCCCCAACTTAAGCTATCTAAATTACATAATGGTTTACTGATTTGACGTAATTTCTTTAATATTGTATAGGGTCTGGTGGGGTAAAGTGGTCATAAAATCGTAGGTTTTCAACTTAGGTGGATAATAAATACAATAAATTCTTTAAATACTTCAACTTTTTTTGTTATTATTTTACATTGCATTATTAAAGAACACGTACATTGAATTTCAGAAAAAAAAAAATTGATTTAAGTAGTTTTATAACATTTTCATTTCCCTTTGTATTTATGACCACTTTAACCCATGGGGTGGGGGAAAGTGGTCATAGCATGGGGTAAAGTGGCCATAGTTAAAAACAGCTGCAAAACTGTTACAAATAACCCTATTATTTGTATATTTCGGTTATTTTTATAGTTACAAGTATATGTACGAGTATATGCGGGTATGCACGAGTATATACGTGTCGTGTAAACAAGAGTAAACATGTTCATATATGAATAAATACATGTATACATCAGATACATGCATGCATGTGCCTACTCAAGTATATTCGTGTATACACGAGCGTATAAGCATGTATACGTGATTGCCTACAGGAGTGTGTATACGTGTCTACACGAGTCACGTGTATATGCGAGTATATACGCGCAAAACGAACATCATTTGCGTGTTTGCACATGTATCTCGAGTATATATGTGCATACCTGAGTTTCTGAGTATATACGTGTATAGTCGACGTATATACGCATATATAAGTGTACATAGATACACTTCTGGCCATTAAAATTGCTACACCAAGAAGAAATTGCCAGAATGAAGCTAAATTTTACACACGTGATAATAAAACTGACATTAGAAAGTGATTACAAATTAAAGCAAATTGATCATTTATGGTTGGAAAAATCTCGAATAAATGGAGGTTTAAGTACCCTGTTAACCCACCTCTAGCGTGAATGTACGATGTACTTGAAGCGAAACAATCGGGCATTGAGACATAACAGTCTCCTACGATATCCTGCGTCATCTAGTACCACAGTTGCTGTAAATGTGCCACTCATTCGATCAAACTCATAAGTGTTAGCACTCACGACGGGGCTCCCAGGAACCATTTTTTAACATGACAATGCTCGGTGAAACACAGCAAGGGTGTAAAGGGATTTCCTCTTCCGCATTATCACTTTCTCTGGTCTGCGTGATGCTCTGGTCTGCGATTTGTGACTTGTCACAAATTGAGCATATCTGGGATCACTTGAGACGGTAAATTGGACAGCTTGTAAGTTTGATCAAATTAGTGGCGCGTTTACAGCAACTGTGGTACGAGAAGACGTAAGACATCGTACGAAACTGCTGTACCTCAATGCTCGACCGTATCGGTTCTTAAATTCCAACTAGAGGTGGCGCAACAGGGTACTTAAACCTCCATTCATGTGAGATTTTTCCAGTAATAAATGATCATTTTGCTTTCATTTTGTAATCGTTTTCTAGTGTCAATGTTGCCATCACGTGTGCAAAATTTTGTTTCATTCAGATTATTCCTTCTTGGTGTAGCAATTTTAACGGCCAGCAGTGTACTTACATACATATACGAGTATACACGAGTTAATTCGTGGATATATCCAGTGCGTGTTTGGTACGTGTCTACTCACGTATATATATATGTGGAAGCAAGAGTATATACGTATGCTTACGTGTAAACACGATTCTATACTTGTTAGACGTATATACGTACATTTACGTGTAAACACAAGTACATGTATCCACGTATATCTACGAGTATATCCGCTAATATACATGTATGCTTACATAGTGAATCCAAGATCTTGGGCAAAATCTAAGTGGTGTGAAAGAGTAAGATAAGAAGCAATCATAAGGAACTTATGGTCGTTGACGCGCTACATGCACACAAAGCCAGAAATCGATGGAATGAAAACAGGCCACAAATTTGTTACACAAAGATGATTTTACCCGACATTTTAGTTCTTAAGAAATATTTAGACAGTTGTTAAAAAGTAAGGCCTGTAGTAACTCTAATACACGCATCGCAACAAAGGCGCAGCGACTGATGAAAGTTTTTCAAGAGTCTCGTAATTGCAACAGAGTGATTACGACGCATGTATTACAGATGCCGGCCGCAAGTTTCATCAATGACTTTAAAACTTTCTTAAGTCGATGTGTAAAATTGTCTTTTTTGTAATAAATTTGTGACCTGTTTTGCATTCATTAGTTTCTGGCTTTGCGCGCATGTAGCGCGTCAGCGTTGAGTTTGTGGCCATATGTTTCTTATGATTCTTACTTCTTATCCTCCTCTCTAACACCTTTTAAAAATTTGCCCAAGAGTTTAAACTCACCCTGCATGCATGTATATCATATGCTAGTATGTAAGTGTCAGCTTGAGTATGTACGTGTATATACGTCGTGTCTACCTGAGTATATAAGTGTTCGTATATGTACGAGTATAAGCGGGTATATACGTGTATAGTCGAATGTATATCTGTATAGATAAAAAATACTACGAGATACCCAAATACGTGTTTATTGGTGCATTTATGTGAATACGTATATTATACGTGCCTACACGAGTATATGCGTATGCATGCGCATATACTCATATATTTAACCTTGTTTACTGTAAAAACAATACATATTAAGTGAAATTAATATTTAATTTATACCTGCCTTATACTTAAAGGTTAAGTGATTTTAAAAGAACAATATTCGTTAAGCCTAATATTATGACCACTTTACCCCATCTTACTAAAATTGTTCTAAAAAATTATTCAAAATAGATTCAGCTAACTGCTAATGAGTATGAGTTCTTGAGACATGTAGGAAGCTTCCTGTGCAGTCAATCTGTTCATAATTCTAACAAACAAAATTTCTCAAGGAAGTTAAAAAAGGTGTTTATATTTTAAAAAAATCATAATCACTCAAAATATTTTTTTTTACCAAATAAAATTTTGCCAGTTGTAAAATGTTGTATTAAAATTGTAGTTTCTAACTGCACTACTCTAAAATAAAATTTTCACATTCATTCGAACATTTATTTTTAAGGTATAGATTTTATTTTATAGACATTTATTTGAATTATGACTACTTTACCCCATTGACCACTTTCCCCCACCAGACCCTACTAAGGTCAAAATATGCATTATTTTTAGGTCCAAGAGAGCGTGATTTTAGAGTTGTTTTAAAGTCACATTCAGCGCATGTTTATAGCTGCGCATCAGCCTGCAATGTATGGCAATATTTTAATAAGATTTATCTGATATCATACCTGCCTAAACTTTCAAACTGATCAAATATTTCTATTACTGCCTTACCTAAATTAGGATCGAAAAAATCTGTGAAAAGAAATGATTATTTCAATCAAAAACAGATCTTTCAAAATGAGTAGTTATTTGTGCCAAAATGTTTTTAAAGTATGATATTAAAGCAAATTAGAAAATAATTTTCTTTGACGAATCTATCATTCTTCGTGTGTAAAAAATATTATTTTCCTGCTCGTTGATGAAATCGGAAATCATCTTGGACGAATAAAAACTTACAGCTATCAATAGCTTTGGTTCATTTTTTTGCCTGGCAGAGAAAAGCCTTGTAGCAGAATGCAATCATTATTTCATCCATTAATATTATCAGCAGTTGATTGAGTTTATTTAGTACATATGAGAAATTAAGTTTTTTTCAAAGAATAAAATAACGTTTATAGTAGTAGTTGAATGAATACATTGGAAAATATTTTCTCAGCTCTACTGACAGTTCATTGAAGAAAAAGTATAATCATTTGTGTCAAACAGCAACTAAATGAGAAACTAGTATCAAAAGAAGATTTAGTGCTTTTTTTTGAGATTAGCATTAGCTAATACTTGCTTTAAGTGCCACAGATGGTGCACTTTAATTTACTTTCACAAAGAGCTAATTACAAGATCGTTTTAATCCAAATGAGGTTAGTAAATTGCAGTGAACGAAAAGTGATACCCAAAAGTGAAACTGTATTTTATATATTAGGCTAATAACTACTTTTATAGGATAAAATGCTTAAAACTGTTGTTTACAAGCAGAAAATCTGAATCGATGGAATGAATTAAGTTTTATGGGTATTTATTCAACAATCGACTAAATACCTTGCTAAGTTGTTTTGAAAAGCGATAGTGGTCAAAAGCGATTAAATATGATTGTAAAGATTAAACTTGGAGTTGTTGCAGATTTTCACAACAAACGAAGCGACGGAGTTTTGTAACGAACTGTCTTGATTAAAATTGGAAATTACAGATGCTATTTTCAACTTATAAAGTTAAAAAGAGTGTGGTTTGTTAAAGTTCAACGAGAACGATATGCTTTTTGGAGCTCTTTAAACCATGATGTTGGCAAAAATAGCTTTCTAGTCCTTTTTATGATCGCTATAAAAATATTTTGCTTAAACTACTAAAAATATTTCACTGAAATTGGTCAAGCAAAGCTGCAGTTTTTCAGAACAAGTGAACCGATCTTTATGGACAGAGGACATATTTACTGAACAGAGCTTGCTTAACCTTATGGCCGTGAAACTTAAGGCATACTTGAAGGTCACCAAAATCGCAAGCGTGTCCAACGAACGATCTTCTTTTCCTGGAGACTACTGAAGCTTATAAGCTATGTTCCGTCAAAACAACTAACTGTGACTTAAAGATGGTGAAGTTGTATTACAGCTGCTGTGTGTGCTGGCAGAAAGATCCGTAAATTTTGCAGGTGATCCTGTGTCTTTCTGCAGTTCAAGGAATGATCTATTTCTGCAGGTATCTTTTAATCCTTAATTCATAGTGCAAATTTAATCATTTTGGAAATTTTAAGTCTCTTCTACTGTCTTCAACAGTTTTTGATCTGATAAAAATTAAATATTCAAAATTTCATTAATTTACAAGTAATTTTTTTGCCAACCAGATGACCATTCGATAGAAACTGTTTAGTATGGGTAGAACGGTTAGAAGTTGTAGCAGTTGTTCATTTCACGTTTTCCGGCATTAAAGTATGAAATTTTATTTTAACTTCGCAATATCTGCCCGTTGCAATAACTAAGTTTTATATGAACGAAGCACTTCTTTTCGACAATATATCGACCATGTATATGCAACTTAGATACAAATATGTTTCTGAAAAAAAAAAAAAAATCAGTAATGCTTAAATGATTGATCAAATTAAAAAAAAAAAAGATTTTAAAATTTGTTTTTTTTTTTTTTCAAACAAATGTCTTTTTTGCTCTACAAAAACTCTTCTTTACATTCCCACGCAAAACCAAAATCTTTCTAACTGAACGGGGACGATTTTGCGCATTTAGTTCAATATTTAGTGGATACCAAAGGTGTGATATGTCACCATGGAGACTCAAGGCTAATGTTCAACCAGCAGGTCAACGTCTTCCGTCACGCTCGAGCTTCGTTGAGAATGATTGTAAGCTGGTATATTGTAATGGTTGCCTGCAACAGAACTGCGTTCCCTTGCAGATAGTTACCTCATCTTAGTTCATCAGAATCTATAGAGCTGGATTTGGGGGAAAATCTATCAAGTGAGAGGGATTACATATCGGATACGGCATCGAAAGCGTAGTTATGGGGAAATTCTTTTATAATAAAATCCTATTATTGAGTTTTGGTTATAGAATTTCCATTGCACGTGTGCACTATAAAGATTGTACAAACTCTCATCAAACCCATCGAAAATTCAAATTATCTGTTAAGTTTTTGATCTGAAGCTCAGTTTTTGATCTGATTTAAGCTGTTTTTAATGAGTTTGAATCCTGGAAATTCTATAGAATTGTATCCATCAAATTAAATTAGATAAAGAAATACAATTGTTATTTAGATAGTGTAGTGCTTCTACACTGTAATAAGTTAAAGCCATTACTTTACTATTTCTTCTTCAAAAGCAAAAGAGCCTTTTGCAGACCAAGGCTGACTTGTTGAACCTCCTTCAGTTGACCCTATTGGTCACGATGGCCCTTCTTCGGTTGACTCCTATTAGTTTAAAGTATTTTTCAACATCGTTGAACCATCGTGTCGGTGGTCGTCTTCTGCGTCTAGTCACTTCAATTTTCGAAAAAAAGTCATTTTTTTGGTAGGAAAGTGTAGGTGTATCTATACAGATAGCCTAGCCACCTGATACGTGGGATGTTTTTATAACTAACAATATAAGTCCTTCAAAATTGCCATATTTTCTGTAAATTTCATGGCTGTAAAGAATTCTCCACTCATTGTTCTCTTGAATAGGTTCAAAGAATTTTCTTTCAAAAATGAGCAACTTTTTTTTCTCTGCTTTATTGAGGGTCCAATATTTACTATTTAACCAGCATATAAATCATCTAGAGTTAAATAATGGAGTTATTATCTATATATTCAATAAGGTGTTTTATTCATTGCACGAGCAACTATTTTGAATTTCATAAAAAAATATTAACAACAATGAAATAACTCTCTGAAACAATGACTTTAAGAAGCAAGGGTGTCTTTAGTGTCTCCACGTAATTTATTTCAGAAATAATCCCTGTTTTCAATGTTAACTTGAAAAATTGGGCTGTTTTGTATATTTTCTTACTGCTTTAATATGAGAAACAAATTACAAATGAAATAAGAACAGTATACTGCATTTTAACTTATATTAACAGCTTGCTATTAATAACAGAAGATAAAAAATTATTGGATGTAAACAGTTTAAAACCAACCCTTTTACCACGGCGTGTATTGTATAAAAGAAGGTATTGACTAGAAACATTACCGCACTCTATTCTCTCACTGAAAGAGATTTCTGAACCTTCCCTCTCAATGCCACATTTCAGTAAATTGAGCAAAGCTTCCTCTCCTCAGCAATATCAAAACTGTTCAAAGGATATTTTTTACATTGTGCTTTTTCTTACGACACAAAATTCTTTTTTTAAAACAATCCCCGTTTTCAATGTTGAACTGAAAATTCGGCTGCTTTTTACATTGATTTGGTGCTTAAAAATTACGCATAAGTTACTGAGGAAGAAAATACAGTGTACTGAAAATTAATAACTAACAGCATGCTGTGTATATCAGAAGAGAAAACAGATAGTGATTGTAATATTGTTTCAAAATTAACCCTTTTATCACATCACGTATCGTATAAAAGATATAGAACCGAAACATCACAGATCTCCATACTCTGACTAAACGAAATTTTTGAACCTTCCCTCTCAACGCCACACTTCAGTAAATTGAGCAAAGCTTTCTCTCGTCAGCAGTATTAAAGCTGTTCAAAGGATATTTTCTTTATGATGCTTTTTAGTCTACTAATGGGGGTTTTCAAACCGAATCCATCCAATGGCGAGACTATTGAGCGCTAAGAAACACAAAAGGCAAACTTCAACCTGAAGTTATGAAAGAGAAAAATTCCCCAGTAACGTTTTCAAAGATAATTTCATTTGGTGGAAGGGAAGGAAATGTGAGACTGCAATTGTTTCCTAAATTTATAGTTTGCAGCTTAATAATAATTTGAGGTAGAACAAACACCATTGTTAAATCTCTTTAAAAATAACCTTTTAACTTTTTTCACCAGTGCTACATGAATCCATGCACTGCAATATATCTTATGAATGTCGATAAATGCTATTATTATGACAGTCGTTTTTCGAAGTTGTTGCTGTCATTTTTCTTAATTATTATTATTATTACTATTACTGTCAATTTTGTAAAGGGATTACTATTATTATCACTATTATTGTCATTTTAGTAAAGAAATTATTATTATTATTTTGGCGCTTTTAAATTGTAGCTATACAAATTGTTTATCTAAACTAACTTTTTGCATAAAAAAAAATAATTTGGTTGAAAAAACTAATATTGTCAAAATGCTGAATGCTAGAAAGATATTGTATTATTTATTTTCAGTACATTTTCGTAATATGAGCGAAAATTATTTCATCTATAACAAGTAATAATTTACAGCTTTACTTTCAAGCATTTACGTTGGGTTTTTAGATGTAGTGTCTTATCTACACTACATGTTTTATAAAACTAAAACTTATACATGATCGAAATGTTTAACTTATTTTTTTTCCCTTAAGGAATGATTTTCTAACAATAAAGAAGAAATATCAAAACTTATTGAAGTAAAAGCTTTTAAGAAATTTAGCTCCCTGTCGCCTTTATATCATACTTATATTCGGTAAATGCATTTACACATGATTTTGTAATTTTACGTACTCTGACACAAAAAGAAAGAAATATTTTCCAAACGATCTTCTAATAAAAGGACCGAGCTGAAAATAATTTTAATCTTTTTGCTTAGTCAGAATTTTACAAAGATATGTTCGGTAATTTTGTTTTAAAATAATTTTTAATACACTATGATCATCTATAAATTACTTGAGTCCTTTCATATTTGGGGCAGAAAATTATTCAAAAATGTGTGCGTGATATTTTATGGTCGCATAGCTTTTTCCAATTTAAATATATCGTTTGAATACTTGTTATACTTCATGACGAAAAAATCATCATGGAAAAAGCATCAAAGTACTTAATTTTTTCTAAATGTTTTCTTTAAAGCACCAAGAAAATATGTGCACATGAGAAAAAGACAAAAGCTTGATAATTTCTTTGGATGAAATCAGAAATGTTGCAGAGAAGAAAACATGGCACGGTTTTCGCAGCAGAACTATCTGAAAATTAAATTGGAAATGAAAAGACCTCAGAGTTCATTTTACGGTATTTTAAATGAGTTATAGAATCTTGAATACAGTACATAAGTTAACAGAGTACTTATGCTTTCACTGAACTTCACAATTTGTTTCTAACTCTTGGACTATACGAAATAAAATTTACCACTTTAAATATATCGTCACTAAAGAGAAAAATGGGGGGGGGGGGGGGGGGAGCGTATCTCACTTTTAAACATTTTGCAGAAAACCGATTTAAAGATTTCCAATTTACTGTATTGCTTGAGAACCGCCACCAGTGTGAGAGACTAACTTTTTTACTATTTATTGTAGCGATACGCCAACTGGGGTCATATTATAAAATCGACTTTGGACATTTCTGTGGTGGTCATAACTCATTTTTCGATTTTTCTGAGATACGCCTATTCGTCTTTTTGGCGACTATATGTCGTACTGGTTAAAAAGTTATAAAAAAAAAAAGAAAGAAAAAAAGAATAAATTTCCACTTAAATTTTTCTAAATACTCACCCTCAGTAACAAATGCTTCATTAATTGAAGTTAAGGATGAACTGTCTGCAGTGCCCCACCCAATCGGTAAACCACATTTGTATTCGGGACGAGGGACCCTGGATTGTAACGTATTGTAATATAGCACAGTCTTGTTGAGTAAAAATTTAAGATAATAGTACTGAAACTATATTTTTCAACTGCTATGAAATAATCAGGCAAAAATCAATGGTATTGGAAAGCAATTGTGAAGAACCCAATACATCGCAATTTGAAAGGTTTCATCTTTCATAATTTTTAACATTTCCCGTTGCACAAGTTTCAAACAATACAGGTAACAAATTTTATTGTATTTTTAAACCGCACCGATCTTATTAATACAGAGTCACAAATGCTTGGCATTAGTAGGTAAATTTAAACAATTAAGGTTAAAATTGTTTAAAAAGAGCCAAACCTTTCTTGGAGTCAATACATATATGCGAAAATAAACAGCACGTATACAGCACGCAAAACTCAGGAAATGTAGTCAACATAAGCTGCTGACGTACAAGAAAAGAGAGCCCCGTTGTATCATCAAATATTTATAAGCCACTTCATAAGCATTGGCTTCGTGAATTGGACTCATTCTGATCGATTGAAAAAGAAACCACACCCATCGCTTGGCTAAGGAGAGCGACCTAGCAGCAGTCCTCACTGTGATTAGTAGAAATTTAACAGTATTAGTTTGTGAAGATTTTTGATAAATACTTTTTAGCACAAAGAGTATTTTAAGAGAAAAAATTGGGTAGTCGATATTATTTGAAGGGCCACGGGAAAGAATGATCATAGTCCACCATGCTCAAATTTCCCTCATAACGTTTTTGAGCTTGAAATCTCGAATCATTTCCGAGCTAGACTCATTCTTCCCTGTTAAAACTCACTATGATGATTCTTGTCTGAATAATATTTCTCTTGAATACTGTCTGTAATAATCTACGTGTTCCCATAGGTTAACCAGAGTTTTTTTTAGAAAAGTGGACTTTGACCATTCTTCCCCGTAGCCCTTCATTTATGACAAGTAGAAATTTAGTGAGGTTTTCGTGAATATAATTTTCACTGCAGTATTTTGAATAAGTGCTGGTGATGTGAAACTAACCATGAATTGACGTTGAATAATCTAGAGATTTTAATCTAGTCATAGCTGAAAGTCTAAATTAAAATTGTATACTTTCATAAGATTCTTGTGAGATTTTACATCAAAAGAAAAAGAAGAAACTAAATAATTAATTTTGCAATGTTAAAAAGACTAAATTTTGTAACTCATGAAAGATTGACTCGGTTTTTGTCTGTCATTAAAAATCGTAATAAATTTATGGTAAAAATAATTTAATGATAATGGTTAAATGCAGGTTATTTGAAAGGTAAGAAAAACGATTAAAAATGCTTTTGAATAAGTCATTCATTTAAAAAAGAGATGACAGCTGAATTGTCGCAAAAAGTACAAACATCTCAAGAAATAATAATGAAGTATTTAGTAAACAATTGTGCGAAAAAATCAAAAAAGTTGTTTTCTAATCACTCATCACAAAATAGGTGCCCTTCAAAAAAGATTTTTCGATGTGAGGATTTTTCCCCGAGTGTTAGAAATATTGGCAACCTTTTAGAGAACTGAAATAATTCCAAGCATTTACTCATAGACTGCGCGCGAAGTGTCGTTGTCCTGCGATCACCAAGTTCGTGGTAGTTAGCGAAATGACTTTCATATCTCCTCCCTTGTGCTTCCTCTTTGGAAGCACATTTTACTTTTTTACCACCTAAACGTTCTCACAACGTTACATTCAAAGTGATAAAAAAAATGGTTCTCAGGGCTTTGCTTGATTATCTTTTGATGGATGAATTGGCACGAAAATTACCGATTGCTGCCAGAATAGTACTTTTTCCGAAAAATCTCATTGGCTTTTATGGACATCCATATATATCCTGCACACATCATCGATCCCATTGAAAGACAAATAGCTGTGACCTTTTCTTTTACACATTCGTCCACTATTTACTTTTGCTTCTCAACTAATAAATTTTACTGATAGTTTTTACTCTTTACGGGATTTTTTTTTCTTTCACCACTGCAGGGCAATAAAGGTTATGCAGTAGAGCTATGTTAATTCAAAACGAACATTTCACAAAATGAGAATAAATCGGAATATAATCTTTGAGTTTTTAACGATTTTGATAAACTTTTTGATGAAAACAATTTAAGTACTTAAACAATTGCTGTGATGATTCAGTTATGATTAGTTCCTCAAGAATTAATTCAGCAGAAAAGCTGCATAATGATGAAAAGTACCGGCTGTTGATTTTTAGAGAAATTTCAAAGAAAGAAAAAAGAGAGGAAAAAATAAAGAAAAAGAAAAGAAGAAAAAAGCTATTTTTTGGATCATTTAACTTTGTTTAACGAATTACTCGAACTCGGATAACTCGAGCAAATAGGTAAACATTTTGATCCTTTAGCCGTGGATTACTGAGTTAAGAAGGTAAGTTTTTCATCATCAGCATTTTCATCAGCATTTTCATCCCTCTCAAACATCTCCCTAAATGTATCAATGTTCTTAGCATATATCACACGGTAGACATTCACTCATCAAAAAAAAAAAAATGTTGAATGAAAAGTCAAGATGATGATTATTAATTAGCATATTGGTTCATCATTGTTTGGCAAAATGACTTAAATCAATACATTCATGACGAATTTTTAGTTTATTTATGAGTAGTTTATCTGTAGTTTTTTTTTAGTAACTTTATTCATTCGATAGAAATTATGTAACACAATAATGAGAGTTTTATTTACACGTTTAACAATTTAATAAATTGCATATAATATGTATGTATGCAAGCATCTATTTATGCCGTCTAAAATTTTATTTTGATTTGTCTCAAGTTTTAATACAACAATTCGGTGGTCAGTTTTCTCCACATGAACTTTGTACAAATTTGTTTTCCCTTGTATCTCCACCTCTTTGTTCGAAAGGTTTACCTTTATTTATTCCATTTAAATATCAGTTTAGTTTTTGGTGAGATATTTCCTTTTTTTTTATTTTAAATAAAAAATTAAATTTCCAATTTTTTCTTTCTTTTTTTAGAGCAAAATGGTTTAAAATATTTTCCATAAAACTGTGCCATTTCAGTTTTCTTCACTCAGCCACCGATACGTTTTTCAATCACTTTATTTTTATGACTCCATTGCAGTGTTTTGCTGTAAATATCCTTAAAACCTTTTTCACAAAAATGCAATAAGAGATTGATGGACTGATGGTTAGAGAACTAATCTCTTTGCTAAAACGATCAGTCTATTTGTTTTCTGAAGCTGTTGCGTACCTAGCATGGGCGACACCCGGGGCGGTAATTTGTGGTGTCACCCCCCCCCCTCCCTGAAAATTTTCAAATTTGTGGTCTTAAAAATGCATTTTGGTTTTATACTTTTCAAAAATTTGCAATTCCACTTCGGGTGTCAACTTCCAGGCGAGTGACGACAAGGGAGGACCGCCCCGCCCCTCCGTAGTGACGCCACTGTCTGAAGTACATAAATATTCTTAATTTAATTTATAATAAGCTGTTTTTAAACATTTCGTGATGAAGTCGAAAGCTATTTTGTACTATTCGGAATTCTAAGTCCATTTAAATTTTTGGCAATAGTGTTCTAGATTACAATAAAAAAGCAAAGTGAGTTACTGCAAAAGCCAGCTAAAATGAGAAATTTTATAGTTTTAACTAATGATTGTTGT
This sequence comes from Uloborus diversus, assembly GCF_026930045.1. Lineage (NCBI taxonomy): Eukaryota > Metazoa > Arthropoda > Arachnida > Araneae > Uloboridae > Uloborus > Uloborus diversus. The sequence goes on along the minus strand of NC_072740.1, from coordinate 54,808,380 downwards.
TGTCAGTAAATAAATACAATTGTGAAATAAAGTAAGGGGATATACATGAGGTTTTGTTTTTTTCTTCCTAATAGGTAAAGTTGTCTGTTAAAGGATGCTCTGTTTGTCCTATACAGGGAAACCTGTACATAAAAATACTGTCTATAACAATAAATCTGTATATAACAATTCTGTCTATAACAATAAACCTGTATATAACAATACTGTCTATAACAATAAACCAGTCTATAACAATATTTCCCTTGGTTCCGGAAAAATATCAGCATGAATAATTAAACTGTCTATAACGATAACCTGTCGATAACAATATTATTTCAGGTCCCAACATTATCGTTGTAGACAGGTTTTACTGTAACAGGGGAAAATTTTCAAGCGAAAATAAGTGAACCAGAGCGCACAGGTTATTCACCCAACACTTATATCAGATGCAACAATGTAAGAAAAATCAAGGTCAGCTTACAAAATAAATGTTTAATCTATTTCCCTAACATATTACTGTTTTCTTAGATAAATAAGAGAAATTAAATGTACGGAGCATTACTGGACGCTTAATTTTTTTTTATCTAAACATCGAAACTAGTTGAATTAACTGTGTTTATGGTATTGCAACGAGTTTTATCTGTAAATTGATGAAGCAAAGAGTCAATTCCCTTAATGATAGTTTCAAGCAAGAGAAAAATAAAGAGAAAACAGAAAAGCAATCGATCTCAATACCAAACCTTGTAGTTTTTTGTACGTCAGAAGTTGGTGTATATATATGTGTTTAATTTTGCTATCGAATATGTTTTTACATAGGAAACTATTCTACCGTAAAGAAGATACGCTTGTCTGCTTTCTGGAAACCTTCTCAGACAACACGCTCTTAAAATCTTTTCTTTTGAGCTTGAAGAAATAAAAATTGCCTCCAGATTGAAACAACAAAGAAACTCAGAGTTGATATTGCCACCAGTGTTTTGGGAAAATGTTTTCTTTTACAACAAAATACTTGAGCAAAATGTTGCACATGGATACTAATGCAATAAATTCTTACAGATTAACTGTACGTTTGCTCATTAAACGCACGTTGGTTACATTTAGGTTTAAATCCCAGCTCCGACTGCAGGATAAGAAAAGTTAGTAAATGTAATGAATCCGAACATTTATGTTTCATGCTAAAAGGCGTCATGGTAGCAGACTGATGACCAGGAACGTCATCTGACGTCTTTTGATAACCGTACGTTATTTAGACGGAGAATTTCATATGACGTTATTTATTAACAGAATACAATAGACGAGGTATTTTATATTCAAATTGTGGTTATCGTTAATTTATTGTTTATTTTTATTACATTTGTAGTTCTAACGGTAAATATGTTATTGAGAAACTCTCAATTTGTAACAAAGTTGCTTATGTTTATATTTTAAGGATTATATAAAAATTCGAAAATCTCGCCGGCCACACACATCACTCCCTATAAAAGAGAAAAAAAAAAGAACGGTAAACAATGTGATAGTTATTAGAATGCTTATAAATTTAGTCCAAGGAATATGATAGGCAAAATATTATACTGATCCCCATAAGCATGATTGTTGATTCATGTAATTTTGTCTAAACATTGACTGTTTTATTTCGTTACAATCAAATTTTCACGTTAATGCTTAAATCATGGTAAATTTTTACATTTTGGACGATATTCAGCCTATTTGCTTTCAAAAATAAGATGGACTCTAGCGTTCCTGTACTTCTTCCAAAGATTATGCTCAGGCTTAACTAAAAGCATTAATTCAATGAAATCTGGAGTTCAGTATCTTTCTTACCTTGCATAGTGTATCATTCTTACTACCTTAATGCTCAGACTGATACGTGGAAAGCGGTGCACGAGGCTGTGCTGGTGCATGGAATTGCACCATTTTGCAGTTTCCCGCATTACGTTCGTCCGGAGTGAAATCAGTGCATCAGACATGAGCAATTGTTTCCTTCGGGTACTTAATGGGAGGGAAGCGGGGGAGGGATCATCTCGAGAGAGATCGAAGAATCAAGTTAGAGAAAACGAGAGGGGCGCGAGCTTCACGCCCTTCTGGTCACGTTGACCTTGACTGTGACCTAACACTGTTGAGTCACGCTTCAGCGGTAGCTTTAACATCGACCACTTTACGGGCACCTCAAAACAGGCATTCGCACAGTTTTGAGTTATGGTAGATAATTTTTTTCTCATTCCACTTTTCTACCGTCAGTATTTTTTTTTTTTTCCTCTGGCAACTTCTGTTCCCTTTTACCATTTCCCCCCTTTAGCGATTATCATTTTATTACGAACTTCTTTTTCATTTGAGATCTATAGATTTACTATCTATAAATGTTTTGGTTGGCGTATGTAGTGTACTTGATGTCTGAACTGACTAAGTTTCGTAAAAATGTACAGAATTCTAAAGCTGACTTTTCTTTAACTTTTCTGCCCTTTTTTCATCTTTTGTTCGTCAGAAAGTCAAAAGCTGAATAAACTTTTAGCACAGTAAATCTTTTCGAAGTTTGAAAAAAGAAATTAATACTTTAGAATTGTGGTTGTGTTTGGAAGATTTTTTTAAAACCGAGAATCGATATTGAAATATAAAAACATAAAATAAGAGAAAACTAATAAGCATAATCAAGTGAAAATAAATTATCACTTATTTCTTTTTTTTGTTAACTCAAAGGCGTAGGCACCACATCACAGTTTTTAAATTGTTGTGAATGAATTGAATAGTGATACATTATAACTTGACAAGTTACTGTTTTGGATCAACATAAAATCTCTTCAATTTGTTTTTCTTCTAATAGAATGTAGCAGAATATACAGTCGAGTATACAAATGTTTTTGCTGATTTTTCACCCTTTTGTTTTTGAAAAAACATAGCCCAAATTTTTACCAGAATAGTTTGTTCATTGAATCCAAGTTAAACATTTTCTCATTCTAATCATAAGTAATGCTAACTTTTCTGATCTATATTTTAGATACTTCATACCATATAAAATAAAAGAGCATTTCAAGTGATCTCTAGCTTCTTATAAATGTTACTTATTTTTTTTAATAAAGTACGTTTAGTTTCATTTATGAATTAAATTGAAATTGTGCCAATCTTTGGTCATTAAAAAGACTCAAGTTCAGGAATTTAAACTCGTTTTTCGAAACAAAAGTGTCAGAGTACAAACTATACTTTCCGTAATAAAGATTACGGAAAGCACAATGAATAAATAGCATTTAATCTCTTAGTTTTCTTACTATGTATTATGTATGTATTATACCCTTTACATAAAAAGTTAATATTACGGAACATAATTTTAGCTAATATTTAATCTTAACATTTTAGAGCAATGATTGCGTATAATGTCTCCATTTGAGTTTGACTTTTTTAAGCAGTATGATTATACATACCTAATTTAGTTCTAAATATTATTTTAGCATAAATTGAATATTTTGCAGGACAAATTTTATGAGGAAATCAAATATCATTTGCAGTTAATACATTTATATCTCCCTTAAAAGTCGATTTATCCAGTAGCTCAGTACTATTTTACAAAGAGAGCTTTGCCAAGGGTTTTTCCCGAGCTTACCCTGTAATTTTCTATTTTATTTCATAAATAAGTAAAGTTAGACTACTTCACATGTTGATACCATGTCTGAAAGAGAAGTGTTTCATTAACTAATGTATCTACTTACTTTCTGCTGGGAAAAAGAAACATAGGTTAGCTTTTTTTACTCAACTGCTTGAAATGTTTTCTTATTTAAAGTGTGTATTTTGAAGACCGAAGACTGAGATGGGTACAGTAGGCCTTGGCCTGCCACTGGGTTTTGGTTTATCTAGAACACCAAATTTATTGTTTTTAGTGCTTTTGGCAATTACACGTTCCAAGAATGAAATAATGCTATAATATTTTTATGAATTAAAAAAAATAAACTAAAAATTTTTACGAATTTAAATTGCAGTCACCTAAGTTTTTTCCTGCTGCAAAATATGCTTTAAGTGACTTGTAGTTTTCTTTTGTGTTTGAGAATTTATGTTGTCTTGAACACACGTAAAATAAGTATTTCCAAGAATTTCAACAAAGAATTAAAATAGATGAAAAATTTCACCCGCTTTTCATCCCTTTTATTGATCTCTCCGCTGAAACTAATTTATGCTCCATTGTGACGGCAATGTAGGAAAAGGCATTCTGATCAATATTTAGAATGGGATAACAACTCTGTCTAGACTCTGGTTTGCGGACGTAGCATCTTTACACGATAGGGTTAAAACATAAGTAACTGCTTACCTGACGTGAAAATTTAAACAGACACGTCAACTGGCGATAAAATTTGTATGATATCTCTTAGCACTCATTGCCTGCGCGTACCATTTCAGGCCGAAATACAGAAACAATGATTGTTGCTTTAAAAAAAAAAAAAAAAATCGGCCGATAGACAAACAAAATTATTTACTTCAGAGAATATTTTAAAATGGACCCGGTTCCTATAACCCGTAAATCACTATTTTACTGGAGCTCAAAATCTGGAGGTAGTCGTAAAAAGTTGCTGCATTCGAGAAAAAGTATTTCGTGACGGGACAATTGGCACCGACTGCAGTTGGTAGATAAATTACCCCAGTGACAGTGGTCTATTGTTCCACTGCTGAATAGTGAATATTTTAGTACCTATAGGCAAAGAGTTCCAAGATCATTGGACCTTCCTGTAGTTCCCTTTACCGTTGAATGCGTCATTATGTCCAACAATAAAATAAACCTGCTAGCATACAGACGTCGCTTGATATTAATGAGAAATATTCTCTTAGTCGGCCTTCTCTAACAACATTTGAGCCTTATTTTTCAATACCGCTTACTATTTTGGCTGGCTATAAAATTTTGTTTTCCTGCGTGTTGAAGTTATGCGGGAGAAATTTTTGCAAAAAGGATCCTTCAATTACACACACGTTTTAGAGTTCAATAACTTTATCAGCTTTTTAAACTTTGGCTTAAATTGATACCTGAAATTTTCAATAGGCAGTAAAACTTCGTTGACAAACAACACTTGAAACTAGTTTTCCCACACTGCAAGTAGCATTATTCTCCGCTGCTTGATGAATCAGAAATTATTTAAGACAACCAAAAAACATACTGTCAATAACCTCTTTAGTTTCTTCTCTTTATAGGTGCTTTAGACAAACTTCTTGTTTTCAGTAATACATGGATTGTTTTTTTTTTTTTTCAGTAACAAAGGGTTGTTATCCTGAAGGTGTTAGAGAATCTGATTTGATAAAATCATGCTGGCACAAGCTGAAGGATGTTCGAGGTGTTTTAAAAGCTAAGCATTTTGATGTTTACTGGTTAGTATGTTTGCAATAAATATTTTATTATCCTAACATATACTGGTTAATATCAAAGTATCAGTAATTTAATTCAAAAAACTGAAAACATAGTAAATAATTTGGAAAAAAAAAAAAAAAAAAACGCCAATAGCATATGGTTATCAAATTTTCTGAATAAATATTTTACAGCATATTTATTTCGACTGTGATGGAAAATCTAAACGAAAAAAAAAAAAAAAATCTCTTGTTCTATTTAAAGAAAAACTATAGAGGGATTTTTCTTAATAGACACGCAATACGCTTTCGCATTATAGTAATTAGACTTCGACTGCAATGAAGTTAGACAGTTGAAATATTTAATCTCATATTTCTCTTTTAAAAGTTTTCGGAGGTTATCATACAACAGGAATAATTAGCTTAATAATTCTTAAATGTTAAAAAACAAGCAGTTTGCGACGTTACTTCCACTGACAAAAATTGTGTCGATTCCAAATACATTTCTTTCTTTATAAACATTCGAAAATGACGTTTTTTCCTTACATCTTAAATGAAAAAAAAATTAAAAAAAAAACTTACGATTTTTTTTTTATAGTCGTACTTAATAGTTCAATTTTTACAGGAAATATTAATATGCATTTTTTTTAACAAAAGAGCTTTCTTTTATTTAACAACAAAGCTAAATCTTATTACTTTTTATTTTATTATTGCACAATATGTTTGTCATCGTAATCATAATATCAATATGTATGAAAATTCATAATGTAATTACATTACGAATTTTCATGCAAAGTCGAAAAAAAAAATCAATTGAGAAACCTGTATTCTTCTCCCAAAATCAAGTTTACTTGAATCTTTAAAAAAAATTAATTTTTCTTTAATATTTTTAATAAACGTAGCTTCCAAAAAATCATAAAAAATATAACTGTAAACTCTACATTTTAAAGTCAATATTGAGTCTATTTAAACACAAATAATATCTACTATATTTTAGTTTGATAGCGTTTGTGTTATCAAACCTTTAACTGTTTTCGTTTGATAAGTTCAGTCACTGTAAATCGTAGTAAAAAAGCTATATAAAAGGAACTTGATATCTTACAGGTAAGTAAACATCAGTATTTCTTTGCGTTAACAGCACATTATTTGAACGTAAGTATATGAAGATAAGGTAAGTATGCTTCACATTTTAACAGCAATTACGTGTCGCAGCTAGAAAAGACTTCATACATTTTATTAATCGAGGTAAGTGGAAGTCACAACCTGTGACTATCGTAGGCCATTTTTTATTATACACATTATACAATAATTCAAATGAGCTGCGAATTATAAGCACTCGGTTATCATTTTTAGTAAGCCAGAATTTAATGTTTCGCCTGAATAGTACTTAAATAGTTCCCCCCCCCCCCAAGATTGTGCAAATCATATTAATAAATATTTTTGATGTATATACACCTTTCCTTAAAATTTATTATTATTTTTTTTGTTTGTATAAACGAGACTAGCAATTTTAGTTTTACTTTAGTTCATTCTAATTTAGAATTTCATAAAGATATACTAAAATAATTGATAACTGTGTTTTACATAACCATAAACAATTTTCATCTCTTTTTACATCATCATTAACTTTAACTAAGACAGTTAGATTTAATAGTACATAGCTAAGAAAAGGTCCCGGTGTATACTGATTGGTTGAATATTTATAAACTTTCAATAATACAACATAACAAAAAATATGATAGCTGGGAATACGGATTTAATCATTTATTCGCTTAAATGATTTATAAAGTGACTTAAAAATGACTTCACAATGAACTGAGTCAGTAAATAGTCTTTGTTTCAAATTATAACGTAACGAAAGAAATGAATTAATTCAAAACATTATTTCATTAAACATCTACTATATTTTAATATTATAAGAGAAAGAAAAGATGCTTTAAATTTTTCTGATAAGTATCGCGCTTTAACATTACAAAAATGTATGGTAAAGATAATCAAGAAACTCATTGGTTCATTCAATATTTATTGCAATTTAATGTTTTACATAATATTAACTTGCAATAAATATTGCAAATAAAAATGTCTATGAATTTACTGATTCACCTACCCTGACGGATTTACCATATCACAAATGTCGCAATTGGGAGGGGCCCCCAAGACCATAGAGGCCTTGTAGAAATTACAAAAATGCACATAATGAATGCTTTACATAGTGACAGACAGAGGGGTCCCCGAAAATGCATGACGACGGGCCCCTAAATCTGTAGTACCGTCACTGGATTCATCGAATGTTTAACACAATTCCTCAGATGGTTAGTAATTCTTCATTGGATAGTCCTATTATATAAGAAATTTATCTGTCATTTATTTTGATCTGTAAAATAGGCTTTGAGAAGACACTGGTATTTTTTAGAATAAAAGCGAGTGGTTAAATGAATCCTTAAGCAAACACAAAGTAAGTAAATATTTCGTTACTGAAATAAGTCAAAAATTGCTTTACAAAATATTTTTTTATGGATTAGAATTTTCAGAGGACTTGATTCTGACATAAATGAGTGGAAAACTCTGTATTATAAGTAAGAAAATGGTTGTTATTTTGAAATTGAAAAAAGTATGTTTACACAAGGAAATGGATATCATATTCAGGTGAATATACAACTATTTATAAACTTGCTGCGAATTTCTTTTTAAATGATATCAAGGTATGTAAAATATTCTAAACTTCCACCAAGTAATAAATCAAAATAATTTCGTTTACTATTTTATTAGAAACTAGATTTTTCAGAGCACTTAAGTCGTGTAAAAACTGGAACAAAGCTGTTAAAAAAGTAAGAAAATAATTATTATTAGAAATGAGACTAAAAAAAAAGTATTTTTACCGAAGAAATTGGATATCATTATTCAGGTGAATATACAATTATTTATAAAACATTAAAGAGTTCAAAACTTCTACAATTTCTTCTTAAATAATTAGTGGAAATTCCGACCAGCAGTTTTAGGTTATTTCCTCCTTATTTTCACTCGTTAATGCAACAATTCTCATTTTCTCAACGATAACAAAAATCATAAGTTCTCAAAGTTAGAAAGTTAATTTTTTGCCAATTGACTGCTATGCTTGTTAAAGTTTTGTTACAGAAAACTCAGGTTTAACAAAAGGGTTAAAGTTTTTATTTGTTAACTTGTCAGATATACAGGAATAATAAACAGAAAAAGTGTGTAAAAAATTTATTCCATTGTTTAAAAGTTTATTCATAATGAGGTGTCTTTTAGAACTATTGCCTATTTGTGGTACCATGCTACTATTATAAGATCCCTTCCAGAGTCGTTTCTTTTTCTTTTAATGCGTCAAAGTTTTTGTCATTTTTACATATTAAAATCGTATCTAAGGGAAATGGTGGTTATGCAATGTATCGACAAACTCATTTGACATGATGTTATGATGAATTTGGTACTATCGTTTATTTTTTAAAAAATGCAGTCTTTCACGCACCCTTTTTTAATTGATGAAACCTTTTTTTTTTCTTTTTTGCAATCTTTCCCATAAATGATCAATATTTTGTTTTATATTTATTAATAAAAAATACAACATTTTACGTAAATGATTTTTTTGTTTGTTCCCTTCACTTCGACACCCCATGTTATTTTCCTGATATGAGAGAAAAAGAAATGAATTTAAATATATTTTGCGATCGAAGAAAATATGTTTGTACCTTGACTGTAGGCATGCTTCATGGACTCAGTTTTAAAATGAAATGTTGAGAAGGCAGTTTTAGGCATAATTTAAAATGTCAGTTTTTAAATTATGTCTAAAGCTGTAAGTTGTAAAAATAAAAGCTAGGTAATGTGGTGGAAGGAGTAGCCAAACTGCCAGGGCGGTAAGAATTTTTTTCCCCTGCACAATTTAAGTGTATTTTTTTTCCTCTCTTTTTTAGCATGAATAATGCGATTAAGTTTATTTTGATCTGCACGGATTACTAATAAAGCGGTTAATTACAAATAACTCATTTTAATCGAAAGTTTTACTTGGTTACTGAAGTTTGCGGGTTCATTGCCTTTTGTAGAAGTTCCTAAATGTCACCGATGCAATCTATTAAAATGGCAAATAGGTAAAATAAAATAAGCATGACTCATAGCTTTCTCAGAGTACTCAAGCGAAACTTAAGACATGCGTGGAGGATGAAGGCCATTAATTTTGAAAAACTGCAGCGAGTACGAAGAAACAACAAATTTTCGAATGAACATAGTCAGATAATGTTGTCAGGAGATTGGAAAGGGCAAAATAAACGACAAAAAACGTATTAGAATCCTGTTTGAATTCAGTGTAGTTAACGTATTCCCATACTTTTGCAGACGCAGCTTAGATAACAGTTTGAATAATTGTGCACTATCCGTTGTGAGTTGAGATGTAGTGAGAGCCGGTCAGGCAAGCTTGATGTGGTAGCACTTGTTGATTTTAGTCGACAGATTTGAGCATTAAAAGAAGGGAAGAGTCCCGTCGTGGTTCAGTGCTTCGTTGGCGTTTGCGATGTGAAGGGGAACCAAAAAAAGAAGCCTCTATCATTGGCAAAGACGAGTGAAGTGATTATTTGCGTCGCCACAACTGAAGCAAGCCCATCGGAAAAGAAAAAGATGCGGAGGTTGGCCTAGCGAATCCAAAATTCAGTAAATCGAGTAAAAAAAGCTGCAAAAAAGAAGAAAAATCCAGCCGAGAGGACACTAAAACAGCATTTTTCTGTTACGTGACAGTTGTTATGAGTATGCCGTGTCGGTTTTTCAGTAGAAAAGACTGTGCAGCGAAGGGTGGTTCCTGGCATAAGCACTCAACCCAAACCGTGGGGAAAGGCTGCCGCCCAGAATCCGCCGCAAAACGACAGGACCTGCCACGGGCTGGGGAAGCAAAGCCTTCGGCCGTGAATCCCGCGCGAAAGCCCGAAGGGTTCGACGCCCGCAGCTACTAGCTCCAACGCTCCGCTAGTTTTCTGCCTCAAGAAGCGACAACAGCCAGACCAGTCGCCTGCGGCCACCAGCTCAAGAGGACCGATCAGGTGAGTGAGCTCTTACTTTGGCTTCGCTCTCTTCATCAGACAGGTGGCTTCTGCGGCTTCTCTTCCCACTTCCAGCGTCCGCGATGCTTACTTCTTCCATTCAATCACTTCGACACTTTTGTTGCCTCACTCTTCCAGGCCATTTCTTACAGCCAATTTCCATTAGCCATGTTCAAAAATTCATCACTTCATTTCTTGGCTTCAAATCTTTTGTAGTTTCGTCAGGACGTTTCGTCTGCTGCCTTTCAACTCTTTCGGGACCCGCGTACTCCATTTCGTTATTTCAACACAATTTCTGTACTTCTGGAAAATTTTATGAGTTCAATTATATTAGAGACTCAGTGGTTGGTACTTTAATACTTTTGTATCACCTACTACGGCCCTCATCATATTTATGGAAACGCGCGATTTTCGTAGCGTGCTTGCCATATTGAAAATTTCAATACCTTTTTTACTTCCGAGGCACTCTTTTTTCCCCATTTTGCTATTTCCATTTCGCTTTCACGGTTTTTTTTCCGCAGTTTTACAAGAATAGATGAGCCCTCTTTTTCCTACATCATCCTCCCCAAAGTCAATTCCTTGTTACTGATCCCATGTGCTAGCTTTAAACGTTTTGTGGATTCTTATTTTTTTGCTTCGGTTAAACCCTTTCTTTTCTTAAACTCTTGTATCACGTTCATCTTCCAATGTTTTTAGAAAGCCTTCAATAGACGAGGTAATGTTATGTCTGGAGTCACGCCGTGCGCTTAACGAAACTCAACTTACCATTTTGAAAGATTTTAAAACTTGATCCGTTGCTTTCTACCGGCCATTTTCCGCTTGCTCTCCCACTCTTTCATCCTCTCCTCCGGCGGTTCGCGGATGCGGTTAAACAGTTTCGGTAGAAATTTATCGTCTTGCTGTGTTTCACGTGCCTCGCCCGAATCATATTTACTTTTGGGTAATTTTTTAAAGTTTATGGCGCGCCTTTGCTTGAATCGCTTTTTTGGTGCTGACGTATTTTCAACGCAGTCATCTCATCACTTCAAAAACTATTTAATTATTGATTGATGAAAGTTTTCGTTATTCATCTGCCCCAATCAATATTTTTTTCTTCACTTATAGAAGTTTTTGTGTCACGTTTAGCAGCAGCTCTTTTTCGACTGCTTTGCATGCCTTATTTCGTAAATCTCAACCTGGTTAACTCTTTTACTTTTACTTATTATTGTCTTTCTTACTTCTGGTCTTTTCGACATATTTCAGGGCCATCTCAGCAGTTTAAAACTAGATTTCATTATCTAATACTGCGAAAGTCTTCTTTTACTTTCTTAATCAGTCTATTTTTTTTAGAACGATCGACGAATTTTCAGTTTTTAAATGTTTTTTAGTATTTTTTTTCCAGTTCATATTCATTTTAACTGCCAAACAATTTAAAATTGAATTTTCCGGATATATTGATTTTCACCTTCGTTACAACAGTTGTCTTAGTGAGATCATAATCTACATTCAACGGTTTTGGTGCATTTAATTTCAGAAACAGTTAGTGATGGTCAAATTTAAGAAAAAAACTAGGACCGCCTGCAATTTCCCCTTCTAATATTTAGATTCGGGTTTCGTTTAGAATTTAATGAAAATTATTCGCATCACGAAATAACAGAAAGTGAAGAAATAACGAAAACGTTTCTCAGAGTCCTTTCTGAAAACTGATTTTAAACGCAGATTACATAGGTCTCAACGTGGAAGTTAAAAAAATAGAGAGAAGCAAACCCTGGAAGTGACAACTATTGCTATGAAAACGTCTATTCCACTAATTTTTATTTGGTTGTAGTTTCTAATGTTCGAACTTTTGCATGCCAGAAGAAGTGTGACTAAATACGAAGAATTTCCATAATGAAAGCCATTTAATACTTTGAGAAGTACCTCCGACATGTGCTTGCTGATGTCTTTTGGTGATTTTGCATTGAGCTGAAGAATGCTTTGAAGCTACGTCTTTGTGGAGTACAGCAGCAGCAGCAGATTGTGTTCAGTTTGCTTTTAATGGCACTGGAAGAATTCACGGATTGAGTTAAATTTCCGTGGTTTCTCTAGTGCTATAAAAAGCGGACTGAAAACTCTACTCAGCCAACATGGACTTCAAACATCATTGATAATTCTGGACCTCAAACATCATTGATAATTCTGGACCTCAAACATCATTGATAATTCAACATTGAAAAGTTTGCCATCATCTGAAAGTTTTTTGGATTGAAGAATGCATTTATAAAGCTAATATTTTGACACACCTATACAAGCTTTTTAGACCAGGCTTTGGCGAGATTTTACAAAATCTAGAAACAGAAGAAAATAATCATAGGCAGCAGGTTTTGTCAATCTTCGATGAAAAAAAAAATGGATACTTAGATTGATCTGATCGTACAGTGTGTGTTCAAACCAATGGATATGTTTTTACTTGTTTTTTGTGCTCTGAGTGAAAGCTTTATGTATCGTCATCAGATTTTTTTTTTTTTTTTAAATTTATCTGGAATGAATAATTTAACTTTCCATTTTCAGCTTTTATTTTTCTCGTGAAAAGTCAGAAAAGTTAATGAATATTACTAAACGCATCATCATCAAAAACGCTTGTGACTTTGGCCATGAAACTGTTTTCTTTTAAAAACTATTTCCTGGAAACAGCTGCTATTAAGGTTTCTGATTCAGCGTTTTCCCATTACAGTAGTATATTATCACTTTCATTTCATTTTAATCACCCGAACATGCTTCATGTTTGACTAAACATTTTCACTATGCTTCTATATTCCTTATTTCCTTTTAATTTTCATGAAATATTTTACTTTGACTGCAGTATTTTTAGCTCTTTCAATTTGAAATTCCTTTTTGTACGTTCAAAAATATGTTTCCTGGAGAATATCTTCTATGCTTTAGGTTATATCTTGGTTTTTATTTTCTTATTTCTGTATTGTTTTCCAGAATTAGTTTTCTTTCGTTCAAAAATCTTAGTTATTTTTTTCCGCAAGAAGCCATCGTGTTAAAATGATAATAATTTAGTGAATACTAAATAGTCAAAACGAAAAAATAATAATAAATAACTATAATTCTACACACTAGATTGTTATGTTAGCAGAAAATGTGAATATTAGTGAACATTATCACACATTACTACTCAAAACGAAAGTGAAAGGGGAAAAAAATGAAGTTTTTCAACATTGAGATGATTAAAAAATGAATAAATACCTTAGTGCAAAAAAAAAGGAAATAACGTAAGTAATTGCAAGAAGTTGCAGTCCCCATTCAAGAAATCCCTTTATTAAAGTAGAGAAGTGAGCATGTGAAGTCATCGGATGACTTTATATCCAAAAAACTGCCTTTTTCGTAGTGAAAAGGGATTCCTCGAAACCCCAAAACACGTGTTTGCAACTTCCTGCAATATTTGTGTATTAATTACGTTGTTTTTTATGGTTATTGGGATGATTACTTTACATCGCATTGATTTGGTTACACATCATTTGAACGCTTTCAAGTTTTTTTTTTTTTTTTTTTTTTTTTTACCATAAATCAGCCAGTTTTGCTACAAACGATAAATATTGAACGAACGTCAGTAGCAAAATTTTGAAAGTTTTCAAAATCAATAAATCGATTTATCACTTGGTATCGTTTATCTTTCCAGATAGGTAATTCAATTTCATTTCAGGATTTTTATTTTTTGATAGAAATATCCAATATAACAAACTAAAACGAAAATTTAAAGGATTCAAAAATAAATCAGCGTTTTCATTGTAAAATCTCTGCTTTTAGTTTCAGATATTCGTGTAAAAAATCTTTTGTGATAAAATTCACAAACGCAAATATACTTTATCTTAGCGGAAACGTGTCCGAAGAAAACCAGGACACACTTAATTCGAACTTTTAACCACAAACTTCCTTACAACACAGTAAAAAAAGATGTTAAAAATGATATAAAATAGCGAGTTTATAGATAATTTATTGAACTATCAAAATTTAAAATTGCAATGACTTCAAAAAAAAAAAAAAAAAATACCGAAATCGAAAACTAAATAAGTATTTACAGAAATAAATCTGCAGTCATGGCAGCTACGATTAAAGTGATGAAATTTTAAATTATTTTCCTATTGATCGCACGTAACATTGTTCCTAATTGTTTTGTTTATGATAATCGCTTGGAAAGTCAGACCGGGAATTCGTTTTAGGTATGCCCTGAATTTGTAAGCTGTGTGTCAGAATGACAACGAGTTTTAGCAAAAATGAGTGAACCGAGTCTAAAATCGATTTAATTAAATCTGTTGAATGGAAAAAGGAAATTTGCAATTATTATTGTATGAAAAATGGAGCAGAGCAGAAATCTTTATTTTAAGAAATAGAGAACGGAACTTGCATGGATATGTTTGAGTTTAGTGAAGGAATAAAAAAGGAATGTAAATATTATGGGTGTGTGCATGAGTTAATATGAAATGTTGTGTTCAACAAGTGTTCCATTTTATAGTTTAAAAATCTATCAATTCAATAAATAATTTTAAAAATATATTACAAACACAAAAAACAAAAAAAAATATTAATTTTCACACGCAATAACTAAACTTAAAAATTTCCGCAATGCATGTAGAATTGATGGCACGTAAAATATTTTAATAGGATCTGGACGTAAATAAATGGGACAAAAACATCAGTATGAAACAACATTTACTTTTTCTGATTGTCTATTTAAAATTTATGTAGAGTGGGTTAATACACTTTATTGTATGCAAGTTAGTTAATGATTTGAGAAAAAAAAAATGCAAGGAAACTGATACAATGACTGACGGAAAAGATTTATTTTGTAAAACTTAAACCTTTTTTTTATATGTTGCAAACATTAAAAAAAAAAAAATACAATTTATCAAATTCGTTTTAGCAAAACTTGCTAGGTACCTGTGCACTTTTCCGTGAAGCATAAAATCGTAATGCTTCCAAGCGACTTTTTTCTCCACTGAAACCAATGTAAAAAGCAAACAATCACTGAGAAATGTATTTTTTCCAACGCATCTGCTAGTTCCTTCCATTGATTGATTCACGCGTCTGAAAATACCTTAAGGCAAAACACGAGACTTGTGAAGTCTTCCATCAGGATTCATGTGGAAAAAAAGTTTTAACCCAGAATTTATGTGAAGAAGAATATAAGAAATTAAATAACGAAAAAAAATCAACGGAATTGGGTGTGCCCGAACTCCTGATGGCTGGCACTTTTCACTATGACCCCTTTTTCCTTCGAAGCACCTGCCCTGGTCATAATATCGATTTCTGTGCGGCGCTTTTTGGATAAGTCTTCACATTTGTGACACACACCAGGAAAGATTAGTCCGTTTTAGTCTCCAGGTTTATGCGCAAATCCTGAAAAAGAGTGCTAGTGATGAGTACCTTTCTTTTTTTTATGCTATATTTTGATCATGCGATGCGATACATCATCAGTAGAGTAGACGAAGATCATTGATGAACGCAGTTTGTAGCTTAATATATTTGGAGGGAATATTGTTGTTCAATTTTGGTCTCAGCTGCCCAAATTTCTGGAGATTAATTTTAAATAATATTTTGATACATGTTCAGTATCTAATTCATAGCTTAAAGATTTATGATAATGGCTATACAAATATTTAAAACATCACTTCGAGTTTGCCTGGGAAAATGAACTTATTTTTCATTGGAAAGCGTCTTATGTTTTTTAGCATAAAATAATCTTAGTCAATAACATTACGTTTTATTTGACTAAACACTGATAATTTAATATCAAACAAATTATACGTTGTAAGAAAAGATATAAGACTAGAAAAAATTCTCACTTTGAATTTGCCATTGAACCAACATATTGTTTTTTCCCTTCCATGTTATTAATGTATCATATAGAAAAAAAAAACTAATGTAAAAATTATTTTTCTGTATTTGTGAAGCATTTATGCATAAAATACTTTGAAAACTCGCTTTACCTCCATCAGTAAAAATCATTATGGATGCAATACTTTCAAATATGATTGTTAGTTAACTGTTTTAGCGTTCTGCAGCCCCTGCAATTGTTTAAATATTTTTAGATAACGTATATATTTAGAGAAATTATTTTAAAATAACTAGAAATTGTATTTAATTATGCTTTTGAGAGAGAAAAGAATTTGGTTTAATGTTTGAAAACAAGAATTCAAATGACTGTTTTAGCCATTTGTGCTGTTTAAACATACAGAGCACGTTTGGTATCCTCATAAAACTTACGTAGTTCTGATTTTCTTTTTCCGAGAGAAGTAGTAAAATCATTATTTTGAAAGCACTTTTTAAACTTAAATACCAAATGGCGAAATACATCTTTATACATAATAGAGTTACTACTCATTTTCTGGTTTAAGTTACCGAATACATCAGCAAGAATAAAACAACCGATGACAATAATTAATTTATATGAACTAAAATGATTGAGAACTTTTTCTGCACATTTTTCTCTCCCTGAGACTTCCTTTTTTTATATAGTACCTATAAAACATATACATATATATATATATATGTATGGGCAATTTCACGGGTAACTGACTGACATTTTTAGAGCAAAACAGTGTGCAATTTGCAACATTCAACGCAAAATATACGTTGTTAGAAACGATCTTTTCACCTGGATTATTGTATTTTTAAGCTAAATTTAATGGTATAATTTAATTCCTGTAATACACTTTGAATGATTTAAAAAATATATCAAAAACATGGGAACTGACTGACATGCTACTGTTTAAAATATTAGCCATTTACCGTGTTTTTACCAAATTTTTAAAAATCAACCAAAATTTATTTCGAGAATTCACTTATAAACCATTAAATTCAGCTTAAAAAAAGCAATAATCCCGAAGAAAAGATTGCTTGCACAACGTATATTTTGCGTTGAACATTACAAAATACTTACTGTTTTGCTCTAAAAATGTCAGTGAGTTACTCTAGGAATTGCCTATATATAGATTTTAATTTTTCTCAAATAATATATAAATATGTGAGTGGGGCAATGGTATTTCTCAATTTAAAATCATTAGTGGACGGGAGCTAAATATTTTGTACTACCTACGAAGTTTCCTCTGATAGTTTTTAGCAATTAAAAATAGTTTTTGCATGAAAAATAACTTACACATTGCAGCATTGATTTTTTAAATTAAAAATAAACTGTTTTATTTGTTCAACCCCTCCATTTCCTTCCCTTTTGTGACGTACATTTTAAAGCGAATTTCAACTGAGTATCACCAAGGTCTCATTCATGAATAATAAATTCTTCGTTTAATCTAAAAATTTGGACAACTTAAAACAATATTACTACTGAATATTACATGAGCTTTGATTTTATTTTACATTAAAAAAAAAGATATTTAGTTTTTTTGTGCAATTTTTGAAAACCGAGTACGATAGGTGATCAAGGTAATTCACTTTCAATATCATTTTGAATTTATAAAAGCGAAATGTATAGAGTACCAGTTTTCTTCCCC
Organism: Uloborus diversus; assembly: GCF_026930045.1. Lineage (NCBI taxonomy): Eukaryota > Metazoa > Arthropoda > Arachnida > Araneae > Uloboridae > Uloborus > Uloborus diversus. Next base: position 54,790,574 of record NC_072740.1, on the reverse strand, counting down.
ACTAATTCCTCAAATAAAAACACGTCACAAATCGTATTTTTAGGAAGATATGAAAATAAAACAAACGTAGGAGCATCGTTCGTGCATATGTTGATTAGATTAAAATTTACACATTGCGTATAACTTCCAAAAATTTAGTCATAAGACTCCTGATTGAAACTTAATTGATGAGTTACAAATTTACTATAAATCGTTCCTTCGAGCTGAGAGTGAAAGGTTTTGAATTTTCAATCATCGGGTATATTAAGGAGGTATACATATTTTAGATAAAATAGAAATATCTATATGTGTTTAAAATAATTAAATTTAACGTTTTCCCCTACAAATTTGTAAACGGGCTAATGTTTTTAATAAGAAAATACACGTTAAAGGAAAATGTTTCAAAAGGTTACCCATATATAAAACGAAAAATATTACGCGTTTTCTGAATAGTAATATCCAATATTTGTTCTCAATCTCTACTTTAATTACTGTAACAAACTAATTTGATACATTTAAAACTTTTTGGAAATGTGTACCTGCTTCTCGTAAAATATTTTGCTCCATGTCAGTATTTCGCGAAAATTCGCATTAACCAATTTGCAGTCGAGCCCGCTTAATGGAATATCGGATTATAGAATATCCCGCTTAATGTAATAAAATTCCAATGTACTACACCGTTGATTGTGTGTTATTTTTATACCGGATAATGGAATATCCAGCTTATTAGAATAATTTTTCCTGGCAAATTGCCTATTCCATTAATCGGGCTCGACTATAATTTTCACAGATTTTACTTTAGAGCATTGTAGGTCATTGTTCTTATTTTTGTCTCGAGATATTTAAGAGACAAAATTAATCTAAAGACTTGGGATAACTTGAGTTAAAACTTTTAACAGAGTAGTAAACTCTTAATAATTTTTCATTATCGCTTAAAGTGAAACAGTTTGATAATCCATACACATTTTTCACATTTTGTGTTATAAATTTTTTGAATTCAATTCGATGATTTACATTCATTTGTTTTTTCCTCAACATAGTGTTTTCGTAGTTCATTTCATTTAAAAACTCTACTTAGCTGTATACCAAACCCTAACTTTTAAATTTGAAATAAAATTAAAAAAAAAACCCTTGTTAGTAAAATAGTTTGTAATAATCTAATTTGTTCAGCTTGTAACTTTTTTTCTCCAAAATTAAACAAAAAATAAATTTTTATCAATGGGATTAAATTCCTTGAATTGAAAATACTAATATGGACATAACACAATAGACCTTATTAAAAAATGAAAACAAATTATTGTAATTATTGCGACTAAAAATTTGATTTCAATTCCTAACGCTCAGTCAAAATCATTAGAGCTCACAACGGCTTCTTGCACCCCCGTCAGACTTTCTATTAAAATTCAAGTTAAATTGCTATTTTTATTTACTTGTTACTTTATTCATTTAATTAATTAATTTAATTTGATTTTATTTTTATTATTTTTTCATCTAATGTATCGATAAACCTAAGGAAAGCACGATTACTGATACCAACAAAGTATTTTTATAGAGACACGATTACAATATTACTGCAAGCCTGAAATAAATCATATGTTTTCAATAACTATTCAGAAATGAAAGTTACAAATTGTTGTGTCGCTGTTGCACCGTAGTTACGTTACGATAATAAGTGTTGAAAACTTCTTTTGAGCTGAGACAACTCTTGATGAGTCGCCGGAACTTTTTGAGATAGCTTCGAACTGACAGAAAATATTTCGGCTCATGGCTAGTTTATGAAGCATGTCTCACAAAATGTAAATAATGCCTCATATAGAAGATTTTAAAAAACAAATAAAAACTGGATAACGCTTTGAAGTTATTTTTCAGAAAACATAAGTGTTGAGGCTCATATATTAAAACTTTTGCTATCACTTTTAGAACTGCAATCAGAAGAAATAGGAAGTGCTATAATTTTAGTAATTTAGTTAGTACTGCGCCATATATATTACTTTAGACACCAGTTTGCTATTAAATAGAACAACTTACGTCAGAAAATCAGAATACCTTTATACGGTTACAATTATATTAAAAAAAAAGACTAATTTTGTTGAAGAGAAATCATTAAGAACATTACTTTAAAGTGTTGCTCAAAGGAATGATTGGGCAGAATATTCAATAATCTTTTTTTTTAAATGTCTTTCGTTACAGACAGAAGATTATCATCAAATAATAATAATAACTGACAGATTTTTTAAAACTATACATAAAAATTATATTATAAATTTAATTGGATGACATTTATTTTCACCTATTTAAATGCGCTTGTTAAGCAATTTTGATACTACTGTTACCTAAATTTAATAAATGATTTTGCAATGTAAGAGGAAGGCTGTAATTAAAAATCTATAGTAAAAGTTAAGGTAAAATATTGTATATGGATTTAACTAGAATATTAAATGATATTATATTAATTTCTATTAGAAGCGAATATGAATTCGAGAACATATTAGAATATGTGTTTCTTTAAATTTAATCTTTTAAAAGTATTAAAAGTATTTTAGAGCATAGCTATCTTTTAGATAGTTTTAATTTCCAAATACCCTCGAGAATGTTGTTTAAGCCTAAAAGTTTTTAATCATCGAATTTAAAACGTAAAAAGTTCACTAGTGCTATCTATTTTTTCCTGACTTTTTTGTGTTGAATTATTATTGCAGAAATGTTTAGCAATTCATTTCCCATATTCTGTATACTTTTTTAACTGTAAGAAACTAAATTGAAATTATAATATATATTTTCCCTTTAATTCGGAATTTCTAGCAACGAGTATAAAACTATTTTAATTAATTGGTACAACATTGATACCTTATCTAATATTTGTTTTTCCCTTTTACTCACATCATTTGAAAACGTTAAAAATTATTGAATAAATAATAATTTTGTGTCTAAGCATTTGTATTTGTAACACAAAATTAAAATGTAGCATAGTTTTTTGAATCATATATTATTTGAACAAAAAATTACTCACTATTATTCCTAAATTTGAACATTTTTTCAAATGGTTCAACTTTTTGTCGGACTAAAAAAGCGCAACATTAATTTTTAAATATAAACGTAATTCAGCTCAGAATAAAGTTTCATTAAATCGAGGAATTCGCTAAACCAAGTTTCCTTACATCGAAGTTTCAATATAATCACTTTTTTGCTACTTTGAAAATTCCGCCTCCGTACCCCACGGCCTTTTTCAAAAGTTATCTATGTACGAAATGATACTGCAGTTGTAACGTGACAAAAAACCAGCTAATAACACTAATCATAATAAGACGGGAAAAAGAACGGAAAGAAAGAAAAACTGAAGGAGAAAGAGAGAGAGAGAGAGAGAAGAAGTATAATAAAAATAATAAATATATGAAAAGAACCTAGCTCTTGGCGCCCAATGACTAAACCCCGTTATTACCTGTTCGACGCGCAGGCGCAGAGGCCCGCACGCACTTCGAAACAATGTAGTATACGTCATAACTGCTACGCTAACCGTACCCGTAGTCAGAAGAGGCCTGGGTAGCTAAACGGCCATTCCAATTTCGTCAGCGGTCGTTATTGGCCCGCAGATTGTTGGTCAGCCGAGATCCGAAACTCGGAGTTTCGGCTCAGCATTCGAGATTTATTTAAGAGATAATTTTAGTACTTATCTTAAAGTTCGGTGTTTTTGGCTGAGTCGTTAGACAAGGAAATCTCTAAACCGCTTCGCCTGGCGTTTTGAAAAGGAAAAAGTCGATCTTTCAGGTGCTTTCGTAAGAGGAAGTCATTGAAGCGAGCCGGTTTCTCATTAAACCAACGGAAATCGCAGACCATTCTCTACCGTAAGTATTTTTAGTTATTACATCTACGTATTTAATATTCATATTAATTTGTTCAGAAAAAACTTTAGTTATTTTTTAAATTTCATTTATAGCGTTTAAAGTTTAAAATGCTACTTTCGCGCAAAACATCGCGTTTCGTACTCAGTACTTTAATTCTGATTTAACATAGAATTGAAGTCAATTTTTTGTGTTTTGCTAAGAATGTCTCTTGTTTCATACCTAAAAATAACACCATTTGATTTTTTTTCCCTTTATTTTAAATGTCAAGATAGCAGTAGAACTTCCTAGTTTAGTTTCAGCGGTTAGATAAAACCAAAACCAATTTAGATATAGAATGTATTTGATCCTCTAAACGGAGAGTTGGTGGCTGTTTCAAAGTAAAAAAGTGGATGGACACTTTTTTTTTTCAAGCTCCGAAACGAATTTTGTGGAAACAGAAACTTGTTTGATTTACTTCAGCCTTAATGTAAACTGCAAAAATTAGGTCTGCCAATTTTATTTCTTTTCCGAAAATGTAATAACTTAATCTTAACTGCTTTAGTTAATATTTCTTTGGTTCTCCAAGTTTTTTTCTACCGTTTTTTAGCCATTGCAGTCTGCCTGCTGTGGGGATAGCCAAAAAAGCATACTCATTTATATTCTTGAAGTCAATGCACCGTTACAATGCCTTTTGATTTTTAAGTGTATAGTGAATGCTTTCTTAAAATTTTTAACGAAAAAAATTGCTTATAGGAGGTGATACCCTGAAGTATATTTTAATGCATTATTTGGCTTACCGTTTCTGGGAGTTTCATAATTGTTGAATATTTTTTGTTTTAACACTTAAAATAAAACTATTATAAAAAATCAGAATTTTATATATCAATTTTTTTTTGATTAGACATTAAAAAATGTCTTTGATAGTGATCATGTAACTACAGTATTTTTTTAAATTTTAATTTAAAAGATAACAATAAATGAATTTAAAAATTACTGATTTTTCAATTACTTATATACTATTGACTATGATACGTAACTAACCATTTTCTTTTTGTTTGAGATTGTAAACCAGAAAATATCGTGTTTTTTGGAGTAATAATATAGTGTATATTTATATTTTTATTAAAATACATTCATTGAAAGAGATAATTACATTTTTAATTTTCAGTTAGTAAGCTGGATTAAAATAAACATAGAAAATTTTATTTTATATGATTCTACTCCTAATTTTTTAAAAATGATTTTCTTTTTATAAAGTGAACACTTTTACTGAGACATAGTGGGTTCACAAAGATGGTGATTCACAAAAAAATCGCCCCTCTCTTTCTCTTCTTGCAGTATATACCTTAAGTTCTGTTGCAACTAATCAGTTAATTTTATTTTGGTGCTCAATTATTATCAAATGTAAATGTATTAATTTAAAACGCATAGCTGTAAGGAGCTTTTAAATATTTTGTCCGTCATTTTTTGAATCATTTTAAATTTAAAAAAAAGTCTGGGTCAAAACTTTTCCTTAAATATCACTGTTTTTTTATTCGCCTTTCGCCTGAAAATTAATGTTCTTAAAATATTACAAAACTTCTGTTTTCTATTAAAGGTAATAACCATGAACCATCTGTTATTTTCCCTAAACTTATTGCACATATTTTTTGTTGTTTTGATAGCAAAAAACTACCTCAGTGTTTTAATGCTACAATACATTTGATTGTCAAATGTTTTAACTTCGAAATAGCTTTGTTACGTATAACCAACATTTCAGTTTCAGAAGGCAAATAAAGTTTCTTTGGAACTCTCCCTCCCCCCTGCCCCCCACACAATCTTAAAAAACATACATATTCGTGACTTTCAATACGATAGTAAACTACTTTTAAAGACAGGATGAATTCATCGACTGAATTCTACAACTGGGCGACTACAAATCTGGCAGAACAGAATGTTTCACTTTTGTTGAAAGTTTTTGTTCGAAAATTAAATGAAATTTAGAAATGGTAGCTTAAGAATATTTAATTCAAACCTTAACAATCTCAAAAAAAAAGCGTAAATTATTATTATTAATTTTTTAAGGAAGCAGAAAAAAAAAAAAAAACTGAATTGCAATTACCTATTGGTAGAATTCACCCCACGAACTAAATTAAAGCTTTTCTCTGAGTTTTCCCTTTTCTATTCAATTAACTCGGCCCCCCTAAGTACCGAACGAAATGGTACCTTCGGATCAAAAGTAATGATACGCATGTCGCAACACCAACTTCAATAATCATAAAACGAAACGCAAAATGATGAAATCGCTATGTCGTTGGTGGGCTTTCCCCAATGGTAAAATCGGCGAACAAATGACTCAGAAGAACGGTATCGCTGCGCAGATCGTGCTAGAACTCCACCCACAATACCGTACTGGTTAAAACATTCCAGGCGCCACTCGCTGCCTAATTATGATTTGATCATCAATTGATTATCCGGTAGAGCTGACCCCAGGAACACGCCTTTTCTGTAATTCATGTTAAATGTTTTGATGACTGAATTTTGATGACTTTTATGCGCAAATACACATAAAAAGTTTTTAAGAAATCGCAGATTGATATATTAGAAACTTATGCATAAGATGGACCTCAATTGATCATCCGGTAGAGCTGATCCTAGAAACACGCCTTTTCTGTAATTAATATTAAATGCTTTGATGACTTTTATATGCACAAATATACATATTTATTTTTTATAAAAAAGCATCGCTAGTGGAGATATTTTAGCAATTTATGAGCAAGATGGACATTTGTTAAATTTGACTTATTCTTCTTGAATCGTATCCGAATTAAATTTTGTATGAATCTGGACGAAAGACATCAATGCAAAAAGGGAATGGCTACACTTTTTGCCGACGGAAGAGAACCAATATAACAATACAATTAATTTTTCATAGGTAACAATTTATTTTATTCAAATGTCATTAAAATTGGTTTCAGAGAGACAAATTCTAACGTAACATTTAATATAAAGTAAAAATACTAAAAAAACCTGTTAAAACTTTTTTTCTCAATTCCTGAAAGTTTTCAAAATGTGGAGCTGTCCTCTTCTTACACCAAGATCTTTATTTTTTTTCGCTATGTTTTATTTTCTAAATGTGTAAAAGGCTTAAATAAATTCAAATAGAAACATTTTTTCTTCAAACAGAAATCAGTTTTGAATTTTAAAAGTTAAAAATTAAACTAACTAATATAAAAAAATTTAAAATACGTTTACTGACAAAGATTACAGTCCCTCTATCATGTAATAAGATTTTGAGTAAAGATTTATTTTTCTCCCTGAAGGGGATGCCTGTTATTTAATTTTTAATGGTTTTGATCAAACGTATCACCTTATGGAGTTTTCCTTTATTATTTTGAGAGTTTAAATACTTCTTTTCTTTGCTGTAAAGTTGCATCATTTGGTCGTTAATTTGAACAACTGTTAATCAAACTTGAACCATCCAATAAATAAAGAAAAAAATACAATTATTGACACCAGAGAGAGTAAGTAAGGTTAGTCAATTTCTCATCTAGTAAATTTTGAATAAGGAATTTTTTTTTCTCCCTGCCAGTACATCGGAAAATTTCAGTCATTTGATTTTCAGTATTTTTAATTCAACGTATCACCTTATCATTTTTTTCTTCTTTTAGGAGCTGAAATATTCGACTCATAATTATCGAGTTGCATAATTTTGTCTTTAATTTTACGAATCGTTAATCAAACTTGAAACATCCAACAAATAAATACATAAAAAAATACGTTTATTAACATCAGAGAGAGTAAGGTTTTTCAATCTCTCATCTAATAAATTTTAAATTAAGATTTGTTTTTTTTTTTTTTTTTTTTTTTTTTTCCCCTGCCAGTACATTTGAAAATTTCATTTGATGCTCAGAATTTTTAATTCAGCGTGCCGCCTTATCCTTTATTTATTATTTTAGGAGTTTAACTTCTTTGACTCGTAATTATCGAGTTGCATAATTTGGTCGTTGATTTACTTAATCGTTAATGAAACTTCAATCATCTTTTTCGCAGCGTCACTTCTGCACTAGCACATTTAAGAAGTTGTTAGAATTCATACAAAGGTACATTTATCAGGTTCATGCTTTTAAAGCGAGGAAAATCTTCATTGTTTGTGAAAGCCGCGCCTCTGTCATAAACTCCGGCATGATTTAGCGCTAGGCAATTCTTATCTGCGAAAAGAGCCCGAGTGCTAAAGCTCATTCTGAGATTTCTGGAAACTTAATCGTTCTTTGTGTAACAAAAAGGCAGAGGAAAATTGTCTGAACCTCTGATGTTGGTTGGAACTATTTCACGTGTTCTTTTCCAGCGCAGGTGTAGAGCTGAAAAGTGCGTGATTCGAAAGCGCAGGACATTGAACTTAGGGCAGCTACATCTGCGTTCTGGCGATTTTGCTGCAATTGCTGGAATACCCTTATAATCAAGTAGTTATATTCTTGACTACAAGTTTTACCAGCTGCTTTCTAACGACTATTGAAAAATGTAAGAAGTGGCCCACTACACTTGGTTTTCCGGTAGCACAGTTGCTAGAAATATTTAACATTCGCAATTTATCATGAAGGAAATCCTAACGAAATATTTTCCCCCTCGCTTTTAATGCGTATGGAAAATCTAATCTAGCTTTTGAAGAGCTACATTTCAATGTGTGGTACATATTTTACAGTTGGTCAACTATTTTTGAATTTTCTTCGTACAAAGTTGAGCTAATCCATACCATGTGTTTCAACACTTTTCAAACACTCTTTCTTTCTTCTTTTTTTTGCTTTCAATATTTAATTAAAACTTAAAATGTTCTCTTAAGATGAAACCTAGATAAATCATCATTCATACCAAGAACTTTCAATTGTTGGTCCTTTTCAGGAGTCTATCTTAAGAGAAGCATTTTTTCTCTTTTCCATTTGTCATATTTTTATTTGGTCAGTTAATTTCGCATTTTATCTAAATCTACAGACACAGAGATGTAACGTTTTCGAATTGTCATAAGACATAGCTTTTCAAGAAAAAAAATCATTTTCTGCTCTCAATATGCAATTGAAACTTTAAATATTCTCTGTAACTAAAAAAATAGATAAATTGTCGTAATTACGTAGAACCTTCAAAACATTATTTTAGTTCAGGTATATCTTCTGAGAAAGATTCATTTTACTCTTTTTCCTTTGTCAGGCTTCTGAAATTCTCATTGGAAGCTCATGTAATGAAATGCACTAAAGCTGAGTTTTAACTCCTTTATTTCTTGTACTCATTACACATTTTTAGTACTTTAGTGATCATTTTAAAATATAACGAAAATAAGACAAAAATTATGATGAAGTTATCAAATTGAAGTTCAAGCTCTATGCTATGTGCTTTCTTTTGTGTTCTTTTCTAGAATTCAATTGCTGTAATTTGATTCTGGGTTAACTTGAATGCAAGGAACCTGTAATAACCTATGTTTATCATAGGAGATCAGTTTACATAATTTTTGTTTCTTGATTCGGGCATGCGATAGCAATTTACAATTAATTTCATATAATCATGCTTACGCTTGCCTTACAATACTTTTCTGATCCCTGTGTTTTTAAAAATTTATTTAATTCTTCAAGCATCCATTATATTGAGATCAGAATTTTCTCGAATTATTTTTATAAATTAACGCGGGTGCTTAGGATTGTTTGGCGACTTGTTTCAAACTCGATTAAATAAACTACGTATATACATTAAAAATACGAGTTTTACTAAGCTTCACATAATTTCAAATTCTAACTATCTTGATGATATTAAGTTCTAAAGCTCTAAAAGTTTGAAAATTCAATTATCATCCAATAAATTTTAACCTGAGGGGGGAAAAAAAACAATTGCGAGAATATCCAGTCTGCAATGAATTTCCTTGCAATTTGTTTCCCTGCAACTTTTCACGTCATTATGTATACAAATATTACATTACTTTTGATTAAATATTCTCAAGTTTGTTCGACTAAATGTATTCATGCCGATTATTTTACTCAAGATGACATTTTGAGTAGCTAAAATATGTTGTTAAATAAATTTATAACCGTTGCAATAGATACTGCTAAAGTAATTAAATGTACTTTGTTGTGCACGGTGGTGAAAATAAATGCCTAAAAAATTTATATTGTCAAATATATTTTTAAGGCATTTATTTTCACCACACTCAAATTGGATACGCATCGTTATTTTGAGAAACCAACTTCTTTTCATTGCGACACGCAATATCGTGATTAGAAATAAGGATGACACTATTCAATTAAGATAAGTGCAATGTATTTGTAAAATGAAGATCACACTGTCCATTAGATGTACCGTCGTTTTAAATGAAGTTCATGCTGTTATTAAATATGCACGCTAGTTGCGAAATGAAGATTAATAAAGATTGTTACTTTTGAAATTAGAAATGAAGGCGACACTGTTCATTTGGATATTTACTATAGCATTTAAAAGGAAAAAAATACGTTGTGCATTTAAATTCACTCTTTTACTCCTGGGGGGAAAATATTTTTCTGTTCTTTAATGAGGTATTGAGATAAGGGCAATGTTAATAAAATCTTATGATTTTTTTTTTTCTAATTTGTCTGATTCCGAATTGTAATGAAGCATTACTTTACCTACCATAAATAAGGAATCTATCGATCCATAAACAAAAACCTGCTACAAAGTATCCCATTTTTCGAAATACGTTTATGTAAATTTAAGAAATATCTTTTCGTATTTTTACTTAATAAAAAGTTTTCGTTTAAATATGTAAAATAAAATTTTTTATTAAATATTTAAAAGTAAAAATAAGAATTCAATTTTGTTTCTTTCCACGCTTTTTTTAAGTTATTGAGAAAACATTAACTCTTGAAATATCTATACAACAGTAACCACACATAACTTAAAGAACAGTCTTACAGCTGTATTCATACATTGTGAAATATTCAAGACACGAAAACAGTAAATATGGAAAAAGATTGTTTCAACCGAATTTTCCCGAAAGATAAGTTTTATGAAGAAATACTTCTACCATGCCATCTATTAAAGCTTATGCATAAACATGACCAAAATATTGAACTATACAACTACACATAAGGTTGTTAAATCCGAGAAATCTTGTATGGTCGGAAATTCAAATCACTATATCCTCAGAATGAAATCTTGATAAAACTTTGAATTCAATTTCGCTCATGCAAAATTTATTCTACTCTTTTCAATGCATGTCGTTAGTTATGGAAATGACTTCTCTTAACAATAGAAAGCATTGGAGTAACAATCGAAAAATATAAGCCGTTTTCTACCAGACTGAATTATGGGGGTTGATTATTCTTTTCTTTATCGTATGCTCTCAGCTCTCTCTCTCTCTCCCTCCCCCAACTGCTCAGGCGGAAAGAAACTTGTTTTCCAGGTATCTTTTCATCCTCACTTATAGCTCTTACCCTCTTTTTCTTTGTTTCTCAAAGTTTTTCAAAACAAAATTGACTTTTCCTTTTCAGTTCAACTAGATTGAAGAGAGAAAAAAAAACTGCTCCCGAAATAATGAGCGTTGAGGAAAAAACTAACACTCAAAGCAATATGAAAGAGTTCAATAAAAGGTTATTTATTTCCGAAATTCGAGGAAAATCCATAGGTTTAGGTATGTTGTTGGTATTTTATGAAGTTTGTATGAATTACCAACAATAAACAAGCATTCACAAAACGATCCCAATGCATTTTTTTTAAATAAATAAATTTTTAACATTGTAACAAATTCACACACAAGCTAATAGCAATCGATTTTTTTAGTAAAACCGTTTGAGAGAACAGAAAGAAATGGGACGGTGGGAGAATAGGACAGCTGAATTTATGTGCTGAAATAAAAAAGGAAAAATTATTTCTAGGTAGTCGAGTAAATTTAGCAACTAGAGTCCAAAGCTGCTACATCTAATGAACATGCTAGAAATAATTTGTCACGTTTTATTTTCGCATATAAATGCAGTCGTCTCATTCCTCCTCTCTTTTCACTCCTCTTGGTTATCCCTTAATAACAAGCTAAGTTCAATGAACAGCATTTATTATGATTTAAGTTCCGAATTATTATTGTATTTTCTGAAATGAACACATGTACATTCCTAAAATAAAGAGTATAGCTATAGAAGAAGCTTAAATTTTTACTTGAAAATTTCGGCATAGTTGATTACTTAATTCTGTAAAACCGATGACTTTTGTTAAAAATTGTTAAGATTAATTTTAACTCTTACTGTATACACACATGAGTTATGAGTTCATGAAACTCATTTAATAACAATTTATTTTCACGCTGTAGTAAAATATTTGAGTACATATGTTTAGCAGTAACTTTCACCAGAAATAATTCTTAAAATGGAAATAATAGCATTAAAAATTGATTTCTGTAAATCCGTATAGTTTGAAAGTTGAAGTCTTTCATATTTATCAGATAACAATTTTATTAGCCTTTGCATCTTCGCTTAAAAAATACCTTAATTATATTACTATTTACAAGATACTTTAACAGTACGTTATGATACCGATATTTTTTTTAAAAAGGGTCTCATTTTACGCTAAAGTTTTTGACTCATAAAAATGCTTTCTAGCATTGAAATACATTTACTTTTTAATAATTCTTCTTTTCTCTCACATTACTTTGTTTTAATACATTTTCACAATATGTTTCATGACAACGAAAGTAAATATTTGACTTTAATAAAAACTTTAAAGTTGTAATAAAAAGTTAAAAAAAACTGTTTGACCCATCATGTATTTTTTTCAATTCTATTTAGTTACTTTTTTTACAAAGAAAAATTCTGAATTTATTCTTGATTAACTGTAATCTTGGAGACGTCGTTAAAATTAGGAGGCAAGTTTACGTATCACATAATTTTTCTCTGTTCTATCCCATTAATTTCTTCCCAAAGAAAACAAATATATTTTGACATTCAACAGTACGCTATGAATCGTATTAAAAATGTTAGGGCATATCATGTTCAATAGATTTTTATTTTAATTCTATTCAGTAATTTTCTCGATAAAGGAAAAGTTCAGAAGTATTCTTCCACATTTATCAGTAAATTGAAATTACATTAAATTTTTTGACGCCATTTAACGTATGATATAATTTTGCTCAGTCATGACCATCTAGTGTCCGATCGTGTTTGAGGAAAAAAAACTATAAATCGGTTTTCGAAATAGTAGATGTTATATGCATACAAAACATTCCTTCATTTTTGAAAATGAGAAAAATACATTCAATTCAAGGTGATTTTGTATGAATAAATTAGCATTGATAAATTACTTTAAAAAATATTAGTACTGATGAATGCTAACGCTTTATTCTTTAATTAAAAAAAAGAATTGGAATAAAAGCTGAATTTGAAAGAATTTGATACAATTTTTCAATATACTGAATATAGGTTAATACTTGGGGCATTATGCAAAGAAAAGCATTTAGTAATTTAAAGCATTGTACTTCTAAATGTTGTAATTTCTGTACCAACTTGTAATTTTGTATAAAATATCCCTATTTGTTAGCTTTGATAAAGACTTTCTTTCAGTATTGATCGGAATAGGTTGAAGGAGTGAATATCATAATTGGCGTTTTAGATGTAAAGTGCATTTAAGGCAGTTTGTTTGAAAAAACGTATAAAAAGCTTTTAAGCTCAAGAATTTCAGATGATGACCTCATTAGTTCAGCTTGGCGTTGTTTAAATTCTAAACATTTAATTTATATTTACTCTCAAATTCAAAGCAAGTAATGCTTTTGACCTTAATCTCTTCTATTTCATCTTTCTTATATTAAATAATGTTACTCAAAACAATACCCGCCCTCAATAAATAGAGTAAATACAGAATTCAGAGCATTTTCTTCAAGCACAAACTTCATTTACAATACCTAATGATTTTTTTCTTACAAAACATGTTCTCAATTTTACACGACGAGGTCTTTTTCAAATATTAACCGCGTCATCCGATTTACCTTCATATAAACGTTCTAACGAAAAGTAAATTAATATTTTAGCTCCAAAAATAGTGTTTTTTTTTTCAACTTTTGTTTTCTTATCTCCAATTTAAGCTATATTAAAAAATGGATAAACAAAAAAAAAAAAAAAAAATTATAAGTTCAACGTTAAAATCATACAATAATGCTTTTGAAAGGTAAATCTAATTTAAAATTCGGTCAATTGTAAAGATTGTTTCTCTCTTCTGAACAAGACATTTCAGTTATAGATTTTATATTCTTGATAAAAAAAATTCTCAAATTTGTACAATAAAAATAAATAACTATATTCTTAACTATAATTAAATTACAGTTCATAGTTAAAAGAATCATTTAAATTTATATGCGTCAATTTTAATTAACCTATTAACCCCTAGACAGCTTTCATATTCTTCTCTCTCTACACTCAAAACAAGCTTATGTTTACAAAGAAGTATAATGTGCCAGTTCCATTAGCCATAAAATGCTAAGCCAATGGTTTAATATGTATGCCATGCATGCAGCAAAAAGATAACATATACAAAATGTTAATTTTGTGTGACTTATGTTTGAATGCCTGCATAAAATAACCGAAACTAACGTGCACATATCTAGATAACATTACGCGCATGCAATTTTAAATAAAGAGACATACTTTCTTATACTCTGGCAAAGAGTTACTGATTACTGGATTGACATGTGCTCACTCATCATCACTAATGATGTGCCTTGATAATTCAGTTTGTAATTAAATGTGACTTCAGTAAAAAAGAAAACTTGTTTTTTCTCTCTCTCTCTCTCTCTAATGAATACAGCATTATGTTAAATTGTTAAGAATAATTTAAAAAATTTTATATAAGTAATGAATTTTGCTAAATTGTTGAGAGTGATAACTTTTGCATAATCTATAAATTACGTTTAAATTGTTAAGATTAATTTTATGACTTTTTATTTAAATAAAAGTTTTGTTAACTTTTAGATAGTAATTTTTTAACTTTTATCCGAACAGTTTAGCATTACGTTATCCTACGTTAAATTGCTGACCGTAATATTCGTGTTTTCTTAAAGGAGTTTCGTTAAATTTATGAGAGTAATTTCAATTTTTGTTTAAATAAATGTAAGAGCGATTATGACTTTTACTGTGTTTCTCTTTTGTAAACCTTATCCGCTTTAAAATAAAACAAAGCGTAAGTGGCGAATGCTTCTCAAAAAGTCAGTTGCGGATAATTATTTTCTTCAAACCTTGTACAGGATATTTCTTCTTTGAGGGTTGAAGATAATTACTTTTCTAGCAAAATTAGCTAACCCGTTCTCTACTTTTAAGATAATAACTTTCGGTGAATGTAGCTTCCTGGAAATTTGTAAATGTAAACAAGTGAATATCAAACATTCTTAATTGAAACTCTAAATTACATGCTATTTCAGCCTTCACCAGCAGTCGTGCGCATCCATTAAGGAAAAGTTTGTTTCCGCTAAGCTAAAATTGCATTGTAAAAGAGAAAAATAACAACTGAAAACCATTATTTCCCTTGAAAGCTTTTTAAAACATTGAACTTTGAAAGAATAATTGTTTTTGCTCTTAACAGGATTTTTTACATTGAGTAACTATTTTAAATTTTCGCCATTAAAATTTTATGTTTGTTCAGAAGCTATGATTTTATGCGCTTACAGTAAATAAGAAATTACTGCATCTTGAAATTACTCCCGTGAAACATAGCTAATTAAGACATTGAACTGTGATTGTTTTTGCAATTTACAAGATGTTTTCTTAAAGGAGTGAATATTATGAAGCTTCGTTATTAAAATGTGTAAAACAAATGTTTGTTCAGAGGGTACAATATCATGCTTTTACAGTAAATAAGAAATTAATGAATGCTGAAAACATCTACTATTGTCTTTTATGTATACATTAATTTTGGATGCTTTGATTTTAAAACAAAAACTTTTATGATTTCAATATTTTACGTTTAATGTGCTGACGGTTGATTAAAAAAAATAAAAAAATATTTAAAAAAAATAATAAAAACAGCTTTTTTAGTTTCTAATAATTCAGATAATCTAATCGCAATGGAGTAAATATTATGTTTGTAGTCTTGCAGTGTTGGGCATTTCTTGGTCACAATCTGCTCGAAACTATAACGATAATGATGTCGTATTGCTCTTTAAACATCGATTCCGAACTGTTGAAATAACTTGTCCAATGCGCAATTTAATCTAATACGTCAACTGTTTTCGCGAATTAAAGTCAGTAAAATTTCGAAAATTTTCAAAACAAATAGCGTTTTTACGTTCATAAAAATAATTATTGGAATTCTGCATTGCGTAAAATTATCTTAATTCTTTGATAGCAAAATTCATTTTTTAAGCAATTTCTTCATTGTTTTTTAAATGAATAGATTACTTTTTATACCAAATACAAATGTTGACAGCATTAATGAACAAGATATTTTGATCGATTTTTTTACCTCTAATAATAGAGTTTTATAGCTAATGTTTTTTTCAAAGCCCGTGATATGTATGCATCTAAACCGTATACAACATTTTTCTTACACGCACCATGAAATATTTTTCGAAGCGTCGAACAACTTTTAGGTATAGTTGAGTGACTGTCTCGGTACATTTTGTTGCAGTCTTTTTAGATATTGTAAAACATGAAGAATGCTTAAATTGTAGTTTAATTTTGCTTGCAATTATTCAAACACCGATACATATTATGATTTTGTAGCTTTTTAAAATATCATACCCCCGTGCTTATTTCGTCAACTCAAATACTGACCTTTAAGTGATTTTAAAATTTTCATATTTGGGCAAAATAAGTAAAATATGCGCACAAAACTTCAGTTTAATCGAATGTCATAAGTTTTCCAATTCTAATTTAAATAAGATTTATTATTATTATGTATTAGCTCTTCAGAAACATGCCGGTATAGCGGTAAATATTTAATAAATTGGTTTTGGTATCCCCTAAAAAATATTCAATGCATTGTAGATACAGTTTTTTTAAAATTTGAATATGTTTTTCTCACTTTGTTTCCACTATCGGGAAAATTAGAGTTTTTTTTCTTTAAATCATGAGTCGAATAAGTTTATCTTCTTTTTTTACAAAGATAATTGGCGTGTGAAATGTTTTTTAAAAAATATAATGTTTAATGAAGTTCAAAAAATTCAAGTTATATTTTTCCTCCGATTTTATTTTTGCATACACTGGTTTAGAGACCCCAAAGAGTCTTATGAAGCGTAGTAAAAGTGATATGTAGCCAGCACCTTTTTTTTTCTTTATTTTTTTACTCGGGGGAAGGTACATTTCTGCACCTGAAAATGTGGTGTCATGGACCCCAAAATAAATATATATACACACTTATCTCACATTTTCTGCTTACACAGGTTGGATATGTAATTCCAATAGGTCTATAAATTAGAAAAGGTCAACTTATCGAATATTTCTTCGATTTTTTTCCCTTAGTGCCGGTGTTTTCTTTGAGAATAGAAATAATGACATTTTTTGAAGTGTACATTTCAAAACAGATTTCCATCGAAATTTTAATAAAACTAGTCAATAATTTTATCGTAGAATTTTTTTTTTAGTTTTTTGATCAAATTAATCATCAAAAATTTTAATTTTACAGCTATTCACCCAACATATGATCCTGCAAAGGCTTGGCTGTAACGAGCAAAGCTAAAAAAAGCCAATAATTTAGCTCATTGGCAGAAACAATAACTTTCCGTTCTCTTTCCCCTCCCTTTAAAAGTTCATTTTTTATGAGTACCTGGATTACGTACCTTCTGCATAAAATATCACCCTTGATGACGCGTTGCGGCAAAAACCGCGGATAGGGGGCGCTGCATTCGTGTTTCAGCGTCGCATTTCATGTAACCATGGCAACCAACTAGAATAAACACGAGTTCCAGGAAATAATGAAATGACTCGCTCTCCGTTTATACTGGAATATGTGGCATAGGTGCGTGGGTTTTATATCTATTCATGACGGAGGAATGAAAATCTAAACAGAAAAAGTTAACAATACACAATTTCACGGCCGTTATGCAAAGGATTGAATTTTTGTTTTATTTCTGTCGAAACAAAAATGAATTGTTCCGTGCCGGTCGCCCGTGGTATTAACGGTGTACCTGTATTTCATTGTGAGTATTATTTTTATTATTCCATTTAAAGTGTCGCGTTTCCATGATCACATTTAAAACAAAAATAAAATATCTTATATAAATATTAATAAATTAACTTTTCATTTAAAAGAATGTGAGCCTTTGCCTATGTGCTATGCCTATTTCTTTAATAGGAAAGTCATCACCGATAAATTTAGGGTGTAGTTGTTAAATAATGTTACTTATATAATTTGTTTTAATAATTTATTTTTAAAAAAGAATTATTTGCTGACGGTATTTTTTTTTCGATAATTGCTATTATTTTAATTTAAGATGTATTTTCCGTTTATCATCAGCATCTCAAAGTACCTAATGATTTTTTTAACATATTCTCACAAATTTTTATTTCAAAAGTTTTTATTTTTTAGAAACTTTTCATAAATTAGACTCTGGCACGAAACTGGAAACTCTAACCAAACACATTTCAGAAATAAAAGTTTATTTTTTCTTTATTACCCCCCCCCACCCCCATTTTCAAATTTTTTATGTCATTCTCTTAGCTCAACACAAGAAGTAAAGGATTTTCTTTTTGGTTGGAAGATTGATTTTTTCCCCCCTCAACATTCAGTCAACTGTTCGCTTCACAAGTTCGCTTTAAAAAACAATTTTTCGAGTGATTTGTGTTATTAAAGTAAGAACTAATTTATCCCAAAATTGCTATAAGAGCACCTTCGCATATTTGCCTTTTAAAAATGGTGTTAGAAAAGCAGAAAAAAAAAAGGAGCATGAGACGTTGTCATGGTAATACATTACGTCTCGAACACCAAACATCAAGATTTTATTGATGTTGCTGCTTTACTCATTAATTAAGATATTTTTAGAATGATTTATTAATTCAAACCTAATAATTATTGTCTTAACAAATGTAGAGTTTGTCTAGAAAGGATAATTTGTATTTTTTCTCTTGCTAAATTAAAGTACTTTTATTCAAAAGAGTACGTGTAAGTCTTTTGCTTATCCAGGTATATGTATTACCTAATAATGATAATGCATCGTTAATATATTAAGTAAAATCATAAAGGTGCAAGATAATTTGTATTTTCCACTGAATTTACAATCTTGTATGATGCATTATCTCTTGAACGATGTCTTCATATTTTTTCAGCTATTTATGTAGTCCTTCGATACGATAATACATGTAATACTTGATGTGAGCTCCGTTGTAGACATAGTTGTAACTTCCTCATAGTAACAAAAATATTTCTAGAAACAAATTACAGCTTATACGCATAATTTCTACCAGTAATATATCTGGGAAAAAACATAAATGTTTTCCACTAAAAGTAAGTAACCTTCCTGAAAATAACTTGGAATCTTTTTAAACAATTCAAAAACATTCCCAATAAAAACCAGTCGCGTTTCTGGACTAAATCAGGAACTTTCCAAAAAAAAACTTGGCTATGTTTATACTAATAGCTTGGCACCTTCCTGATTAACCAGGAAGGCTTCTACAGCATTTTAGCAAATATGGTCGAAGCTATGGGAGCATTTTCGCAAATATCGACATATTTGCTTGCAATTCTTGAAAAGTCACAGTATCAGGAGACTGCATTTCAACCTCCTTCGGGACTCAGTCAGAATGCGACAGCAGTTACGAAACTGTAGGAGAAACATCTAATAAAGATGAGCGTACTTTCTCACTGGTAACTAAAAATATTTGTCATAACAGTGAGTTTCGCAAAGATACTTATTCCTCACAGGAAACTGGTAGAAACTAGTGAAATCTCTTAACGTTACCTGGAAATAATCTGCGACGTTTCGAAATTTTCTTACATTGCTGTTTAGTATACCAATGTAATATTTCCTCAGAAAAAGATGGAATATACAAGTGAGAATTTTTCTACGAGTGAATGTCGTGAATCTGTCTGCGAGTTGAATGTGTATCATCTGACTATGAAAACTTTGTTAAACTGACAAATTAAAAAATTAGCCATACAGATCTAGCTGTTTTATACAATATAAAGGACGCTTTAGTGTGGTCAATAAGTTCGCAGTTCAGTTGTTGATTAGGTATAACATCATTATTTTACTTATTGTACTTAAAGTAAACTTCGTTACAGCAGGAGTTATTTAGCGTACTGTTTAATATATCATTGACAATTTTCTCAAAATAAAAATAAATAAATAAATAAATAAAAATCAGCGGAAGGTTGCAATAAATTTGTCTGCGAGGGAAATTAAAATCCGAAGTCCTTGAAGTCATGGGAAAAAATACGTGATGATAGTTCTGGTGTCTTGATTTCTGGTTTTCTATCTAGCTGAAGATCTTGATATGAAATATTCAAGATCGTCTGCTTGCAAATCTGTTTCTTACTCATGGTAGATAGAAGCTTCGTTACGATTCTCCTGTTTAAAACTAACAATGCTGAAGCTAGCGGAGGGAAGTTCGTGTCATTCTTTATTATCTGACGTTCCAACAATTGTGCTCAGAAGCAAAGATATATGAGCTATACCTATAATAACTAGACTTATTTTTCTTTGCTACCTCATGTAGGCCTTGCTTTGGTTTAACCCTTTGTTCCAATGGAACAATGGCGTGGGCTTAAGTCTATGGTTGATAATTTCGGAAAAGATCCAACTTGTACAGTCCCTTCAGAACACTGGCAAACAATAAGAGGAAAGTGACATTTAAGCACTGATGCGACAGGTTTACCTTAATTGTCTGCAGGACGTCCAAGCACGGACAATGGGTGCATGCTATAACATTTGGTAATAGTTCTTAAGTCGCTAGTAAATCCAACTTAAAACTGAGCTCCCAGTTCAATAAAATCACGTGTAGTGAAACCGGTTTGCATGTTAGATGATTGTAGATTTTGCTATTCTACAATTCTCCTTTCCAGGATAGACATTATCATACAATGGCCTGAGGCCATTGTAAATGATTTAGGCACAGGGAAAATTTTAATAGCTTGCAATCGTGCGGAAGTGGTTTACTGCTCCGAAAAGTAAATGGAAAGTTATGCATGCATTGGAATAGAGCGATATTTTTAATCTTATTCACTATTAAACTTCTTATTCAAGACGAACTGTTTTTGCATTTTTTTTCTGCCATACATTAGACAAATGATTCGTCCACTGATTTTGATAAGATCGTTTGGCATGAATAATTGGGAAAATTCTGACATCAAAACATAACTACTTTTTATAAACTATAGATATTTATTTATAAATTTTTGTATTACATGTAGCATTGAAAAATGAGGACCACAAATGTGTAAAACAATGTATATTAAGGAATACTCAAGTTATTTCATCTTTAGATTAGTAGTTTTAGAAATCTGTCTTAGAAAGTAAGTAATATGAGTAAAAAACTATCAAACACATATTTCCACCTACAATTGCATAGTAAGTAGAGGAATTCTTGCATCAAGATCTTTAAGAAATGCGTTTTGAAAAAAAATCAAATTTTCTTCCTCGTGTAAAGAGTTTATAATCATTTTCTTTATACTTCATTTTCTTTAATCTTATTTTTGTCCAAGTCGTATGAAGATTACTATACTATACTGAATGGGAATGTGGTCAAACCATTCTGTGATTTGCTTGAATATATAAAACTTATTGAAACGACAAGTAGATCCTTCAGCGTAATACGTGCTGAAATATTTTTACAATTGTAGTAAGAAGCTGAAATTTTCTTTACAGATAAATAATCCTACCTTTATTTTTTATATAAATAAAACAACTTCATCGTTTTCAATCATTTCATTTATTATTTTCACAAGCAAACATTTTTTTTTTATCAAGCAAAATTAGCTTAAACAAGTTTTGCTCAAAACTTTGAAATGCAAAAAACCATTCAGTTGTGCTTATTTCTGCTACTTCCATTTTCTGTATTTTTTTCTTAAGACATATTTGTTTTATCTTGATTCGGGTATCGAAAACGAATATCTTGAGTTTGGTCATGGGAGAACTAGCATCAACGAAGCATCCAAGGCAAAACGATAAAAACCTGAACTGCTTCAAACAATTCCATAGATAATATTTTCTTTAATTCATACAAATAGATAACTTCTATATGTCTGTTGCTTTTATTCTTTCAGATGATGCACGCACAAAGGAAAACCACGTTACGATGTTACTCCGAAGTGTTTGAACAGCCGCCCCGAAGACATCCTTTAAACAAGTCTCCTCAACTGAAAACCGATTTTCTCTTGTCCTTGGCACTGTAAGAATTCACAGATGGATAACGAATCGTGGATTCTTTGGTGCTAAAGATAAAGGAAATCCATTCATCTTTGGACCAAGACAGTTTTTATTGATGTTATCTGAGAATCCTCCTCTTCCGTTATTTGGCACTGTCACATTTTTGTGTGTCTATAGTTCTACAAAAATTGTGATAGTGTCAAGCAACATGAAGAGCGTTAAATCTACAGATTTAGATAACATACAATCTCATGGCTACCATAAAGTATTTCTTTTTATTTTATTATTTCAGAACTATTATTTCTAATATTATTATTTAAAATTTTTATTACCTTGATAATTATCAATTATTTTGTCAATATATAAGGTAAAGACACCAGTAGTGGCCAGTACTTAGTAGTGCTTCAGTAGTGGCCACTTCAAAGTTTAAATTTGAAAAAAATAGGATTTCAGGTTTCCCAATGGATTTAAACATGTAGGAGGTAATGTAATACCACGTTTGATGCACTTTTAAACCCATTAGGAGACCTGGAATCCTATTTTTTCAATTATAAATCTTGAAGTGACCACTACTGAAGCCATTGGCCACTACTGGTGTGTTTACCTTATCACGTATGTCTATTATTAACTAGGATGATATCTTTTACAGGTGTAACCTAGGATTACACTTTTATTTCAAAAGTCCGCTAATCCGAATAATATTGCTGTCTTATACTATACTGACGGTTGTGTTAGTCATTTTCAGCATTAGCATGTTCAGGATTGCGTATGTACTACATGGGGTTGTGTGCTATATAATGTTGCGAATGATTAGCTTCAATTGCTTTCAAGACCGATTCAAAAAGACACCGTAGCACTTAAATCTTTATTAAAAACATAACTAAAATACAAAAAAAATAATTTAATTACGATTCATTGATCAGAAAATATATTTACTTATATTAGAGCAGATATTTTAGTTATTTATATGATTTAAACGCAACATGTTCGATAGTCCTTAGAATTTGTTTGTCAGAATCAGCTTGAGTTCAGATAACTTCTGATTAACAATGCGTCATTGTAAACAGAGCATAGAAATATTCTGAGACAAAATTTTAATTTCTTTGAAATAATCTACTAAGAAGAAAAAGAAAGCAATCGCATGAATTTACTTGTTATTCATGTTGAATAATTTCTCATGAAGTCGTCCGTACAGATTTTGTTTGACGTATTAAAATTTGCTTCAGACTTAACTGCAATCGATAATTTTCTAATATATATGTATATAAATGTATAGCAGAACCTCGATTACTCGATTATTTGAAATCCTTTTAACCGAAACCTAGTTTAACCAACTTCAGTGTTCTTAAACTTCGTTTAGTTCATTAGTTATTCCTAGTAGTATAAGTAAGTATCACTGCATCATCACAGGAGACAAAACCTCCTACCACAGATACATAAGTAGCTGTGCATTTATGTCACTTCTGTTTGTTTTTTTTCCAAACCAAATAAAATTTTGTAATATTTGATAATTCTAGTCTTTAAATTGCTTTAAAATATGAAAATTACATTATTATTTTAAATAACATACTTATGGCTAGAATTGAACGGCAAAGCATAAAGTAAACTGCATCGCTAACTAACACAATAAAGATTAACTTTCACTATTTTAAAGGGGTCCGGGACACAAAAATCGTCAAATTTTGCAATTTTTTTTTATCATGTGAAAAATTACTCCGTGTTTTTCTGTTTAAGAGGACGGTTGAATCTTGTTTCTATCTTAAATAGAACGAAAGATGTAATTATTTTTGATTCATGCACCTAACTAATGTGTACTTAACTTTAAAACTTTAAACGCGTTTTTCTCCATGATGCAATTTTTCCCGATTTCTTGCATTCAAACTCTTATAAGTCAGGAACCGATAAAGATAAAGTAATGAAACTTGGATCTTTTTCAAACAGTTTACTTTAAATTTTATAAGGCGAATTTGAAAAAAAGTTTACTGCAAAAATTATGATTAAAAAAAAAAGTATCTTCGAATTTTTCGAAATTTTTCTTCAAATATTTTTTATTGAATCAATATTTTTAAAATCGCCGAATAAAAATTAAAGCTTAGATATTTGTGCGTAATTCATTTAAAAAAAATTGAAAATTTATCAAGAATATTTTGAGTTCTAGCAATTTAAAGCAACTCCATTTTTTTAAAAAAACTAATTAAATTTAAGTAAAAAATTTTTTTTTTCATATTTATGTTATGATTTTGCTTATTAAATAAATGGTGAATCTGTGCAAAAAATTTCAAAACTCTAAAGTATATAATAAAAAAAAATCAAAATGTGTCCCGGACCCCCTTAAGTCAAATTTAATTCAAATTCCATTTTCATACTTTTATGAATAATTATTGACCAAATGTATTTCAATGTTAATTTCAGAAAAGCAATTAAATATCAGATTTGGTAGATAATTTATGAGCTTGCAAATGCTTTAATTCAGATTTAAAGCTTTGGGAGTCCACCTTTTTATGAATTTATACAAAAAAAATTGTTTGGCGGTGCTTCTTCTAAATTTTCATTGAAGTTTATTGTTACTAATTTTAACAATACATTTTTAAAACACATTTTTAAGTATTTTTATTATTTATAAAAGGTAACGAAAATATAAAAATAAGCACAAAATAATTTTATTCGTTCTAAAACACCTTCAACTTGTTTAATAACATTTGGTGAAAGGTGAACCTTTTTCTTCATTCCCCCCCCCCTAATAGGGCTGTGTTAAGAGTACTGCCTTTTGAAGACCCAGAACGTTCCCCGAAAATAGCATTCACTCTTTCATGTACTACCACTATCGGTGGATACTTTTACCACGAGAATTTTGACGCTCAGTTTCCCCAACAGATGGAGGCGCCTGGGTTCTATTTGATGCGAAATTGCTCCTGGAAATTAACGTTGCCAAAAACACTGTAAGCCAAATGAGTGCTCAAGGGCTATTTTACATTCCGCATAATCATACGACAAGGAAACTGTCGATTTTCTGCATCTTGGAAATCTACCAACTGGAGCAGGACCGAACCTGCGCTTTTGGACGTAAGAGACCAGCGTCTAACCACTACTACACCACTCTGTCGGATCTTCACAAATATTGCACATAAGTACTCATGCTTGAATTAACGTCATCTGCTCTGCTTGCTGTAGCGCATTCTGTTTTCTTCAAACTTGAATCAACAGTTCAGCACATTTCCCTTTTTTTATTCTTATCGCCAGAATATTTTTCAACACAGTTCACAAAGTAAGTATTAGTTTGTAGACCTTTATGTTTCTGCTTTTGTGCGAAAAGAGCTTTCTTTTTATGAACTTGTGAACGAAACAGAACGTTTTCGAAAATATTTACATAGTAGTCGTCTAGAAGGCTTGAGTACCATTAGAAAGATTAGCTCTTACCGTCCACAGCAAACACTACGGCAGTGACGTAAATAGGTGCATATAAGGCTAGAAAATCTTATTGGATCAAGAATGTTGAACAGGTAAAAGTATATTAATACTTATTTATTCGGAAAATTTTGCATTAATCTTATTTTGAACACATTCTGTCATTCTATATTTGAGGCAGTGAGAAACAAAGGGATGCAAGGGGACGTTTTCAAGTTTTGATAAACGCGTTTAAAATTGCGGTCCTAGGTAGACTTTCATTGATTTTATTTTCTAAATCATGCTGCAGAGCAGCACCTATCAGGGCCGTTAATACTATCTCTTGCTCCAAGACAGAGGAGAGGTTCACCTTCCTTTTTACTGCTTATCTCCAAATTTTTAATTTTGGCACTTACATCCTTTTGCTTCTCACTGCCTCCTTTGTAAAAAACCAAAATTTGGGAGGATTTTAGTTTGATGGGGTTATTTTTTTATTTTTTAGTTAATAAATCATCAGATTATTATTCTCGTACGTACCTGCGAAAAACAGTAACAAAAAAATGTAATAAGATTCAAATAGTTAAGCTCTGCAGATGTCATATTTTAATTACGGAACCTTTGAAGTATTTTATTTATTTATTTTATTTTTTTTTTTTTTCAGATTTTTCAAATGATAATACATTTTTGAAACAAATGCATCGCCATCTTTTCCTTTTTTTTCAGAACCATCCCTTACCCTGTCTTTATAAAGCTCCTGCGTCCATCTGTACGTAGCAGCATTTCAGCCAAAAATTTATTACTGAGGCTGACTTCGATTTTCCGAGCTTCATCACTGTGGTAATCTTCGTAAGGTTTTGGAGTTATGCTTTAATTGCTGAGACTAAAATTTTGCATCAGAGCATTGCATGATAATTTACAAAGAAGCCAGAATTAATCTCAAACTAGTGTAAGTAATCAATGCAAATGGTTTCGGTATCCTCATATACATAATAGCGAATTCATTGATCGAGTGACGATTTGACATCATCAACAATGAAACTCGCAACTCAACAATTTGGTAATATTTTTTGGTAATGTTTGACATGGAGGGAAATGCTTTATTTTAACAAGGCTGAACTGAATCCGGTAAGTTAACTGTTTTACTGGTAAGGTCATTTTAGGAGAATGAAGAAACTTAAAAGTGGTCAACAATGAACGCTATCTACTGAAGTTTAAGGTTAATCCATTGGAGTTAGGGTTAAAATTTTAACTATCAAAATATCACGAAACAGGCCATTGCTTCGCTTCGTTCAAATGTAGAAGAAATTTTCACCCGTCATACCTTGACGAGCGATTTTCTAGTTAGAAAAGAAAAGTAACATTAGAAATAGTTTTCCTGCATGAAAATACTGTCATCATGCTTTTGATTTTTAAATATCGAACTGTATAAGACGGAAACCTGACGACGAGAAAATCAATATTTTTGTGCATAGATCCACTCAAAATATTAATAAACAAGCTATATTTTTCTTTAATTATTTATATGTATTTATTTTCTGAAGTATGGTTTTCTGGGGAATGTTTCATTCTAGTATTTAAACACTGTACTTATTAAAAACAAGTTATCTATCGCGTTTTTCAATAGGTTCGACAATATAATCAAACAACTGCTTGTAAAAACTGTAGCAAAGATTAACTCTTTCAGATGCAAATCAAAATCGCATGTAAACGAGCGAAAAAATTCTTATGTTTTCAATCATTAAATGTCTGTAAACAATTTTTTTTCTCACACATGTCAACACGTGTGTACCTCTTTTCGCACATTTTACGTTACTTCACCTTCACAGCTGCACATGATTTAACAGTTTATCTGTTGACTATTTCAGTCGAATATTGAATAGACTGACATAGTAAAGTTTAAAAAGTAACCAGGAAAAATTTCGATCAAAATCTGTTCTTGAATTTTTTATTTTCATAGAAGTTTTTGCCGGATATATTTTAACACAGAGTAAAACGTTTTCTGATATTTGTAGTTACATATATGCTTGTTAATTTTTAAATATTTTTCACCAGAATGAATGAAAATTTTCTCTTAAATATTCAAGGAAAAGAATATATGAGGAATGGTGGAAGAAGAGCAAACTTTTTGTTTTATCAAAATTTTAAAATTCAGATAAAACGAAACCAAACAGATTGAACAAAGAGAACGTAAAAAAATCCTTCAGGACAACGAACCTGAACTCAGATGTTTTTATTTCTAGTACATTCAGGAATTGCTAATGCAAAATAAAAATTTGAGTTTGAACGCTTTCAGACACTTTTTCATTTTGAATGTTCTGAATATTTTAACAAAAGTTATAATTAAAAGCAATTGGAATTGATGTAGCAGTAACTCATAGCATGCAAAAAAAAAGCTAAACGAACAATTAAGTAATTTACCCTTTTTTAAGTTTAATTTTATTTAGGTACGTACACACTTGGATATATTTTTTTTAACTTTAAAAACCCTGTTTTAAACATTAGGTCACTGGTGTACGTTTAATAACTTTACAGCATTAAAAGGTTTAAAAAAGTTACTTGCAATTAACTAATTAAGATTTAATGAGCTAATTAACACATTTTTGGAACACGATATCTTAAAATATAATTTGTGTAGACACAATCTTTATCAAAAATCATTCCTAATGTTATTCTTCATGTTGTCTGCCCAATAAAAATGCTAGATAAAATAGTTTTTTTCAATATTTTTTAAACTACGGTAGCACACACAAAAAAAATCAAGATTTCCCCCAAAATTTTGCAGTTTAAAAATCTACTTAAAGTTTACTCTTCAACTAATAGTTAAGATTAAAGCAGATGGCATCCACTTAATTATATAGAGTATAATGGTATTAAAATAATTATAATAGATGAATTCATTGTTGTGTTATGTTTGGAAGAATGTAACATAAGGTAAAAAGGCGATTCTTCAGAATTAAGTTTTAAGGTTTAGGTATGGAAAGAAACATACTGTCAGCAATGACAGTACCTCAAGAAAAACCCTTTTACTGGAGAAATATTCCAAATATTGACATCATCTTAATATCGTTTGAAAGCTAACAGAATGGAGAATATTTTAAAACCTTTTTTTAAATGATATTTTGGTCGCTTTTCGCGATTCCAAGTGTGTTCATACGCCTTAATATACTAGCTACATTGCGCGGCGTTGCCTGGTCTACCTGCAAAATAAAAGTTCTGTCAAGTGACGCAAGTTCAACAATCTGGCTTAAATGGAAGAAAGGAAATTTTGTGTGAAATTTCCTGCCAACGGGTAGAAAAGAGCAATTTTATGACTCAGAATTTAAATTTTGACTTCTTTGGATTTTTTTAATCCAAAAATTCAGTCATTGTTATCAATAGGCGTAAAAATATTTTGTTTCACGGATTTTCTAGCGAAATATATTGAAAATATCTAATTTCCAGTTTAAATCAAAACAATTCATTGCAAAGCTCCATCGCGTCTTTGTTGTGAAAATCTGTATCAACGCCAAGTTTAATATTTACAATTATATTTAATTGCTTTTGGAATTATCGCTTTTTGAAACAATTAAATACGGAATTTAATCTGCTATTGAATAAATACACGTGTTACCCATAAAAATTCGATCATCCTATTAATGCAGTTTTCCTGTTTGTATACAGCCGCTTTAACATTTTATCGTCAAAAGTGGTAATTAGCCTAATATATAAAATATAGCTTAACTTTTGAGTATAACCCTTTCCATTTATTGCTATTTACTTACCTTATTTAGAGGAAAATGCCCTTGTGATTAGCTCTTTGTGAAAGTAAATTAAAATGCTCCATAATAATGATGCGTCACTTAAAGTAAGTATTAGTTGATGTTAAACTCGAAAAAGCACCAAATCTTCTTTATGTATTGTTGCTTCTAGTTGCTAGTTTCTTCATATTCAGTTACTTTTTGACACGGACGATTGCACTTTTTCTTAAATGAAAGCTCAAACTTTTGACAGCTGTGAGTCTTCGTCCAAGATGTTTTCCGATTTTATCAACAGGGAGTAAAATAATATTTTTACTCACTGAGAATGATTAATTACCCGAAGAAAAATATTGGTTAATTTGCTTTAATGCCATATTTCAATCACATTTTTAAACAAATAACTACTCATTTTGAGAGTCCGAAAGATTGAAATAATCATTTTCTTTCACAGATTTTTCCATCTTAATTTAGGTTTGCTGTATAACATCCATAATGAAAATATTTTTTCAATTTGGTGGTTTGGTCAGGTATAAGGTCAGTAAAATCTCATTAAAAAATTGATATGTTTTACTGGTTGATAAACAGCTAAAAGCGTGCACTAAAATATAATGGGACTAAAAAACATTTCCAAAATCACGCTTTCTTTAACCTGGATATGCTCACCTTAATATAGAATACTTGCGGCGTTGCACAGTGTACCTCGAAAATAAAAGTTGTGTCAAGTGGCGTGTGCTCAACAATCAGACTTAAATAAAAGAAAAAAAAATGAACAATTTCCTGTCAACATGTAGAAAAGAGCAATTTTATGAGTTAAAATTTAAATTTCGACCCCTTTAGAATTCATTTTGGAAATTCTGAAATGCCCCCTATGTGAATTCCTGAGCATCAAAGGATCTCTGTGCCAAATTTGGCAAAGATCTGACATAAACTGGATTTGTATAACGATTACACACACACTTACATCCATTTATGTATGTATAAATATATATGAGTGGATGTGTGTGTGTGCAAAAGATCTTATGCCCTGCTTGTGGATTGAATCGGTATTGTCAAGGGCATAGCGAGGCGGTTTACACCCTCCTCCCAGGAACTCATGGTTTAAAGCCATACTACCAATCCCAGTAAAGGATTTACTATATATAAGTGAGAACTTTGTTGGATCCCTCCCCCCCCCCAGGAAAAAAAATTTCATCGTTATACCCGAAATGTGTCGTGCAGCCAAAATTACTGAAATTTAAATTCTGAATATTAAGATATTTATTATTTTCATACGTGTTGTTTCAAAAATACTATTGTATATTATTATAAATAATTTTATTTCAAACTAAAAGCAGAAAATTTCCTAGCATTTTGATTTTTAACAAATGGATACTTTTCCTATGAAAATATTGTTCTCTTGTAAATCGACACAAACTCTAATCTTCAGCGTCAATAAAATCTTGCTAAAAATCGATTCATGTAAAACTATTCTGAGTCCACATACCTGTTTTTCCAAGCCAGATAGGAAGTGACTGAGTATAAGAGAGTAAGCGAGAGTTGAATGCAGTCGATTATTTTGCTATTTGGTGTAAAATAAAATCTAATTTTTCTCATTGTAGTTTTGAATTTTTTTTTTCAAGTTATTCTATTATTCGAATCAATTATTTTCCTGCTGTATGACGTAATTAATTTGTAATTTTGTCTTTGAATAGTTTAAGAACAGAAATTTCTTCGATATATTTTGCATTTTTTTTTTTTTTTTTGCAAATTCTAAATATATGTATATGTATGTACACTTGCAGTATTGTTTCAGTTGTAATTATCTAAATAAATGACACGAAAATCATTGCAAGTTTTTCTGTTTTAGTTAGAATTTTTGTTCTGTTTACAAAGAATATAATGTTTGGAAATATGTTTTTTTTTAAATTTTTATTTTAACCTTGCACCAAAAAACGTTTCAATGCAAACAGTATTGAACGGTGATGCTAGATTATTGTTGATATAAAATATTAAGTGCAAAAACTAAATAAATAAATAAACTCATACGCATTTTTTTACAAATACATACTTTTGAAAAAGACTCAAAATTATTGCCCTCATTGAAAAACAAATGAGTAATTCCACGGTCACGTGTGGGACAACTCAGACTAATGTTCCTTATAACTTATAATTCCTTATAATTAGAAATTTTTTTTGCTTAATTGATTTTTTAATGAAGTTAGCAGTCACGTGTGAGACACAAATTTGTTTCCAGTTTTCTTTGAATATATGCTGTTAAATCATTGAGGCCTGATACAAAACCATAGTTGTGTTGCTTCATTGAAATCTGAAACAAAATATTTTAACATGGTAAATCGCATGTATAGTACTACTCAAAAGTGTTTTTGTGGTTGCGCCATAACTTCCTCAATACTTCATCAAACTTCAAAGGTAAGACATCACTTTAAAGATTTTTTCACTGCTATGAGCAGAAAATAAACATACACAGGTCACATTTTTGCTGTTATTCAAAAAATTACTTCAAAAACTTTGTTTTTAAATTCCATCTGTCGAGTGCGAAGGCGTCGCCTGGGTCACAAAGTAATCTTTTAAGGAAATTTCATCATAAGACGTGAACTTCAAAACAAAGATCTTCGTATTGTATTATTTGTTATGATTTACACTTAAAGCTTCGCAATGATGCGATCAAGTGGAACGAAAGGCTATATTACGCATAGTGTGATTCATATATATATATATATATATATATATATATATATATATATATATATATATATATATATATATATATATATATATATATATATATATATATATATATATATATATACACATAGGAACTACTGCTGATTATATCAATTAGTTGCATCACCTTTTAATATAATACATTTATTTATAACAATGTATTTAATTAGCACCGTCTAGGTATTTTTCTTTGAACTCAGTTTTGATTCAACAATTGAACTTAAAAATTGTGAGGCATAGTTATATGTGTGAAAAAAATTTCGTAAGAGAAGCTTTTAAGTATGTAATCAAAAGCAACACTTAGCTAACGTATATTTCCAGCGCACAAAAATAGAGTAAAGTGCAACTTTGAGATAACGTTGCATTGAAGTTTGTCAAAACTCACCATTGGTTTGGACTACCTGGCTGGAATTGTTAATTTGGTTTAGGTATGTGTCGTTCATGAACGAACGGGTCAAAAAGAACGAATCTTTAAAATGAACGGATCCGTTCGTTCACCTAAAAAATGAACGGGGAGCAGTTTGGAACCTCACATTGATGCACTTGTGATAAAGTTTTCCTTTTTTGAAATACATTCATCTTCAAATTTGTAACTCATTAATCACTCTCAAATTTCCTTTTTCTCAGTGCAGTACTATATATTCAGTCCGAACCTTTTTACTTTCTGTTTTATTCATTATTTTTCTTTAATCGTCGCAGTTCATTTGCAATTTTCCAATGTATCCATTAGTAATGTTTTGTGCAACTTGTTTGGGCTACTAACAAAATGTTTGGACATTCCATTTCCTGCACACACCTGCTAAAATCCTTCTCACGCTTTCTGTCGCCAAAACTATTTCTAAAAATACCTTTTATCACTTTTCTAGCGATCCTTTTGTCTTATAACATCTACATTTTGACTTGTCTTTATTTTAACTTGCTTGGCGACTTCCAAGTCGCTTATTTTACGTTCAATATCCAGAAATTTTTAATAAGAACTATTATTGCTTAATTCTTTTTCCCCATTTAAAAAGTGTAGCGTTTTTTTTTTTTTTTTTCTGTTCTCATCGGTACTGTGGAATTATTCAGTGCTCTGGCTGAGGTATCGATACATTTGTTGTTATTTTTTTCATTTTAGATGGTCTATAGGTAATAATATATGTAGGGGAATATAGTGCAAAGTGAAATAGTCAAGATGACTCAGCTATTCCAAAATGAACAAATTTTAAATTTGTTTTGAAAATTACAGAACATAAAGGAGGAACATTGTATTTTATAATAAACTTTGCAATGAAACATTATAATTGTTTGTTTTTTTTAGTAAATTTGCGCCTTTAAAAAGAAAAAATGGAAATTTTTCTTTTTTTTTTCATGGGGCAAGTGATTTTTCACTTAAATATTTTTCTTATAAAATATTTTATATTCGGTAATAAAAACTATTTTTATAAGTAAATAAAAGGTTGAATAATAAATGAAACGATAATGAAACAATAAACGAATAATTATATTTATTAATTAATTAATACACGCAGAAAAAATAATGCGTGAGAAAACGAGTGAATGAATGAATAAATAGGTGAATTACTAAATAAAGAAATGTAAATGAATACATACGTGATTTAGAAAACAATTGCTTGAATAAGCGAAATAATCTATTTCACTTTGCCCCGCTTGTAATTGATTAATTTTACAAAACATTTAAAATACAAATTAGCTTAATGTTAACTAAATAAACACAGCATCGAATATTAGAAGATCTCAATTAACGTTTAAAATTTTAATTAAAAAAAACTTTATCATTTTATATTAACAAAAATAATTTTTGACTTAGAACAAATATTACGATAAGAGTATCAATTTTTTAAAACGGCCTATATTGTCATTTGCTTTAATTTTTGGAGGCATTTTTTTCCCGACTAGAATCGAATACACCTATTACGAATATCGAATCTTACTCGAATCCTATTACAGGTAGATTCTTTATTTTAATCAAAACAAAATCTAGAAGCTTTTAGAAGTAATAAGGATAAAGTAGAACACTGTAAATTTGAGGTCGGCACAGATGAAATTAATGGCTTTTTAACTATTTGTAACTCATCCGAATCAATAGAACAAAGAAACTTCTCAATTACACTTGTAAGCCAATAACAAACACTAATGGATTAGTGCATGATAACAAGTTGGATTGAGAGAAAAAATAAAAAATGAAATTAAAGGCGATTTCCGACAACGTGAAAAGGGAGTGAATTCCTCTCGCGAGATAAAAGGTCAAGCTGAAGATACCGGCTTGCAAAACTTTTATTTTATCAGTTGAACAAGTTTAAGGTGAAAACATGCCATTAGCACGCTTTCACTTCAAACTTGTTGCAATTACGTGTGAGCCTTTCGGCGATGCAGCAAAAAAAAAAAAAGTTAATATAGATGAAAAATCTGACTGTTTTTCATGTTTAGACGATTTTAAAGTGCATTCTGTACTTCTCGTGAAACATATCAATATACTGACATGTATGACGGCTACGTTTAATTATTTGATTTCTAAAATAGAGTAAAGCAAAGAATATGGGATACGTTTAGTTTTTATTTCTTGCAATTAACATGATTCCGAAAAAAGTCACTGAGCGTAAATGGGACTTATGATTCTCGGATTTGGATCATTGACTTTTAGAACCTTAAAACAATAATCATAGCTGAAAATTTTAGCTATTTCAAAAATTCAAACAATTTATTTTCACAGGATGGCTTCTATAATGTGGTAGATCGAAAATAACCCCAAAAAACAACTTGCGTTTCATAAATCAGTCATTTGAACTTCAAACAAACAATACTCCTTTTTCGATAACTAGCGCAGAATATACCTCAGCAGACAAAAAAAAACTATCACTTGCAAACATTCACATTTTAAAGAATTTCTCAAGAAATAAGGGAAAAATCAATATGTAACTTTTGTCACATAAAAGGTATGCTTCAGCTGAAATGTTTCAATAAAAAAAATCACCAATGCATTTAGGGAACGAACAACAAATTGATGAAATCAAAATCTTTTTGATCATCCTTCATCGTAAGTAGCTGGGAATGTTCTGTAAATTTCAGCAATTAGTTTACTGCTTATACTATGTACAATCATTTTATAAATTTTCGTAAAAGTATCACTTATGTTTCCTGAATACTTATATCTTATATAAGATCTAAGCATTCAAACGAAGCTTTCAAAAATATCAATTTTGTCCGCATGTTTTTAACTCATGATACGCAGTGTTTTACTATCTTACCAAACTTTCCGAAAACTTGACAGTTTGCAAGATAACTTATATACTGAAATTTAAAATAAATTTTGATGAAATATGAACATTTAAAACTGCTATTTTCTCATTACGCATACGTGAAAGGTACAAATTTATGACTTTCAAAGTTTCTTCGGCAATAGATTTGGCGACTTATAAAAGAATTCCAGTTCAATATCATAAATGCTTAAAAAGACATCGGGGACTTATTGAGCCCCATTTCAATTACTCTTGGATAGGCGACGAATCGTAAATCGCCCACTAATAACATGTTTTTATCACGATAATCACAATGAACGATTGTAAGCAAGTGTTGCAAATTTGTGAACGATCCCTAACGATTTGTCGCCTGTCCAAGTAAAATTAAAATGGGTCTTATTAGGTCGCCGATTTAATTTTAAGTTTTAATGATATCTAACTGGAATTTTTTTATAAGCTGGAAAATTGGGAAAATTTGAAAGTTATGAACTGTTATTTGCCACGCATGCGCAGTGAGAAATTATTACTTTAAATGTTCATATTACATCAAATTTTCCATTTTTTTTTTCAAATTTTAGTATAATAATTCTCTTAAATGCTGTTAAATTTTGCGATATTTTGTAATCCAGGACGGAAAACTCTCAGCCAAAAACATGCGAAAGAAATGCTTTTATCCTCAGGAATATAAGTGATACTTTCACGAAAATTATTGTACATAGTTCGTTAACAAATTGTTGAAATGTACGGCATATTCTCAGCTATTTATAAGGAAGGATAACCTAAAAACGATTTTGGTTTTATCAATTTGCTGCTGGTTCGTTAAATGCCTAGGTGATTTAATTTTTATTGAAACGTGTCAGCTGAAACAAACTTTTCATGTAACAAAAGTTACAAATAAACCAGATGCAGTGTTTTTGTCTGTCATTGTTTGAGCCTATTCGAATCATTTTTCAACACCGGACCTCCAGTTCTCTTCACTTATTTAAAAATGACACTGCGCAAGCACACACAGCACCATTTTCACCTTCACTCTTACGACATATTTTACAATAATTCCCAAATCCTTGTCGGGTCAAGAATCATGATGTGGTTGCTTCCGATTCGTCAGCAAATGTCCTATCCGCAATCCGCTATCTCCAAAAAAAAAAAAAGCAGAAATCAAACGGAGGTTAGGAAAGCTGGATCCTTTTCAATAGCAACCGACTCCCTATACAAAAGAAAAAAAAAAAGGAATCAAAGGATCAAATGAGGGTTAATGAAAAAAAGGAAGAGGATAACACTTATTTCATACTCCTAGCACGGGTGCCTTCCAAGGCAGTTATTTGTGGTGTTATCCCTCTCTCCCGCAAAATTTTATGTTATATGTACATATAAAATTCATACAACTTTCAGAATTGACTTTTTTCATATATGTGGTGTATAGCGAAATTTTAAGCTAGGGCATTGGGACACTTCCAAAGTTCACATTTTGAAGAATTTCTCATGAAATAAGAGACCAATTGCTTTGTAAATTTTGTCATATAAAAGGTATGCTCCAGTTGTTATTTTCCGACAAAAGTTATATCACCCTTGCGTTTCGGGGATCAGTAACAAAATGAGGAAAACAAAAATATTTTTTGATCATCATTCACCGTAAATAGCTGAGAATAAACTGTAAATTTCAGAAGTTAGTTAACTTACTATGTACAATTATTTTACATACTTTCAAGAAAGTATCATTGATATTCACGAAGATATGCATTTCTTTCAAAACTATGAGTTTTATTTAAGGGGTTTTGGGTCATAACACGTAAAATGTTCCATCAAAGTTTACCAAACTTTCAGAAAACTTAACAGCATACCAGAGAAGAAAAATACTAAAATTTGAAATTTAAATGTTGAAAATCTGATAAACTATGGACATTTAAATCAATTAATTCTTCACTGCGCATGCACGAAAAATAGTAATTTATAACTTTTATTTTCTAAAACCCAACTGAATTCCTCAACTCATGATGAAATTCCAGTTGAATGTCTTTAAAATACAGGAAGTTATCAGCGATCTATTGAGTCGAATTTGAATAAGTCTTGTATAGGCGGCGAATCGTGAGAGATCGTTCACAACTAAACTGTTTTTATCATGAATCACGCTGAATGATTGCAAGCAAATGTCACAAACTTGCGAATGACCCTCACGATTCGTCGTCTATCCAAGAGGTATTCAAATTCGGCTCATTAGATCGCTGATAACTTCCTGAGTTTTTAAGATATTGAACTGGAATTTTATTGTAAGTTGATGAATTTAGTTGGGTTTTTGGATTATGAAAGTTTTATACTTCTCTATTTTAGTATTCTACTACTATATTTTAGTATTACACTTCTCTTGTATGCTGCTATCAAGTTTTCTAAAAGTTTGGTAAGTTTTGATGGAAATCTTTGCGTGTTATGAGCCAAAAGCCTTCAAATTAAATTTGTAGTATTGAAAGAAATTATTATATCCTTAGTGAATATCAGTGATACTTTTTCGAAAGTATGTAAAATAATTGTACATAGTAAGCTAACTAATTTCTGAAATTTACAGCTTATTCTCAACTATTTATGATAAAAGATGATCAAAAAACATTTTTGTGTTCCTCGATTTACTAGGAAACGCAAGGGTGATATAACTTGTGTTGGAAAATGACAGCTAGAGCATACCTTTTATGTGACAAAAGTTACAAGGCAATTGGTCTGTTATTTCTTGTGAAATCCTTAAAAATATGAATTTTTGAAAGTGTCCCAATACTTTTGGTCATACAGTAAATTCCCGATTATCCGCGGGCGGTTTATCCAAGGGGCGTATTATACGTGACTTTTCACACATTTAATTTTCTTTTTTGAGCAATCACGATTGCTTATTGTTCTCATTTGACCATCCTTGGCGTCCGGTTTTTTTTTCAGCTTGGACCAGGGGTCTTTGCAGCACCACTGCCCATCGGCCTCTGCAGGCGCGCCTCCTCTGGTCCTGACCACTGTCCCCGGGAATCCGGTGGCATACCTATCCTACACACACGCGCGCGCTCGCGCCTTTACACACTTACACACTGACACATATACACGCTGACACACACCCACTCGCCTTTACACACATACACTCACGCCCAGGTGTATACACACAAAACTATGTACACACACAAGACTAGCCTACACATGCACGCACACACACCTATACACACGTAACCACCCAGGAGGAGGGGCAGGCTTGAGGGAACCGAAGCCGTTTCTAGAAACAATAACTCTAATGAGTAGGGTCCTGCCGAAACTCGTGATTGCAAAAAACATAAATTGAATTCAAAATATCAGATTTTTTTTTTTTGGCGATGGTTAAATGATTGTAGATAAATAAACACATTTTAGCTTAACAAAAACAAAATCTATTTCTCGACATTCCTATATCTTTTCTACCCCTCTTTTCCAATGACATTAAACCTTCCATGATCACCCGAAACGCGACCAATTAAAACTTGATTTTTAAATCTACACAATTTACTGCTCCAAATCTAGACAACTTACTAATTTTTAGATCTACTCTACAAACGCGCGTAATCGAGTAGACCAGTCTTGCTCAAAACACTTCCCTCCTCTCCCCTATGCATTTCTGATCTATTTCAATTAATCTGCTTGCACCTTTGCTCGTGTATGTGTGTAATCCATTTATAGTAATGTGCGATCCTTTTTTAGCTCTAACATTCATTTTTTATACACTATTATCACTTTAGCTACAGTTCAAATTCATGCGAATGTTATTGATCTTTCCAAAGCTATTGCATACATTAGTAGTTTTTCCCTAATTTGCGGATTATCAGAGAATACGCTTATCCGCGATTACCGTGCCACCCTATTCCGCGGACAACCGGGAGTTCACTGTATAGTTAACATTAAATGCTACAGATAACGCATGAACGCGTTTTATATAAAACTTGTCCTTGACGCATATTATGTTAAAAATTAATGAAAGAATATTTTAAAGCAGCTTAGCAAGACACGCCATTCCAAAATTTTCCAAGAAGGGGCAAGGGGTACGTATTTACTCGAATGACTTACATAGAAAAACAACAAAACCCATGGCCCTTACATGTAAATATGAGGGTCAGTCAATAAGTAACGAGGCAGATGCTATAAAATAGACTTAATTCGTTGTTCTTCAAAAATACTGACAAAAATTGTTTAAACACTTATCCCATTGGGAAACTAGTCGCATAATTCCGTGCTCATAAAAGTCCTTTGGCTGCTGCTGGAACCAATTACGCACGCACTCCTTTACTTCATCGTCCAAATGAAATCGGTGTCCCCGAAGTGCCTTCTTGAGTTTCTCAAAGAAGTGGGATAATATGGGGATAGATCTGGACTATTAGGAGCGTGGTTCAAGACTTCTCAAATTTCTGCAAAAGTTCCTTTTTTGCATTGGCTGTGTGTGGTCTAGCGTTATAAGGCAAAAGAATGACAGCACGTGAAAGTTTATAGGAACCACACACAGCCAATGTAAAAAAAAGGAGCTTTTGCGGAAATTTAAGGGGGAAGTCTTGAACCACCCTCTCATAGTCCAGATCTATCCCCGTATGATCCCAAATGTTTGGAGAACTCAAGAAGGCACTTCGGTGACTACGACTTCATTCGGACGATGAAGCAAAGGAGTGCGTGTGTAATTGGTTCCAGCAGCAACCAAAATATTTTTATGAGCCCGAAATTATGCGACTAATTTTCCACAGGGATAAGTGTTTAAACACTTCCGGTCCGTATTTTTGAAGAGGATCGAATAAAATCGGTTTTATAGCCTCTGCCTCGTTATTTATGGACTGACCCTAATAAATTCATTTCTAAAAGTCAGAGGACTGCCTCCTCCTGAACCCTTAAATGACGGTATTGGGTTAAACAATATATTATAGTTAAAAAAGTAAAAGAACACTTCAAAAAACAAAAAGTAAAAAACGATTACAATTCGTTTCTATTTACCAACGCACACACAATTGTTAGCGAGGATCACAGTCGCAAAGTCATCTTTTTGTGAAATACACCACCAGCTCAGTCAATTCCAGCCGAGGACTGCAGTTTCGTGCTTATTAGCACTCATCAGCCCGGCATAGGAAAGTGACTGAGCTGGAGGTGGAAAACCTCTTAAGGAAGCCAAGAGTGCCAAACAAACTGGTAGCTAATGTAGAATTAGCACAGACCAGACGAGTGACCGAAGCAATGGTTCGGTTTAACTCGAAAATTGAAGGCAAGGCATGGTATATTCAGTAAATTACCGCCCATTAGCTTACTGAATATACCATGCCTTGCCTTCAATTTTCGAGTTAAACCGAACCATTGCTTCGGTCACTCGTCTGGTCTGTGCTAATTCTACATTAGCTACCAGTTTGGTTGGCACTCTTGGCTTCCTTAAGAGGTTTTCCACCTCCAGCTCAGTCACTCCTATGCCGGGCTGATGAGTACTAATAAGCACGAAACTGCAGTCCGCTGTTGGAATTGACTGAGCTGGCGGTGTATTTCATGTATTTCTGCCTTAGCCCATTGCTATAGGGCTGTAACTTACTGAATATTACTGAACATCTTTTTGTGTTTAATTAATCTTACCCAGGTGCTGCAAAATAAACTTTTAACGATTCAATCTCTTTTTCCACCTCATAGGGCCTTCGAAAGGCCATGTCAGCCTAGTCGGAAACTAGTGGCCCGTCTCGGAATCAGAACAGTATAAATTTAACAAGTTTCATGGGAGGAGGGGATCCGGTGACCAAACTGACAAATGACCCGCCTAATCTCTGGACGGTCCTGCCGCCTCAAACCGAATAGAAGAAAGCTATGCTCCAATATGCATACATTAGCATTTATAAACATACCTCACAATTTTAAAATTTCCTAAAGCCAATAAAAATAACAAAACAAGTCAAGTATTGAAACCTTATCTTCAGATATTCCGTCTTCATTTTAAAGACACTTTTTTCTAAAAAAAAAATCGGAACGGATAGAAATTTAACAAAATGAATTGCGAGCATGATTTTCAATCGAATTTGGATGGTGAACTTAAAATTAAACGAGCTGATGTGTGCATCACATGACTTCCTTTTAAGCTAATTTAATGATAATAGTGCCTTGCACTTGGAGTAAACAAAGAAGCACTTTACATATTTTCACCCCAAGTTTGTTGCGAACCGGAGCAAAAGAAAAAAAAAACGTTTTATTCAGATTAATTTTCCCAATATTGGCAATTTTAATGCGCTTTAATGGTTAACGCTCAGAATATTGCCAATAGTGGAAAGATTGAAACCAGATTTTAAAAAAAATAAAATTAAAAAAAAACAAAAAAATAAAAAAAAAACCGCCAAATTTGTTGCCTAGTTGGCGACCAAAAGCTTGGCGGTACATTGCCAAGTGTTTGCCAAATTATAACACCACTTGAGATTGCATTGAAATTAACAATGATTTCCCCTCAAAAAGTGTAAAAGACCCCTTTTGGAGCATCCGAATGCTCAATTCAAGTGATTTTCACTCCACTGAAGAAGTTTCGGGCAGGACAGAGATTCACATGTGACGAAGAAGCCAAGAACGTGGTCCGACGGCGTTTGGTTCCACAGGCAGCCGTAAGAGTTCTGCCACAGGGGGATCTCTAACTTAGTCCCGCGATGGGACAAATGTCTGAACCGGTGTGGTGACTATGTGGAGAAATAGTGCAAGTGACATAGTTTACTACGTATATTTGTAAATACCTGTAGGTATCTTTTTTTGGCAAAATAGGCGCAAAGACTTTGATTTGCTCTCGTGCATACAGATGTCACGAGAAAACTCGTTGTAATTAACCCGGGAATCGTCAAAATGGATATTTCGCGTGTCTATACGTTCTTAGGCACTTATCCACGTGTGGTCGTGTCGAAAAAAAAAAACTCAACATCCATTCGGGGGTGAGCAAAATGGTAATTAAGGACGATTTTTGCGTGAACATTTTTTCGCGAATACAATACTTCCTGTTTTTGTAAAAGGAAGTAAAAATGAAATATGTAGCATGTTATAGATTAAATATACATTTTCAAATATTGGCGAAAAAATTTCATAATCTCACTGCTGATCTATGCTGTTAAATCAGTGCGCGTCTGTTTGTTTGCAAGTCCAGTATTGTACCCAGGATTCTGTTTCGAGAAGGACTAAGTGCATACATTAAAGAGATGATTACATATATTATTTTTCATTAAATACTAATGTGTTATTAATATACAGATGCCCAGCTAAAGTCCGTTGTCACCCCAATAGTTTCTGAACGGCAAGAGCTACAACTCACGAGTCGGACCGCACCATGCTGCGGACACTCGCTGGTGGGATGAGTTTACTTTATCTACCGGTTTGTCAACACTCTCAGCTTCAATGAGATGACATTTGCCTCCAGCTCAGTTATTCACTAATCCAGATACTAATGAGTTCTATCAAGAACGAAACTGCAGTCTCTGGATGTGATAATCGGGCTGTCTGGTATATTGCAAGTTATAGAAGCTTTATTTCAAAGTTTAATCGAAACTCATTTGAAAAATTAGTTGGCGAGTATTTAAAAAAAATCGACACTATACTTATACTTTTAGTAGTTTATTTTGAATTTAAATAAGAAACTTAATGAAGAATTAATTAATCTAATCAAATCATTCATAAATAAAATCAAGGAAAACGAAGAAAAAAATTACTTTCATAAAATTGCTCAAATTTACAATTTAACCCTCAATATCTCTAAAGTAAATGAAGATGTTTTGTGAACGTTTGCAGTTTAACAGCAATACATATCTCTCCTTTCTAAAAAAAAAATGCCCTTGTGCACCTCCTGTGAAAAGTTGAAAAATTGGATCTCAAAATAATACCTAAAAAATAAGTAAGGAGTAAATAATCAGGTAGCGATCTTGAAACACACTTGAGTAATTTTCTCAACACGCTGACTCTGGTCAGTGACAAGTACGAAAAAATCATCTCATTATTAGATGGCAGTTACTAATTTTTATATAAAAACAAGACATTTAAGTACACAAATCAGTGATCAGCAACGAAAAAAATTCATAGTTAAATTTTAATGACAGTTTTAAATTTAAATTGCATGGGAAAATGTTAATACAGTTCCCTAACTTAAATACTTCGAAAACTAATGATGAGGTTTTTAAACTTTTATTTAGTTAATTAGTAATGAAAAAGAAAACAAAATATATCATTTGAAATATCATTAAATTAAATTTTTAAGAACACGTAAAAAAAAAAAAAAAAAAAAGATATCTAGAGCTTTGAAGAAATATTTCTAGTTTTCATAAGAATTCTTAATGTTTTACATTGCAAACAATTAGTAGGACTACGTGTTTCAAATAAACACATAATATTTTCACACAAAAGTATTTGCTAATTTAAAATGCTATTTTTAGGTACGGGAACAGAAATAAAAAAAAGACGATAAACTGGAAAAGTTTTCCTGTGCTCAAGTTCCTTTTCTTGTGTTTCAAGTCATTATATCCTTTAATACATTACACATAGCATTCTCATTTGCATGTTATTTATTTTTATCTAAATTGTATATGGTATAGGAACGGGAAAAACTTGGATTATGTGGCATATTTATATGACTCACAATATCGTTTTCGGAAAAACAAATTTTCGTTTTATCTTATTAAAGATTTCCTAATATCCACCATACATTACTCCATATCGCACTGGGGTGCGATATGTAATTGCAAACTGTTAGTCTTTCATGACAATTGAGGATATACGAGGGGGTATCAAAAAGTAA
Source organism: Uloborus diversus (assembly GCF_026930045.1). Classification (NCBI taxonomy): domain Eukaryota; kingdom Metazoa; phylum Arthropoda; class Arachnida; order Araneae; family Uloboridae; genus Uloborus; species Uloborus diversus. The sequence goes on along the minus strand of NC_072740.1, from coordinate 54,746,667 downwards.
GGTAACAAGCGCAATTACAGAAAACGTTTATTCAGGAATTAAAAAATATATATACAATGTAGAAAGGATCAGGTACATATTACTTCTCTACATAGTCTGCTCATCGAAGCATTTGTTCCATAGGTACACCAAACCATCGAAACCGGCGCGGAAGAAATCATCTTCAAGGTTGTGCAACCACATCAAGACGGCTTGCTGAACCTCAGCATCAGTTCTGAAATGCAGACCTCCCAAGTGTTTTTTAACGGTCCGAAGAGGTGGAAATCACTTGGTGCGAGGTCGGGATTGTAAGGAGAGTGGTCCAAGAACTGCCACCGAAAACGCTCTAAAAAATCGCGCGTAGTTGTGGCGGTATGCGGCCGTGCATTGCAAGCAAAACACTGGTACCGTACACTTCCATCAATTGGCGATGAATTTCAGCTGGAGAATTTTTCTTTAAACGCAAAAGCGTATCACACTTCTTATTTCAATTGCGGACCATGCTTCCGTCAAGGCGGCCATCTTCTAACTCAAATTTCGTCATGTTACCGGCCTACCAGCTCCATCTACTGACACCGTATAAATGCTGTGATTGTTTCCGTTACCTTCAGAGGGATTTTTAATCATACGGATAATTTGCAAACCCGTCAGAGCTCTTGTTACCTTACTTTTTGATACCCCTACGTATTTTGATTTTAAAGTACACCAGACTTCCAATATCGGTGTTATGAATTTGTTGCAAAGATAAGTCACATGTTGTTTCAATAAAGTTTCGTTTTTCTTTACCGACTTATTCGAAAGTAGTATATTGGCAATAAACGGGTTTTAAATCAACAGCTCATTTTTTGGTAGTAGGGGTTGTTCGTAAACGATGTCAGACTTCTACAACGATTTGACTCGCCTCCTCTTTTGTCACAAAGCGTCACACCTAACTTTAGTCGTTCTTCTTGACAATGTTACGTTATGTCACATAAACATATTATTTTAAAAATTGTTCTCATTTCAGCCAAAATGATTGATGGCACACTTCTTGTGACCCTCTTCCTTCTCATTGTCACAAACTGTCACAATTTTAAGAAGATTCTGACAAGGCCCTGACAAGGTGTGACGTCATTTGGGGACAATCCCTTATATCCTTTTCTTTCCGAAAATACTGATTAAAATTTACACACAAGCCTAATGTTTCTTGATTTTTAAGCGATTTTTTCGCGAAACACTTGACTGATCTCCGCGGAACCCTGAAATTCTATAATGAGAACAAATTTAAGAAATGCTGGGTTTAATAAAGATCCCAGAGATTTAGATATTTAAACTGTCATATTCTAGATTCAGTTGCTAAACAATCATTTGGAAATGCAGCCAAACTTATTTAAAAGTAATATCATAGAAAGTCTTATTTCCTTTCTTACCGAGGCCATCATTTTGAATTTTTACAGGAGGGAGGGGCAAAGAGATGCATATATATATATCATGAGATACATTTTAAGAACATTTTAAATATAAATTCAAAATTGAAAGAAAGAATAAACACTAAAGTGTACTGTAATGTCAGCGCAAAGCTGCTAGAAACAAAACAGTGCAAACATATTCATGAATAAACAATCAATATAAATTGGAAATTACAATAAGCAAGAACACGGAAACACCAAAATTGAAAAAAGTGAACCAGGAACCGATATTTTCTCAAGGGGAGGACCGGTCCCTACAAAAAGGGCCTTGTGAACTTAAGGACCGGTGCTCCCCTTGAGAAAGTATCAGTCCCTGGTTTACTTTTTTCATTTTGGTGTTGTTTCCGTGTTCTTGCTTATTGGAATTTATAATTTATATTGATTGTTTATTCATATATATATATATTCACTCAATGCATATTTTATCGGAAAACAAACAAGAAAAACCAAGCCTTCTTAAATGTAAAATCATTCATTTTTCAAAGCCGGGGGGGGGGGGCAACTGACCCCCTCCTGATTCACTCTAAATGAGTCGCGTGTTGTTATTCTTAAATTCAGAGGCATCCTGATGGGAGGTTACTGTGACTTTCCAAAAATGTCCTCATTTGGCCAATTTTGCCTGACGAATCGGCAAAATTCGGAGTTATATTCAGCAAAATTATCATTCGACGAACTTAGGACTTTTATTCGGCAAATTGAGAATTTTCACCCTCCCAAAAATCTAAGTTTGGGTGCCTCTATATTTAAATTACATAATGTAAGAAATCGAGATACTCATCAAAATCAGTGTTAAATGGACGGAAAGTAAACATTAAGTTAAATTCTTTAAGATAATTATGTTTGAAAAAAATAAATAAATAAAATTTGAAGCTTGGTAAAATATACACTGTTGTTCTTCCATGTAACGTTTTTTAGAAACATTCTTGAAAATACAATTTATGTTCGTCGACTCCCTCAATAGAAAGGCGCTTGCGCACAATGGAATTTCTGGTCTTCGCGATTTCATTTCTGTCTGCTTTTGATGCGAAATGGCGCATCAGAAGAAAATGTAATTAAAGGTTGCATCAAGACTAACTGTTCCATTTTAAGGACAAATTGAGATTCGTAGAAAATTTTGGTATTTCTTTTATGCACAGCAACTTCACATCACGTCTGAAAGATGAAAATGAAGCATTGTTTAGCCAATGTGACAATCGAGAGCTACTTCGGAGATAGCACGAAAACCTTACACCGCGCAGTTTACATTTATATGGGTAATTATGGCAATTTTTAAGTAAATGGGTATTTGCTAAGCAGACAATAAGCATATACGTTTCTGTTGTATTAGAAATGGGGTTTTGTCAACAATGTAAAAATAAAAATAAAATAAAATAGGATTTGTTTCTAAAAAATAAAAAGTTTCCACAATTAAAGATTGCAACCTGAAATATTGAATGAAATATCGCTTAAGGCTTCTTTTTAAAGTTTTTTTTAATTTTTTTAATTTTCTAAGCTTGATGATTGACTACCCAATGTTTCAAAAAGTTATAATTTTGCATAAATTCCAGCCTATCTTTTCAGATTTTTTATACTAAATATTATACAAAAGAACACTAATAAATCGCAACAGTTAACAAGTTATACGGTAATACATGAAGCAATCATCAAAAACAAATTATAAATGTAGTAAGAAATGAGTGCAATTTTTTTATGTTGAAAAATAATCAACTGTTAAAAAATTATAACATTACAATAAAGTCTATTTTAAAGCAGTTAAAATGAAATAAAAAAAAAATACGTATTAGAATTAATTCATTCCAATGTCTTTTGTATAAGAAGTTCCTAAATTTTATTTTGTTCGAAGATGAATCTTTCGTAACTACCGTATCTAGATACGTTTAACGTTGATTCAGCGTGATAGAAGTTTAATGGATATAAAAAATAATAGTTTAAAAAACTAAAAAAACACTCTTTAGTAGCAAAATGAACTAAAAAGTTTAAAATAATCTTTGGATGACAAATATGTAAAGTAATTGACCAAACACTTAATTTTACTGTAATAAAGAAAAAAGCGTGGGGGACTTCGTATCAGTTGTCTTAAATTTCTTCCACTTGTTATCCATGCAAAAATGTAAATAGGCAACCCCCCCACACGCTTTTTTTTATTACAGTAAAATTAAGTGTTTGGTCAATTACTTTATATACTTGTCATCCAAAGATTATTTTTAACTTTTTAGCTCATTTTGCTACTTAAGTGTGATTTTTTTAGTTTTTTAAACTATTATTTTTTGTACGAATTGTCTAAAAGCGTGTTAAAAAGGATCAAATCTCACTGCCGCGACAGGACATCGTCTTACACCTAAGTTCCACTTGCTACACACAACAGTGCATCACGTGACTTTCATTATCTACCAATTATAAAGTGAATATATCGACAAACCACGGCAAGGTGAAACCAGTAACTCCTGGTTGCCTAAAAAAGTTATACGTTGTATTTTAGTGCTGATATTACGATGTGGTTGATCATTGTAGTCTAAAGTGCTTTAAGTTCGAAGCTATTTCTTCTAAATTATGGGAATTTAATCATGTGTCATTATTGATTGTATCGTTTATATGCCAACACGCACCTGTTATATAAACTCACTTTGTGTGTGTTTTACCGCAAGAAATGGAATTCCGCAGTGGGAAGGTAAAGCCCAGTATCTTCAGAAATAAGGTTTTGAGATATTTGAAAGAAACGAGTTTGAGATTCCATACTAACAATAGGAAAATCATGGAATTTGACGTTTTTTTCTGGCTTTATTTATTGCAGAGACCAAATAAGCAAGCTTGTACAATAAAGCTAAAGTACAATAGATGACAAAAATTAATTTCAGAAAAATGATTTCACATTACTTTGGATGCTTTAGGATCACTCCTTCGAAGCCTCTTGTTTCATATTCTGAATATTATGCGAAACATGGGAGCTTAGCTCTTTTTACACCTTTTTTGAATGTTCAAATATACAAATATATTTCAGACCATTCATTTAGATTTACACGAATCAAATTTGTTGGTGTTGTGTCATAGTTAATAATCACTATGAAGATATAGAATTACATTCCCTTAAGAGGTTAGACTTTAACATATAATGCAGCACAAAGGAGATTTACAACACAAAAAGAGTAAATAGCACCTAGGGCTCCGGTGGGAATCGAACCCACGACCTCCAGCATTCAAAGCGAAACTTCTATCTCAGAGCCACGGAAGCCCCTCGAATCAAAGTTTTGAAGATTATGTTTATAAATATATTACGTAAGGTTTCTTTTTCTTTTGAGAATTTAAATACTGTGATCTTTTTCATATCCAACGTTCTTCTTTTTATACTTGTGTATAAATTTTAATAAACTTAACTTAAAATTTATTAATGTAGAAACATATTTCTTGAAATAAGTCCAAGAAGAGAAACGCTTGACAGAAATATTTTATCAACAACTTCCTGCTATGTCTACCATGTCTATCTACATTTATTCAAATATCAATATTTATTTAAAACAACGTTTCATTCAAGAATCTAAGCAAATTCAAAATAAGAAGCAAAGAGAAAAATAGGATAAATTAAAAGCAAAGGTGTAAAATCTGTATCTCAGGGCCAAAAGAATGAAAGTCCAAAAATTGCGATTTTCAGTTTATTAGTGCATTGTATGTAGAAGCATATTCCACATCGAACTATGTGAACGTAATTCTTTAAAAAAAAAACTTCAATATTTAACCAGGGTTAAAAGAGCGCGCGTCTCATCCTTTCCATGCGCCAGGAAGTTTTTTCTCTGTACTGTAAAATTACCATAATGTGACTTACGTCCTTGTCGTACAGAAATTAAAAGCCGTAAAGTCACCCCCCCCCCGTTGCAAAAATAAAAATGCAACAGCGTCTCCGAATTTTTTCCCCCTATCGGAATTGTTGTTCTGGAGATAGTAGTGTAACACAGAGAATTGAGGAGTTTATTTTCAAAACGAATTAGATCCAGTTTTATACTTTTTTGGCAAAACGAAAAAAACGATTTACGCACAAACACTAACTGTTAGAATTTCGAATTTTTCACAATGTTTTGGTAGAATAACAAGTGACTATTGGCATAAGTTTAGTAATTTTCCCGCAATAATAAAAGACCTGAACTGCCCATTGTATTTTGGATATATTCCTTTTTGGTGTAAAACAGTGGATATAATCCCTTTTGCAAAAAAGAATACGCATTTTCTTCAGAGATAAACTTTATTAGATTGCAACAAAATATTCAACATTTTTTTTATATTTTTTTTACTCCACTTTATTCTTTCCATTGAACATCTCAAGAAAAAAAGGACCTTCGATCCAATAAAGTATGAACAATTAAACCACCTAAGCCGATTCAAATAACAACGTTGTAGGTATTAATAAATCCCAATTTTTGTCACAATTAATCACATTTTTTCAATTAATCACAATGTAATCATTAATTAATCACAATTTAATAGTATATTAATTATTTAATATTAATTTAGTAATCACAATTTGAGGTCGCCCTTGCCTAACTGATAACAGACTTGCGCAAGGTTTAATAGAGCCAAATTTGAACCATAACAAAATGCTTTTTGAAAACGGTCACTTTTTCAATTTATTTTTTCTTGTGTGTGCGATTCCTGAAAGTCTTTAAAATAGAGCTGTCACATTCTTACACCAAAGTCTTCAATTGAGGCTGAAGAAAGTATTAAATTCATGACAAAAAACTACTTGGATCGAGATCCCCTAGTATTTGACGTTTGTTAGCTACGAATCTACATCTTTGGTACAGGAATCAAGAAATCCGTTTTTAGATGTTTTTACGCTATTTCTAAGAAAGTTTGAACTGCTGCTATGTATTTTCCGGAAGCTTAACACTCTTGCAATACATTTCCTCTTACATTTTTGGTCATTGATTGCTTTAATCATTCGAATAATAATATAAATAATAATTTTATATAATGTGGATCATAACCAATTTCAAAGAAAAATATGAGGTGGTTAACGTTGCTCAGTATCGGTGTAAAATAATATCCATTGTAATTCTAAACTTTATTGCTTTAATGTACTTTAAAATTGCGTCATTTAGCAGGAAATGAAAGTGGTGGTTTACCCGAAAACGACCATAACCAAACATTTACGATTACAACAGAAAGAAAAATCATTATATTGAGAAAGACCTGAAGTAAATAGGATAAAATTTTAAGTCTTCTGAAGAACCACTTAAGAATAGTAAAATTAAAAATAAATAATACGATTTAGTAAAAAAAACTCAGTAACTGTTTCAGTTTACGTTATATATTAAAACGAGTATTGAATGATTATCCACCTGGCTACTCTAGTTGAAATGCGGAAAATAATCTATCAAGTTAATTACAATATAATACATAACAATAATACATAAACAAGTATTCATAAATCAGATTTGATAATGTGTATACAAAAATTTTAGATTCTTTCAAGCAGGAAGGCATGAATAAATGGAGCACAAGAATTGTTCTTCAAGTATTTCGCAATAGAACACCGGAAAAAATGTTTAAAATCAACAATATAAACTTACCCTTAATCCAAACTCAAAAAAAGTGCCACTGTGATTGAAAAAGGACAGGGAAACTCGTTTCTGGAAAGAACAGCAAAAATTGTACCAATCAGCTCAGTTTTTGATCTGCTAAGATTCACTTTTAAGTTTTGTTCTCGTATTACAGTAGATAGCAAAGATTCTTTTTTTTTCTGTGAGCTATATGAGCTGGAGTTCAAGTTAAAGTGAGCTGGAGTTCTTTCTTTCTTTCTTTATAGCCCGGTCAAAATAGACATTCGAGTTCGGAAAAATTCCCATAAAGCTGAAAATTGGTACAGACCTTAAGAACATCATTATAAGTGAAATGTCAAAAGTCCTCATCGATCCGAGTGGAGCTAAAAATTTTATGCAAGGTCAAAGGTCAAAATTGAAATATTTTTTTTAAAAAAATTGAAAACATTCGTACAGTGCTGAAAATTGGTACAGACTTTAAATGCATCATTGTGAATGATATATGAAAAATTCCCATCGATTCCACTTAATATACACATTTTATGCACGGTCAAAGGTCAAAAAATGTTTTTTTTTTTTTATTTTGCAATTATTTCAAAAACATAACTGTTATTATAAAAAGTGCATATTAATTTGTAAATTATACAATATGTTGAAAAGACGTTTTTATATGAAGTTCAACTCTTTCTGGTTCAAATTAGGTGAAAATGGTGAAACAAGTACAACATTATCCCTTATTTAACGGATATAAGATGCCTCTCAGTACCTATTATCCCTAATCAGATTATTCAGGTGCAGCAGCAACAATTTCTCTAACCTTTGCATACAAAGGTTGATCAAAAGTAACAAGTAGTGCTTTGTATTCTCCAAAGCACAAAGTAAAGTAGTGTATATACTATTGTATTCATTTGCAGGTTGATGAATAAATTGTAAGAACAAAATTCTAGACATTGAAAAATCCATATTATTCTTTGTTAAACCTTCAATATAACCGTTCCAACCTCATAGCGATACATTATTCCATTTCCCATACAACCATTACAAATCTATTTTTCGGAGTAAGAAAGAAGTTGTATCACTTTCATAAGCAAAATTCTGAGCAGTTATTTTACTATATCCTACTACACCATTATTGTGGTACTCTTGTGTTGGCACATGAGCTTTTTCTGCAAAATCTTTCGCTGAAATAATTTGTTTCATTCGCGATAAAGGATCTTCTGCTAAAACTGAACTTCTAAGAGTAATAATTTGGATTATGCCCATTATGTGTAGAGTGTTATGGCCATCTAAAGTGTGTACGTTAATACCAGTATTGTCTGCTGCGTATTGAATAAATGTCCCGGTTTCTGGTGGTAAAATATGTGGCTGTTGGTTAAAAACTGTAGCCGCCTCATACGCCATAGTATCATTATACGTAGCACTTAATAGTCCGGGAGCAAATGGTTTCCCGTGCGATTTTTGTGATACAATTATAGCAGTTAGTTTTTCTGAAAGGTATTTGCATGAGGAAACGAATTCAGATGTTGCCACCCCCCAAAATGGTGCAGGGCGGCTGGGGGGCAGCTATAACTGCCGTGGGGGGCAAGTGATTTCCCGTTCAATTTTTGTGATACAATTGTGTGACTTAGCTTTTCTGAAAGGTATTGGTACGAGAAAACCAAATTTCGATAATGCCAACCCCGAAAATGGTTCGGGGGGGCAGGGGGGCGGCTATAACTACATTTGGGGGGGGCAAGCTGTTTCCCGTTCAATTTTTGTGATACAATTATGGGAGTTAGTTTTTCTGAAAGGTATTGACACGAGGAAACCGAATTTGGATGATGCTACCCCCGTAAATGCTGCAGGGGGGCGGAGGGGGGAAGGGATTATAACTGCATTTGGGGGGCAAGCTGTTTCCCGTTCAAATTTTATGATATAATTATGTGAGTTAGTTCTCCTGAAACGTATTGGCACGAGGAAACCGAATTTAGATGCTGCTAACTCCGAAATCGGTGCTGGGGGCAGGGGGGGGGCGGTTATAACTGCGTTGGGGGTATGTAATTTTTCGTTTAATTTTTGTGATACAATTACGGGAGTTAGTTTTTCTGAAAGGTATTGTCACGAGGAAAACAAATTTGGATGTTGTCAACCCCGAAAATGGGGCAGGGGGGCGGTTATAAATGTGCAGGGGGGCAAGAGGTATTCTGTTCAATTTTTGTGATGCAATCATGGGAGTTGGTTCTGCTGAAAGGTATTGGCACGAGGAAAACGAATTTGGATGTTGCTATCCCCTAAAATGCTGATGGGGGGCAGGGGGGGGTATGACTGCAAACATAACACACTTATATATTCAAAATTTCTCGGTTTACAACAAGTTTTCAAAGTTTAATATGCTTAAATCCACTAATAACAACATTAAATGCAAAAAACTCCGAATTAAATTGCTGACACGTGTTTCGAAGCTATTAAAAGCTCCTTTTTCATTGTAAAAGATGTGAGTTTATGAATGAAAATTCATCCGACTAAAGACGATCTTTCCATTGATAATGGGTTCCTGGTAACAAAGTTTATCATTTCAGTAAAAAATATTAGGAGGAAGGGGGGGGTCCCCCCCCCAAATTTTTTGTACAGGTGTTTCTTTCGGTTTCAGAATATAAAGAGTATTTTTGAACAAAACAAAACATTTATTGAAACCGTGACTTTTGTTTTATTATGCCAACATTATAAATTTTAGGTAAAATAACAGAAAAACTTCATTTTTTCCGTAACAATCATGTGCTGCCAAAATATTTAAATCGAAATAAGAATGTAGAATTATATTTACAGAGATCAACACATAGACACTCATTTGGTAACGTTTGAAATAAAAGATACATTTTAAATTAACCATTAAAATAAGTTTTTTTATACACAAAACCATTTCAGGAGAATATTTGATCTTTCTTTTTTTTTTTTTTACTATGCCAACATCATAAATTTATGGTAAAAGATCAGAAAATCAACATACTTTCCGGTACAATCATGTGCAACCAAAAGAGTTAAACAAAAACAATATTATGGAATTATATTTGCAGATATCAACGCATAGGTACTTAATTAACAATGTTTGAAAGAAAATATGCATTTAGATTAACCATTAAAATAAAATTTTTACATGCTTAACCATTTCATAAAAATATAGCTATCAAGAATTTTGAACAAAAAGTAAGCAATATATAAGTAAGCAATATATAAGTAAGCAATACTAATGAATAACAGCAATTAAAAATCCGTATCACTGTCAGATTCATCGGAACTGCTTCCCCCTTTCCAGTTAAAACAGTAATTTGCATCATCCAGATCTAAACATTCGCACATGTCCGTGCATGGAAATCCACTGCGCCTGCATTTGCATAAAAGTGTGGAGCATTTACTTTTTTTGCATGAGCATTTTACCAGTTCTAAAATCGCCTGTGGGGCAGGTTCCATGTTTGTCATCTGGGGAACAAATCTGTTGTCGTGCTTTTCCCAACCATAACCAGCATCTGGCTGTGGAATGTTTGGGCACGCAATAACATCATTTTGCCAAATCATAGCTTGATAGTGTGCTCTCATAATAGCATAGCGAAGAGCTGATTGTGTTGGGGCATTTTCTCTGATTCGGCTATTTTCTTTTGAAATAAAATAAACCGAACAGAGCCAACATCCGATTTAGAGCAGTTTGGCATATAAAGTTTACAAACATACCGCTCTAATGCAGCAAACGTATCGTCAGAGGGTGTAGAATGCAATCCTAAGTTTGCAAAGGCTTGCAAAATATTTGAATCGCATTGCTGCAAGACTTTCCAACAAGATAGTTTACCCTTCCCAGCAAACACTCCAGTAGTGTCACATCCAGTAAATGCATGAAAGCCAGGTAAGGCGTTTGCTTTTTCTTTCCCTAAAGCCTCGTATATTGGTTTGAGAGCAATATGTCTCTTCCCTTTACTGCTCCCTACAATGCACGAAGTTCTGGAGCATAGCATGGGGTATCGCCGTAGAGCCAATACAACAACATCCGTATCTGGCGAATGAATGTGTATACTAGAGGCATCTCGTAAAGTTGCATCAGCAGCGTGTAAAATTAACTTTGTGTCTGCTTCTTCGTGTGAGCTTCGTAGATGCTCCACCGAAACGTGGGTTGCTGCCGCTTCTTTTCGCCATGCCACAATGATTGGTAGTTTCAACTCTGAAAACCGAAAAATAATTTTATTTGCCAAATAGGCGGTTAATTTTTCTTTATTTTGCACACTTGATAACAAATTTCTCATTGTGATGTGTTTTATAATTGTTTGGTCTGTGATATGATAAGTGATTGACTCATTTCCATTGCAGCGTTTTTGACGAGTTGCATTTTTCAGTGAAAGAGGAATGTCATATCTATCAAATACTACTTGCACTTCATCGTACGAATTATAATATGCTTTTACTTTTTTAAGGAAATGATTAGCCAAATCTTCACATGTGTTAATATGTTGTGGCTTATCAAGGCTTTGAAGAAATGCCATTCCGTCTATAATTGCAACACGCATATGGTTGGGCGTCTCTGGGTCTTCGAAATCTTCATTCTGAATTAGGGATTCAAGAATGGCAAGAAGACCACTCTTGCTATTTGGTAAAAGCAAGTCACCTTCAGGTGTGAAGAGTGCACGCGGCACTACCGAAAGCTCGAAGTTGGATATAGCATCCCTGAGATCTGCAGTTGGTCTAGATTTTGCAACTAATAGCAATCTCACAAATAATGCACGGTCTTCTTTTAGCTGCAATACCTTAGTCTGAATTTTCACGTTTGTTGTTTTTCCATTACTTTTAAACATATTTAGTTTCAACATCGTCATTTTGTGCCATAAATTGGTTTCATTACTTTGAATGTGTGTTTTCACAAACTTGTCATAAGCTGCCTGGCCAATGACGTTTCTATCGCAAGTATCTTTCTTAATGCTGTCATTCATGACAGCCTTAGTCATAAAATTGGTGAGATCAGCTGATGTTTCTTTAAAGATATTACCTTGGTTCTGTAGTACCTCTGCGAGAATTTTTACATTGTGCTCATGTCTGTCTAAAAAGGGTTTTGTGTCTTCGTGGTGTCTACCGCGCTGTTTTGAAACAATGCCAACCGCTGCTTTGCATTCTGCAGCAAAAACAGCCATAGCAGGTGCAATTAAAAAAAATCTCGTTCTAGCTGATGGAATTCGTGTTATACCAATTAAACCTCCACTCACTTTCATTGTACGGTTGATGTGTTCTAGAGCATGATCCGCCCCAATAGCACAGAATGGTATAACGTTTCTGTTCACGACCCAATTGCCTCTTGAAAACTCGTGAAACAACTCTGGATTAGTTTCTGGGAGAGCTTGCATTTCTGCCAAATATAGTGGAATCATACGAGCATAATGATGCTTATCGTGAGCGAAAAAGTATTTAACTAGTACGTCAAGGGAGTATAAATGAAGTTTCCAATCACCAGTTCTAACAGACTTTAAAAATAAGCATAAATCTAACACCATTTCTATGTACATCAACATCACTTTTGCGTTCGGAATTTTCTTGAGTTTTTCATCAAATAGTTCCATTTTTGCATACACATCTTTTGATTCAAAAAGTTGTTTAAATTTTTGAATTTCCTTCCTTATTGACTCTTGGGTTTTAATGCTACTGCAAAAGGCGTGTTCTAAGTGTGCAAATGCTCTTTTAATGTCCTCTTTCATGTTTGCTTCTTGTGCATAAAATTCCTCAATGTAGTGTGAAAAGAGTGCCTGAACGGTTACTAAGTGTGCTTCAATTCCTCTTCTTACGTGTTTTCCAAGAAAAATTGAACTTGCTGTTGCCGATCCATACAAGCCACTGTAAATCCATGCCATATCCAATCCACTGTTTTCTGCAAAAGCGCCAATACACCGTAGCGTTGCCATTACTGTGTGCAGTTCCCCTGGTCTGAGCACAATGCAATCAAGGTCATTTCTGCTCATTTGCAGCTGTTTTGCTGGTATATACAAACCCATATCCAGTGTAATGACTGTCTTTCTTCCATTCCTCATTACTGAATAATTAATATTTTGAGCCTGAAGTAAAACAGTAAGCAATGTGCTCCATTCAGTGGATGGTGCATTGATCAATGGTGCAACATGTACCCTAGTAGGTGGTAGTGCATTATTTGAGTATGAATTGTATGCGGACCAGGTAGGAATCTGGTTGATCGAGCAATTTTGACCTACACTGCTGTCTGCCTCACTAACTATATTTTCTGTTGCAGTAGATAATGTCTTTGCTATGAGCCATGACTTAATTTCCTTAACACTAAGATTGTCTTTGATTGAAGAAAAATTTGTATATGACGGAGAATTTGGGGCTGGTTTTGTTGGCATGCTGCATTCTTTCAATGATGTCAAACAGTCTGGAATTTCAGTAAGGGCTCTATTGTTTGATGATATGGTCAAGTTTATAGCCGGTGAAATGTTATCTGGTTCTCTTTGTTGATAAATTGCAAGGGCTGTTGCATGCGTTGTATTTTTCCCATCTGGCGTATCCTCCATGAAATCTACGTTGTCCACTGCGAAAAAAATATATCTGTCCTTCACTATATCTGATGGCACATAGACCCCTTGGTTAGCTTTTATATCATTTAATATCGTCTCAGCTATTTGAGTTTCACATCTTCGAAGACGATCATACCCAATTGAGAGACCGTATCCATGCAAAAGCTCAATAACCTTTTTGTTTCTCACAACTTGATGTACTGATAACCCTATAGCTACTTGCTGAGGCATTATACGTCTAGATTGAATATTTGAAGCAGTGCGTTTCACTTGTCTCTCATTATATGTCATGGCTATTGCAGTTTGGGATATGCTCATAACAGCCTTGTTAACTTGTGATTGCTTGCGTTCTGATGACATGTGCTCAACAGTACCACAAATAAGCCATCTGAAGAACGAATACACTTCTCGCGGCACATGGTCTTCGTTTACATCTAATGAACCTGAAAACTCCCACTTCTTAGTATTCATAATAGATTTACGGAGATAATTAGCAGCATCATACAAACTCCTCATGGTCATGTTTAAATCTTCATCATCATTCTGGGATATCATGTTATTGTCTCGTGCATGCTTCATACTAACAATTTCTGCTTGATTTCTTTTCTGCGGACGGTGAAATTCAATATCTGCAACAGATTTCTGTAGCAATTCTTTTGTTTCTTTCCTTGTAATGGATGGATAAGGGACGTTATTCATAGCACGAATGTTTTCATACGTGGTTTGTACATCAGCCATACTCAATGTACCTGTTTTTAAACATTCTTGAATCATACAAGTAAACTCAATCTCTGACGCACTCTCAGGGGCTCTAGAAGTGTTGGGTGCACTGGCATTAGGACATCGTAGTACATTTGTCACATTCTTCGCAAAACATTGTAAATGGTATCGAATGTCGATAGCGTGACCATCTTCAGGGTTTATTGCTGTATTAAGTTTTATCTGGAGGGCTTCATTTCCACTTTTAGCAATAGCATCACTCAGACTTTTTTGAGCATGATCAACCGACAGTTTTCTGAGGGACTTTGCACGTGTCTGACCTTTGTCACAGAAAAAGCATTTCTCTTTATTGAATGGAATGCAATGTGAACGTGTCAGTCTCGATGTGCTACTATTTGTAACAGGTGATGTATGCTGAGCTTGACTTTCATATCGCTTTTTTATGCGTTCAAAATGTCCCTTATGAGTGACATCTTGGTAACAACTTCGATGCCATGATGCCTTGTTGTCAGCCAGTATTTTTGCAGTCATTCCACGCAAACGGATATTAGATGAAACATACTTGACGTTTTCATATTTAGCATTTTCTAGCACACTCTTTAAAACCTTTTCATGTGTGGTAGGGTTAATGAATAGTCCTTCGGTGGATTTCTCTTGACATATAATACATAATGTATAATTAATTCCTATTTTTAGCTTTGTATTTGGTTCAGTGAGATCCATCTGAAAGTGACTAATTGCTTACTAAACTAATAAACGACGTGCGTCAAACTTCTGCATACAATATTTTTATTTTAAATGAGCTAGACTAAAATAAGAATCCCTTCTCCTCTCTTTCTTAAAAATAAATGGTACAACGTTCCCTTGTTGACGAATTTCCATTTCATGTGACTCCAGAGAAAAAGTGGCCAATTAAAGTGTCCAATAAAATAGATAATACTGGTGACAGCAATAAATTTCTGTTTTGACCATTTAAAGAGATCTGCTCTTCCCTCTCTGAAACTTGTTCGTGAGAATTTTCTTTCAGAAGAATAAAAAGATACGGTGTGCTTCATAGAGAAAAGAGATATTGTAAAAAACCAATACTATCACGATCTGATTAGGAAAATGAGACCCATCAAGTTGCTTTGTAGAATAACTAGAGACATATAGGTTGTAAAACTGGACATGCCGATTCCGTGAGAACTGGATCAGATTTTGACATTGTTGCTTTTGGAAAAACTGACCGCCAAACAAGAATTGAAGATACACTAGGCCGCAATACAAAGGGAAGGAAGAGATAAGCAAAATTAAAGGCGGCGGCAAGGAACTCATGTTAAGCTCTCGTAACAATGCCTTTGTCCTCCGCTTCTATGAGTACAAAGGAGAAAGGAGAAAAAAGACCTCCTTCGACATATGTTTGTTTCTTTAATGTACGACCACCATGGTGTTGGAAATTTCATCCAAGCGCTCCCACCACTTAGTTAAAATTTACTTTAAAAAAAAGGAGAAAAACTCAAACGAAAAAACATTATTCTTTCAGAGCTGTAGCCGTCAAACCCGTCATTTGGGGGGGGGGGCTTAACACTGCCCCCCCCCCAAAATGATAGGCCTGGGTAAAGGGTACAAATTTATTTCGGAAGAGGAAATATATACAAAGAATAATAAAGTACACAAATACAATTTTGCATTTTTTTAATCAACGGGGGGGGGGGACCCCCCCTTCCTCCTAATATTTTTTACTGAAATGATAAACTTTGTTACCAGGAACCCATTATCAATGGAAAGATCGTCTTTAGTCGGATGAATTTTCATTCATAAACTCACATCTTTTACAATGAAAAAGGAGCTCTTAATAGCTTCGAAACACGTGTCAGCAATTTAATTCGGAGTTTTTTTGCATTTAATGTTGTTATTAGTGGATTTAAGCATATTAAACTTTGAAAACTTGTTGTAAACCGAGAAATTTTGAATATATAAGTGTGTTATGTTTGCAGTCATACCCCCCCTGCCCCCCATCAGCATTTTAGGGGATAGCAACATCCAAATTCGTTTTCCTCGTGCCAATACCTTTCAGCAGAACCAACTCCCATGATTGCATCACAAAAATTGAACAGAATACCTCTTGCCCCCCTGCACATTTATAACCGCCCCCCTGCCCCATTTTCGGGGTTGACAACATCCAAATTTGTTTTCCTCGTGACAATACCTTTCAGAAAAACTAACTCCCATAATTGTATCACAAAAATTAAACGAAAAATTACATGCCCCCAACGCAGTTATAACCGCCCCCCCCCCCTGCCTCCCAGCACCAATTTCGGAGTTAGCAGCATCTAAATTCGGTTTCCTCGTGCCAATACGTTTCAGGAGAACTAACTCGCATAATTATATCATAAAATTTGAACGGGAAACAGCTTGCCCCCCAAATGCAGTTATAATCCCTTCCCCCCTCCGCCCCCCTGCAGCATTTACGGGGGTAGCATCATCCAAATTCGGTTTCCTCGTGTCAATACCTTTCAGAAAAACTAACTCCCATAATTGTATCACAAAAATTGAACGGGAAACAGCTTGCCCCCCCCCCCAAATGTAGTTATAGCCGCCCCCCTGAACCATTTTCGGGGTTGGCATTATCGAAATTTGGTTTTCTCGTACCAATACCTTTCAGAAAAGCTAAGTCACACAATTGTATCACAAAAATTGAACGGGAAATCACTTGCCCCCCACGGCAGTTATAGCTGCCCCCCAGCCCCCCTGCACCATTTTGGGGGGTGGCAACATCTGAATTCGTTTTCCTCATGCAAATACCTTTCAGAAAAACTAACTGCTATAATTGAATCACAAAAATCGCACGGGAAACCATTTGCTCCCGGACTAGTCGAGGAGCAAACGGTCAAATTTTAGCTCCCGTGCGATTTTTGTGATACAATTATAGCAGTTAGTTTTTCTGAAAGGTATTTGCATGAGGAAAACGAATTCAGATGTTGCCACCCCCCAAAATGGTGCAGGGGGGCTGGGGGGCAGCTATAACTGCCGTGGGGGGCAAGTGATTTCCCGTTCAATTTTTGTGATACAATTGTGTGACTTAGCTTTTCTGAAAGGTATTGGTACGAGAAAACCAAATTTCGATAATGCCAACCCCGAAAATGGTTCAGGGGGGCGGCTATAACTACATTTGGGGGGGGGGGGCAAGCTGTTTCCCGTTCAATTTTTGTGATACAATTATGGGAGTTAGTTTTTCTGAAAGGTATTGACACGAGGAAACCGAATTTGGATGATGCTACCCCCGTAAATGCTGCAGGGGGGCGGAGGGGGGAAGGGATTATAACTGCATTTGGGGGGCAAGCTGTTTCCCGTTCAAATTTTATGATATAATTATGTGAGTTAGTTCTCCTGAAACGTATTGGCACGAGGAAACCGAATTTAGATGCTGCTAACTCCAAAATTGGTGCTGGGGGGCAGGGGGGCGGTTATAACTGCGTTGGGGGTATGTAATTTTTCGTTTAATTTTTGTGATACAATTATGGGAGTTAGTTTTTCTGAAAGGTATTGTCACGAGGAAAACAAATTTGGATGTTGTCAACCCCGAAAATGGGGCAGGGGGGCGGTTATAAATGTGCAGGGGGGCAAGAGGTATTCTGTTCAATTTTTGTGATGCAATCATGGGAGTTGGTTCTGCTGAAAGGTATTGGCACGAGGAAAACGAATTTGGATGTTGCTATCCCCTAAAATGCTGATGGGGGGCAGGGGGGGGGTATGACTGCAAGCATAACACACTTATATATTCAAAATTTCTCGGTTTACAACAAGTTTTCAAAGTTTAATATGCTTAAATCCACTAATAACAACATTAAATGCAAAAAACTCCGAATTAAATTGCTGACACGTGTTTCGAAGCTATTAAGAGCTCCTTTTTCATTGTAAAAGATGTGAGTTTATGAATGAAAATTCATCCGACTAAAGACGATCTTTCCATTGATAATGGGTTCCTGGTAACAAAGTTTATCATTTCAGTAAAAAATATTAGGAGGAAGGGGGGGGTCCCCCCCCCAAATTTTTTGTACAGGTGTTTCTTTCGGTTTCAGAATATAAAGAGTATTTTTGAACAAAACAAAACATTTATTGAAACCGTGACTTTTGTTTTATTATGCCAACATTATAAATTTTAGGTAAAATAACAGAAAAACTTCATTTTTTCCGTAACAATCATGTGCTGCCAAAATATTTAAATCGAAACAAGAATGTAGAATTATATTTACAGAGATCAACACATAGACACTCATTTGGTAACGTTTGAAATAAAAGATACATTTTAAATTAACCATTAAAATAAGTTTTTTTATACACAAAACCATTTCAGGAGAATATTTGATCTTTCTTTTTTTTTTTTTTTTTTACTATGCCAACATCATAAATTTATGGTAAAAGATCAGAAAATCAACATACTTTCCGGTACAATCATGTGCAACCAAAAGAGTTAAACAAAAACAATATTATGGAATTATATTTGCAGATATCAACGCATAGGTACTTAATTAACAATGTTTGAAAGAAAATATGCATTTAGATTAACCATTAAAATAAAATTTTTACATGCTTAACCATTTCATAAAAATATAGCTATCAAGAATTTTGAACAAAAAGTAAGCAATATATAAGTAAGCAATATATAAGTAAGCAATACTAATGAATAACAGCAATTAAAAATCCGTATCACTGTCAGATTCATCGGAACTGCTTCCCCCTTTCCAGTTAAAACAGTAATTTGCATCATCCAGATCTAAACATTCGCACATGTCCGTGCATGGAAATCCACTGCGCCTGCATTTGCATAAAAGTGTGGAGCATTTACTTTTTTTGCATGAGCATTTTACCAGTTCTAAAATCGCCTGTGGGGCAGGTTCCATGTTTGTCATCTGGGGAACAAATCTGTTGTCGTGCTTTTCCCAACCATAACCAGCATCTGGCTGTGGAATGTTTGGGCACGCAATAACATCATTTTGCCAAATCATAGCTTGATAGTGTGCTCTCATAATAGCATAGCGAAGAGCTGATTGTGTTGGGGCATTTTCTCTGATTCGGCTATTTTCTTTTGAAATAAAATAAACCGAACAGAGCCAACATCCGATTTAGAGCAGTTTGGCATATAAAGTTTACAAACATACCGCTCTAATGCAGCAAACTTATCGTCAGAGGGTGTAGAATGCAATCCTAAGTTTGCAAAGGCTTGCAAAATATTTGAATCGCATTGCTGCAAGACTTTCCAACAAGATAGTTTACCCTTCCCAGCAAACACTCCAGTAGTGTCACATCCAGTAAATGCATGAAAGCCAGGTAAGGCGTTTGCTTTTTCTTTCCCTAAAGCCTCGTATATTGGTTTGAGAGCAATATGTCTCTTCCCTTTACTGCTCCCTACAATGCACGAAGTTCTGGAGCATAGCATGGGGTATCGCCGTAGAGCCAATACAACAACATCCGTATCTGGCGAATGAATGTGTATACTAGAGGCATCTCGTAAAGTTGCATCAGCAGCGTGTAAAATTAACTTTGTGTCTGCTTCTTCGTGTGAGCTTCGTAGATGCTCCACCGAAACGTGGGTTGCTGCCGCTTCTTTTCGCCATGCCACAATGATTGGTAGTTTCAACTCTGAAAACCGAAAAATAATTTTATTTGCCAAATAGGCGGTTAATTTTTCTTTATTTTGCACACTTGATAACAAATTTCTCATTGTGATGTGTTTTATAATTGTTTGGTCTGTGATATGATAAGTGATTGACTCATTCCCATTGCAGCGTTTTTGACGAGTTGCATTTTTCAGTGAAAGAGGAATGTCATATCTATCAAATACTACTTGCACTTCATCGTACGAATTATAATATGCTTTTACTTTTTTAAGGAAATGATTAGCCAAATCTTCACATGTGTTAATATGTTGTGGCTTATCAAGGCTTTGAAGAAATGCCATTCCGTCTATAATTGCAACACGCATATGGTTGGGCGTCTCTGGGTCTTCGAAATCTTCATTCTGAATTAGGGATTCAAGAATGGCAAGAAGACCACTCTTGCTATTTGGTAAAAGCAAGTCACCTTCAGGTGTGAAGAGTGCACGCGGCACTACCGAAAGCTCGAAGTTGGATATAGCATCCCTGAGATCTGCAGTTGGTCTAGATTTTGCAACTAATAGCAATCTCACAAATAATGCACGGTCTTCTTTTAGCTGCAATACCTTAGTCTGAATTTTCACGTTTGTTGTTTTTCCATTACTTTTAAACATATTTAGTTTCAACATCGTCATTTTGTGCCATAAATTGGTTTCATTACTTTGAATGCGTGTTTTCACAAACTTGTCATAAGCTGCCTGGCCAATGACGTTTCTATCGCAAGTATCTTTCTTAATGCTGTCATTCATGACAGCCTTAGTCATAAAATTGGTGAGATCAGCTGATGTTTCTTTAAAGATATTACCTTGGTTCTGTAGTACCTCTGCGAGAATTTTTACATTGTGCTCATGTCTGTCTAAAAAGGGTTTTGTGTCTTCGTGGTGTCTACCGCGCTGTTTTGAAACAATGCCAACCGCTGCTTTGCATTCTTCAGCAAAAACAGCCATAGCAGGTGCAATTTAAAAAAATCTCGTTCTAGCTGATGGAATTCGTGTTATACCAATTAAACCTCCACTCACTTTCATTGTACGGTTGATGTGTTCTAGAGCATGATCCGCCCCAATAGCACAGAATGGTATAACGTTTCTGTTCACGACCCAATTGCCTCTTGAAAACTCGTGAAACAACTCTGGATTAGTTTCTGGGAGAGCTTGCATTTCTGCCAAATATAGTGGAATCATACGAGCATAATGATGCTTATCGTGAGCGAAAAAGTATTTAACTAGTACGTCAAGGGAGTATAAATGAAGTTTCCAATCACCAGTTCTAACAGACTTTAAAAATAAGCATAAATCTAACACCATTTCTATGTACATCAACATCACTTTTGCGTTCGGAATTTTCTTGAGTTTTTCATCAAATAGTTCCATTTTTGCATACACATCTTTTGATTCAAGAAGTTGTTTAAATTTTTGAATTTCCTTCCTTATTGACTCTTGGGTTTTAATGCTACTGCAAAAGGCGTGTTCTAAGTGTGCAAATGCTCTTTTAATGTCCTCTTTCATGTTTGCTTCTTGTGCATAAAATTCCTCAATGTAGTGTGAAAAGAGTGCCTGAACGGTTACTAAGTGTGCTTCAATTCCTCTTCTTACGTGTTTTCCAAGAAAAATTGAACATTTCTGTTGCCGATCCATACAAGCCACTGTAAATCCATGCCATATCCAATCCACTGTTTTCTGCAAAAGCGCCAATACACCGTAGCGTTGCCATTACTGTGTGCAGTTCCCCTGGTCTGAGCACAATGCAATCAAGGTCATTTCTGCTCATTTGCAGCTGTTTTGCTGGTATATACAAACCCATATCCAGTGTAATGACTGTCTTTCTTCCATTCCTCATTACTGAATAATTAATATTTTGAGCCTGAAGTAAAACAGTAAGCAATGTGCTCCATTCAGTGGATGGTGCATTGATCAATGGTGCAACATGTACCCTAGTAGGTGGTAGTGCATTATTTGAGTATGAATTGTATGCGGACCAGGTAGGAATCTGGTTGATCGAGCAATTTTGACCTACACTGCTGTCTGCCTCACTAACTATATTTTCTGTTGCAGTAGATAATGTCTTTGCTATGAGCCATGACTTAATTTCCTTAACACTAAGATTGTCTTTGATTGAAGAAAAATTTGTATATGACGGAGAATTTGGGGCTGGTTTTGTTGGCATGCTGCATTCTTTCAATGATGTCAAACAGTCTGGAATTTCAGTAAGGGCTCTATTGTTTGATGATATGGTCAAGTTTATAGCCGGTGAAATGTCATCTGGTTCTCTTTGTTGATAAATTGCAAGGGCTGTTGCATGCGTTGTATTTTTCCCATCTGGCGTATCCTCCATGAAATCTACGTTGTCCACTGCGAAAAAAATATATCTGTCCTTCACTATATCTGATGGCACATAGACCCCTTGGTTAGCTTTTATATCATTTAATATCGTCTCAGCTATTTGAGTTTCACATCTTCGAAGACGATCATACCCAATTGAGAGACCGTATCCATGCAAAAGCTCAATAACCTTTTTGTTTCTCACAACTTGATGTACTGATAACCCTATAGCTACTTGCTGAGGCATTATACGTCTAGATTGAATATTTGAAGCAGTGCGTTTCACTTGTCTCTCATTATATGTCATGGCTATTGCAGTTTGGGATATGCTCATAACAGCCTTGTTAACTTGTGATTGCTTGCGTTCTGATGACATGTGCTCAACAGTACCACAAATAAGCCATCTGAAGAACGAATACACTTCTCGCGGCACATGGTCTTCGTTTACATCTAATGAACCTGAAAACTCCCACTTCTTAGTATTCATAATAGATTTACGGAGATAATTAGCAGCATCATACAAACTCCTCATGGTCATGTTTAAATCTTCATCATCATTCTGGGATATCATGTTATTGTCTCGTGCATGCTTCATACTAACAATTTCTGCTTGATTTATTTTCTGCGGACGGTGAAATTCAATATCTGCAACAGATTTCTGTAGCAATTCTTTTGTTTCTTTCCTTGTAATGGATGGATAAGGGACGTTATTCATAGCACGAATGTTTTCATACGTGGTTTGTACATCAGCCATACTCAATGTACCTGTTTTTAAACATTCTTGAATCATACAAGTAAACTCAATCTCTGACGCACTCTCAGGGGCTCTAGAAGTGTTGGGTGCACTGGCATTAGGACATCGTAGTACATTTGTCACATTCTTCGCAAAACATTGTAAATGGTATCGAATGTCGGTAGCGTGACCATCTTCAGGGTTTATTGCTGTATTAAGTTTTATCTGGAGGGCTTCATTTCCACTTTTAGCAATAGCATCACTCAGACTTTTTTGAGCATGATCAACCGACAGTTTTCTGAGGGACTTTGCACGTGTCTGACCTTTGTCACAGAAAAAGCATTTCTCTTTATTGAATGGAATGCAATGTGAACGTGTCAGTCTCGATGTGCTACTATTTGTAACAGGTGATGTATGCTGAGCTTGACTTTCATATCGCTTTTTTTATGCGTTCAAAATGTCCCTTATGAGTGACATCTTGGTAACAACTTCGATGCCATGATGCCTTGTTGTCAGCCAGTATTTTTGCAGTCATTCCACGCAAACGGATATTAGATGAAACATACTTGACGTTTTCATATTTAGCATTTTCTAGCACACTCTTTAAAACCTTTTCATGTGTGGTAGGGTTAATGAATAGTCCTTCGGTGGATTTCTCTTGACATATAATACATAATGTATAATTAATTCCTATTTTTAGCTTTGTATTTGGTTCAGTGAGATCCATCTGAAAGTGACTAATTGCTTACTAAACTAATAAACGACGTGCGTCAAACTTCTGCATACAATATTTTTATTTTAAATGAGCTAGACTAAAATAAGAATCCCTTCTCCTCTCTTTCTTAAAAATAAATGGTACAACGTTCCCTTGTTGACGAATTTCCATTTCATGTGACTCCAGAGAAAAAGTGGCCAATTAAAGTGTCCAATAAAATAGATAATACTGGTGACAGCAATAAATTTCTGTTTTGACCATTTAAAGAGATCTGCTCTTCCCTCTCTGAAACTTGTTCGTGAGAATTTTCTTTCAGAAGAATAAAAAGATACGGTGTGCTTCATAGAGAAAAGAGATATTGTAAAAAACCAATACTATCACGATCTGATTAGGAAAATGAGACCCATCAAGTTGCTTTGTAGAATAACTAGAGACATATAGGTTGTAAAACTGGACATGCCGATTCCGTGAGAACTGGATCAGATTTTGACATTGTTGCTTTTGGAAAAACTGACCGCCAACCAAGAATTGAAGATACACTAGGCCGCAATACAAAGGGAAGGAAGAGATAAGCAAAATTAAAGGCGGCGGCAAGGAACTCATGTTAAGCTCTCGTAACAATGCCTTTGTCCTCCGCTTCTATGAGTACAAAGGAGAAAGGAGAAAAAAGACCTCCTTCGACATATGTTTGTTTCTTTAATGTACGACCACCATGGTGTTGGAAATTTCATCCAAGCGCTCCCACCACTTAGTTAAAATTTACTTTAAAAAAAAGGAGAAAAACTCAAACGAAAAAACATTATTCTTTCAGAGCTGTAGCCGTCAAAGCCGTCATTTGGGGGGGGGGGGGCTTAACACTGCCCCCCCCCCAAAATGATAGGCCTGGGTAAAGGGTACAAATTTATTTCGGAAGAGGAAATATATACAAAGAATAATAAAGTACACAAATACAATTTTGCATTTTTTTAATCAACGGGGGGGGGGGACCCCCCCTTCCTCCTAATATTTTTTACTGAAATGATAAACTTTGTTACCAGGAACCCATTATCAATGGAAAGATCGTCTTTAGTCGGATGAATTTTCATTCATAAACTCACATCTTTTACAATGAAAAAGGAGCTCTTAATAGCTTCGAAACACGTGTCAGCAATTTAATTCGGAGTTTTTTTTGCATTTAATGTTGTTATTAGTGGATTTAAGCATATTAAACTTTGAAAACTTGTTGTAAACCGAGAAATTTTGAATAAATAAGTGTGTTATGTTTGCAGTCATACCCCCCCTGCCCCCCATCAGCATTTTAGGGGATAGCAACATCCAAATTCGTTTTCCTCGTGCCAATACCTTTCAGCAGAACCAACTCCCATGATTGCATCACAAAAATTGAACAGAATACCTCTTGCCCCCCTGCACATTTATAACCGCCCCCCTGCCCCATTTTCGGGGTTGACAACATCCAAATTTGTTTTCCTCGTGACAATACCTTTCAGAAAAACTAACTCCCATAATTGTATCACAAAAATTAAACGAAAAATTACATGCCCCCAACGCAGTTATAACCGCCCCCCCCCCCTGCCTCCCAGCACCAATTTCGGAGTTAGCAGCATCTAAATTCGGTTTCCTCGTGCCAATACGTTTCAGGAGAACTAACTCGCATAATTATATCATAAAATTTGAACGGGAAACAGCTTGCCCCCCAAATGCAGTTATAATCCCTTCCCCCCTCCGCCCCCCTGCAGCATTTACGGGGGTAGCATCATCCAAATTCGGTTTCCTCGTGTCAATACCTTTCAGAAAAACTAACTCCCATAATTGTATCACAAAAATTGAACGGGAAACAGCTTGCCCCCCCCCCCCCCAAATGTAGTTATAGCCGCCCCCCTGAACCATTTTCGGGGTTGGCATTATCGAAATTTGGTTTTCTCGTACCAATACCTTTCAGAAAAGCTAAGTCACACAATTGTATCACAAAAATTGAACGGGAAATCACTTGCCCCCCACGGCAGTTATAGCTGCCCCCCAGCCCCCCTGCACCA
The DNA here is from genome assembly GCF_026930045.1 of Uloborus diversus. Taxonomy (NCBI): domain Eukaryota; kingdom Metazoa; phylum Arthropoda; class Arachnida; order Araneae; family Uloboridae; genus Uloborus; species Uloborus diversus. Next base: position 54,721,024 of record NC_072740.1, on the reverse strand, counting down.
TTTTGGGGGGTGGCAACATCTGAATTCGTTTTCCTCATGCAAATACCTTTCAGAAAAACTAACTGCTATAATTGTATCACAAAAATCGCACGGGAGCTAAAATTTGACCGTTTGCTCCTCGACTATAAACCAAAAGACGAGAAAATTTGTGTCAAACGTTTAGATCTAAATCGTCGATGAAAAAAAACTGAGAGACCCAATTGTAATCTCGAGATGAAAGATCTAGGACAAACAGCAGACATAATACAGTGGCTGACACTAGTACATATTAATTTCAAATGTTTTAATTTAGATCGTTTTCTTTTTAAGATAATTTGCTCCAAAAAATAAGTCAATGACTCCGGAATGCCACTATTAATATTTTCAAACATTTGACATGGCGGCGGGGGATAATTGTTAGTGTCGCACACGACAGATTGAATATCTTCTTGAATAATTTCTGCCGCAGTCTTTAGTACCCTAAATCTTTCCTCTTTTTTTTTTTTTTTTTTTTTTCGTACAAAGCTTTGTTTAGTATATGTATCGTGCTGAGTGTAAACAAATCATTGCTAAACTTCAACGTTTCTCGGTTATAATCATTCTATTGCCATACCTTAACTTTAATCTGTTTTTGATTGTTTTATCATCTGGGATTTCAGTTTTACAAATATTTTTTGTTCTTACAGTGAAAACTGACAATCATCATTATTTTCAATATAATCAAATATTTCTGTCATCGCCATAGTAAGAGCGAAATTTTTAGGACGACCTGCTTTAAGACCTACAGAACGCTTTAGAAATGAAGTGTAGCAATTAGAATGGTACTCCGCTTCAGCAGCAACTAAATCGTATTCATATTGTATGCGTGCAATAACAATTTTTGCTACGTCATCTGAACGATTATGTGCAATCTTTAGAATATTATCTTTAAAGGAAAGAGTAGCCAACTTGACAAATTCTACACCGTATATCCTGCTCTTTTTTCTTTTCAGTCTCTTCATTTACTTCATCACCACAAAATAAGCAACAGTTTTTAAAACAAAATGTTGTCTCACCTGATAGGACTCTAGTACGAGGTGGACTACTCAGAGATGTACTGGCCTCTGTCTCTTGTTGTCTTTTAGCTGGCGCAATGCCTACTTTCGGGTGTACATTTTGCGACACTACATGAATTGATCCACCGACTGTTTGTCTTTCAAGTATTCAACAAACCCATCGTTCCTTGCACTACTTGAATCAATTAAAGATTTTAGTCCGCCTTCAACAGTAACAATTTCACCGTCAGTCAAAGATTTATTGCAAATGAAGCAATCTTGCGGCATCTTTGAAGAATCATTTGTTAAGGGTACGTATTCATATCAAAAATAGTATCAATAAACCCGACTTTTCACAACAAAGAATCACTCCCTGTTAATAGGAGCACTTGTGCGACTGACTTTGCTCATACAAAGGAATCTAAGCGCATCCACTCTTCCCTGAATGTAATTTGATCTTTTCAATTTGAAGGGGGTGTGTGAACCGTAAGAGGGGATAGGCATAGCGGTCAAGTGTAGTTTCTCGAGGTCACTCGAAAGAAAGAAAGGGAGCTTCAGTACTATTTCCAAGTTTCAAAAACTGCGATACCTTATGAATGTTATCATTTATTGGGGGGGGGGGGGCACAAATATTGGGCTTTTTTAACACCTAGGGCAGATCCAGCTTCTGGTTTTGCAAGTACTCGTTATCAGAAAGGGATCAAAGTAATTTTTGGGCACAAATAGGGGGTTTAAGGTCAACGAAATATGTCATCAAAATGCAGCTTTAATTTTGTCGCTTACGGGGGGGGGGGGAGGGCTGGGAGGTAAGACCACCAAGGCACAGCCTCTAAATCTCCGCTTGTATGTACATAAATGCATAGTTTTCAAACTTTGTATCCTCTATTTTAAGACACTTACCGTTTAAGAGATATTTGTGAAAAATTGATTTTCTGAGCTTCGACCTTGAATAAAACGTTTAGCTCCACTGGGATTCGTTGGGAAAGCTTAAAATTTCGTTTATAATGATGTCTCTAATTATTTCTACGGTAATTTCATAGTCAAAGTGCAATATTTGGACAAAAATTGGGATTTTAGGGTGAATTTTTAGAAATTTGAGTCCTTGAACTGCAGTTTTAGATTTTATTTTATCGCTTTAGGGAGAGGGGGGTATGACCCCTTGACCCATGCACTGAATCCCCTCCCGTTTGTGCTTAATAATCTATTAATTATTTATTAATTATCTATTAATTTTCAATCTTTGTATCCCCTACTTTTACAATAACAGTTACCGTTTAAGAGATAGTTGCGAAGAATCGGTTTTTGACCTTTGACCTTGAATAAAATTTTTAGCTCCACCGGGATCGATTGGGACTTCTGACACTTCACTTTAGTGTTGTCCTTAACTATATTTGTGTTAATTTCATAGTCAAAGTACCAAATAGGGGTACAAATAAGGGGGTCTAAGGGATTTTTTTTTTTTTAATATGTCTCCAATGCCATTTTAACCTATATTTAGTAGCTTTAGGGTGGAAGGTATGACCCCCATGACCCATCCTCGGAATCCCCACATGTTTGTACACAATTGCATGCCTTTCAAACTTTCTAACCTCCATTTTTTCGCTAACAATTATCGTTTAAGAGATATATATGAAAAATTGATTTTTTGACCTTTGACCTTGCATAAAATTTTTAGCTCCACTCGGATCGATGAGGATTTTTGACATTTCATGTATAATGATGTTCTTAAGGTCTGTACCAATTTTCAGCTTTATGGGAATTTTTCCGAACTTTCGCTTTTTTTTGGTCTATTTTGACCGGGCTATTAGGTGCTTAATTGCACAGGTTTATTTTGATGAGGACTACAATCTGAGTACCTTGCCTCCCTTACGCATGATAATTTTTTTTTACACATATAAACAACACATGAAAGAATTTACATCACAAAGAAAGGAAAGTACAACCGGAGCGAGGGTAGGAGTGGAGCCCACCGCCTCAAGTGTGCCAACGTCAAGCAGTCACTCAGAGCGATCGGCCACTGAGGCCCCAAGTTGGAGTTCAAGTTAAAGTTAAAAGTGAGCTGGAGTTAAAGACCAACTGGAGTCTGAACGGTCTTTCAGCTTGAGCCAAGTTCTAGCACGAGAAGAATCTTTCAGCAATGAATCCTATGTCCCCCCCCCCTATCCGCTGACGTTTAGTTTTAAATGCAGAAGCATTTTAGTATGTGGAAGTTAAATTACTAGAAAAAATGAAAAATGTTCTGGAAACAATTTACAGTCACCTTATTTACAGACCAAAAAGCAATCTTGAAACGATTTTGACGGTACAATTAGTGTCATAAATTAAAAAATGTAAAAGTCTTACTTGAGATAATGAAACACAATGTTATGTTCAACTGTTTAAGTTGAACATAACATTGTTCAACTTAAGCAGTTGAATGGTAAACCATGGTTAACCATGAAGTTAAACGTGGAATGTTCTTCCATTCATACAGAGTTATATTATTAGCATTAAAGCTGGTAATATAGCTCATATGAGAGCTTGATAGGATAAATGAAATGAGTTCCTCATAAACACTTGGTAGTTTGTTACTTTTATTCTCTTGTACGAGGTACAAGAAGTATTATTGGTGGAAAAAAATTCACTTAAATTTCAAAATAAATTTAAAGTTGACTCAGCCCCTAATGAATGTTCCGTAACGTGAATCAGTACTTACAAACGGATGGATAACCGGAATATCCATTTGACCATTCCCGAGATTTTCATCACAAGTTTTCTCACGTATTTCCCTTAAATGAAAAATGGTACGCTGCAGAAGGTTGAAATTTCGTATGTAGAGCCTGTGTGGGGTCTAGTTGTGCATATTTTTTCCCGGTTTGATTCCCACTGGTCAAAAGAGGTCTTTAGTAAATTTGTGACAGATCAGTTGTTAATTTCAATGCTGACTGAATTTATTTATTTGTTTATTTATGCACACTGTTAAAAAAAACCTGAAAATTCAGGTAGTTTTCTGACTGATTTTAACAGAATAGTTCCGTAATGCTTCAAAATGTATTTTTTCCTTACAAAAACGTAAACATCCCGACGAAAACGGAATTTTTCCATTTCTAGGGTTGCCGCTGTGCTGTACTTTGCTCCGATTAGTCTTCAAGTCATGATAAACATCACTTATTGATAGTGCTTATTAATCGCACTGTTACATTCTGCTAATTAAAAGCATATTTAGAATAACAACTCAGATGCTGTAGACAAAATACATAGCTTGCTATTTCATGTCTGGAGAGTAATATACTCGTATGTCGAAATTGTTTATAAGCATTTGAACTTTGTAGGTTTGGAAAAATGTTCGCGCCATTTTTAGACTGGCAGATGTGTTTTGATCGCCCTGGTGATTTGATGTGGGTTTTACCGAGTCAGTATTAGAATATTTTTGTGGTTTTAATATTTTGCTCAATACTTTGAACAATTCTATTCGTTAATCATATTGTGTGCTCTAGCAGTGAGAATAGTTTAAGGATCTCGTGTTATCAATTTAAAATAAAGCCTATTGGATTAGCTGTATCCAGATGCATTTAGCACCGCTGGTCATATGTAAGTGTTGTTGAATATCTTTGTACATGTTAATACAAATGTATTTTCCTTGTTAATATGCATTTGATAGAATTCCGATGATAGTTTATTTAGAATTTATACAACTATTATAGAGTTATTTTTTATTGCTCTTACGCATTCTTGAAAGTTAATACACTAAATGCCATTTCGTATCTATACCGGAGATTATCGTGGTGTGCGAGCAACATAGGAAAAATCACTCTTTTTGGGGGGGGGGGGATTCGCTTCACAGTTTGGAATACTGAAAGTAACTATTTTAAATCTCTAAATAAAGGTGTATTGTTGATCTTTAATATATACAATGAAAGTTTTGGCTACAATAAGTACTTAATTTAATTTATTAAGATCTTATCCAACAACTTATTTGAGATTATTGCAAGTTTCTTGGAAAAACAGTTCGGGTAAAACGAACTGATTGATATATGCTTAAGTAATAATGATTATGTACTAAAAATCTACGTTGCGATTCCAATGAGTGAACAATTTGGATATCATTGGGGGGGGGGGGGGGGGGGGGGGGGGGGGGGGGGAATGTAGCATCTGAACCAAAAATTCTTCACGTGCATGTCAATAATTCTGTTTTTAAACACAATAGATATGCGGTACTCTCTATCAGGTATATTATTATATGATAACGTCAACCTGCTTTTAATAGCATTTTATTTGACATATTCTGCAAATAAAAATATCATATTTTTCATGTATGTTTTTCCATGCCACCCCAGACAATGTACGACGAAGGGAATATCGAACAGTATCAGCAGGGATAATTGGTGTTCTATTCAAATCCATCAATTTTTCTGCTAGTACTATTTGATTAATTTGACTCATCTGAAGTTGATATAAAAAGTTTTGGTCAGCAAATGGATGCTTGGTATGTTAGGTAAGTTGTCTCTCCAGATGTTAATTTAAAAAATCTTTGAGTAACAAATGCAAATAAAAAAAAGTAATATTTTTAGAACAGTTAACTATATCTGTATTATATATCATTTTAAAGAACTAAATTTTTAATGAAACGAAAAGTCAATACTTGACATAGCTTTTTAAATATTTTTTTTAAATAAAATCTTTTTATATAAATACGGGAAAATGAGAAATGGAAAAAATATCGCAATGAAAAAATAAGGAACGTAAATTCTGTTAAAACACAGAAAGATCGTAAATGAACGGAAAAATAAGAAATGGAATTTTCGTTCAGTCACGAGAAATTTATAAACGGAAAACTACAACTACGGAGAAATAAGAAATGGAACTTCTGTTAAATCACGGAAAGTCATTGAACGGAAACGTAATATTTACGGCAACTTTGCTGCCGGTACTTTCTCCGTTATTTTCAGGAAATTTTTTTAACAGTGCAGCAGTTGATGTTTCACATACATAGAGGGTTGCGTACAAAGCATCTTGCCTCCGGATACACACAGGAAAGATTTAGCACACAAGAGAAGGAAATAACATCCAGGACACCGGCGGGAATCGAACCCACGACCTCCGGCTTAGAAGACGAAACTTCTGCCACAGAGCCATGTAGACCCCAGACTGAATTAATGACGAAAAAACAACTTGGCGATCCATCGCCAATCATCCGGGATTTAAAAAAAATAGTTGGAGGCAAAAGTAAAATGTCAAATTGTGGTCAGTTTGAAAATATTAACGATATTTAGCAAGATTCCCATACAATCAACGTTAAAATTGTCGATACTTCTCAAATAAATCTTTTTGAAGCAGTGTTTTCTGTATCGATTAGCAACAAACTAGAGGTACAATTATTTAAAATGTTTTTTTCTGCTCACTTTAAGGCACTATTATACAGGGTTAGCATAAAACAAAATCCCGGTTTTAAAAATTTATATTTCATAAACTATTACAGTTAGCACTATAAAGGATACATAAAAATAAAGATAAATTGACACACATCTAACATACATTTTAGAGTGTTTCACTGCCAATTTTTCGTAATGCTACACATATGTGATCTTTCAGTTCTTGCAATGTTGTAGGCAATGATGGCGTCAAAACACTGTCTTTGACGAAACCCGATAAAAAAATCCCGTGGGGTTAGGTTTGGGGATCTGGCGGATCAACGCATAAAGGGTAAATCATCATCACCTGCACGACCAATCCAGCGTTCCGGCAGTAGCACAGCGAAGTGGAGGAGTTTGAGGGTAAAACCACCCCCCATAGGTATTAACTTTAATATTGTTGCCATTCCTAATGCAGTAGAATACACGTGTAAGGACTGTTACGACCAACCCCCCCCCCCTCCAGAAGGAATTTCTGGCTGCGCTAGTGCTGAATGTGGACGTTAAAGTAGTTACGTGCGTTCAAAGAAACTTTGAGTTTATCTTTATCTTTATGTATCATTTACAGTGGTAAGTTAAATAGTTTATGAAATATGAATTTTTAAGATCAAGATATTCTTTTATGCTAATTTATTTTTGTTCTTTATATACCCGTTTCATATCGTTTTAATTTAACAATTGTTAATCTGACAATTTCAGATGTCAGACGCTTAACAAAAACGACACCTTTCCTTACATTTGAAAGTCCCAGTCTCCATGTCGAGCATATTTTTGCAGGTGTAGGACGCGTCTAAAAGGTTATGCATTTACAGTTGGGGAAAACCTAACCTGGCAGCATTGTAATGCTGTGATTAGGATCCGCGTAGCCTTCGCAATGCTGCGAGGTCAAGTTTCCCTTATACTGTAGAAGAAAAACTTTAACGAGAAAGCATTAATACACGCACTCTTTTTTTTTTTTTTTTTTTTTTTTGAGGTAATAAAAACATCGATAAATTTAATAGGCGCGCAAGGAGTTCAGATGGCATTTTTTCGATATTTATTTGATACACTGAACTTTGCAATTATGTTTAAGTTTTAAATATATAGAAAACAATATTTCGTTTTAAATGATTAAAAAATATATATCTACGCTTAAGAACTTAGCTTGCTACCTAAACAAATGTTTATTTAATTACGTATGTATTTTATTAGGTATTTGCTAAAATTTGCTGCCTTGATGACATAATTAAATTTCTGACATCAGTAAGTTGTGTCCACATGTATTTAACTGACATATTAAGTACCCATATCAAAAAGACGTGTCTTTTACTTCAGCTACAGCGACAGTTGTTTGCCATCTGGTGTACACGCACGTGTTTCATATCTATAGCACGCAAATAAAATGATTTCCTTCTTTGATCTACAATTGTTATCCAACGTTATTTCGTATCTTTACAATTGAAATATGCAGTAAAACGTGGGAATCAAAAGTCCATATATTTAGCAGAACTAATCCTTTTCATGTACTCCAAATGAGGGTTATTTAATCCATTGCTTAATCCAAGTCTTGCTACGTTTAAAACATTAACATCAAGTTCAGTAATTCAGGATGTCGTTAAACCACAATTTCTTTATTTCAAAACGCAGCACTCATGTTTCAACAATGTATTGCATTTGTTGGTTTGAAATGGGAAGAAACGCTCCCTTAACTATTGTATAACTAGTCATTAATTATTGTATAACTAGTCATTAACTAGTCATTAATTGTAATAGTCATTAACTATTAAATTTTTGGAATGAATTTTTAACCTGATTCAAAGCTTTATTGCCATCAGGGTAACTTTGAGCGACGTTAAAAATTGGATGATAATCAAATTATTGTAATAAAAGCAATGCAATACAGCAAAATAAAATACCTAAATGTTTAACGTCTCTCCCTTTGTAATTCACAACATCACAAAATATTTTTTCACGTAACGCACCCCGGTAAGGACAGTCACACAACTCAAATTTTGGGGAAAACGTAATGGCTATTGATTTAAAATCTGAATTTAATGTTCTCTCTTGCCACAAAATTCGAACAAAGTTAGCTTACATAACTGGTGCGTGATGACGTAAAAACGAGATACTTAATCAACTTACTACTAAATGAAGAATTTGCTCGTTTTTCCATCGTTTAGCACTTCGTTTAAATTTTCAGTGTAAAGAGTCAATGGTAATGTAAAAAGTGTAAAGAGTAATCCCCATTCTCTTACGAAGGACTCTTGGCCAGAGGAGCTTCATGTAGAACTGTGACAAATTAAAGAGGCTCTGTATGAATTATCGTGATTTTTCCCCACAAAAGGTAAGATAATGAAAAAAAAGCCCCCTCCCCCACACACAAAACGAAGATTTAAAAGAAAAACCTAGATCAACCTCCTGAAAGTAAAATCTCAGCAAAAACAACCCTGTTGTAAAAATTTCCCCGCCAAGAAAACCTTTAACTCTTCCCCTCAAAAAAGAAAGCCTTCATCCTAAACAAAAAAAAAAACAAAAAAAAAAAAAATCTCAGCCTTAAAAAGTCATGATATCTAGTTTGTCCGCCAAGTATCTGCCAAACTATCATCCTCCCCGTTCTCCTCTTTCATCACACCTACTTCCGTTAGATCCGCCTCCCACCTTCAACTCCTCAGAAATATGGATAGATCCTTTAAATTGTTTATCTAGTTTGGCGGGAAGCTTTTTACTTACCAAGCAACCACCTCAACTAGAAAAGCTTCCCGCCAAACAAGATAAACAATTTAAAGGATCTATCCATATTTCTGACGAGTTGAAGGTGGGAGGAGGATGTAACTGAAGTAGGTGTGATGAAAGAGGAAAGCAGGGAGAATGATAGTTTGGCAGATACTTGGCGGGCAAATTAGATATCATGACTTTTTAAGGCTGAGGGTTTTTTTTTTGGTTTAGGATGAAGGCTTTCTTTTTTGAGGGGAAGAGTTAAAGGTTTTCTTGGCGGGGAAATTTTTACAACAGGGTTGTTTTTGCTGAGATATCACATCTTTTTGCATTGATATTATTACTTTGTATTTTAGAATTGAGAATTTCAAGTCATAAATATTCAATTGAAACAACGTTGTTTTGTGTTTTTAAGGAACAATAATGGCACGCTTAATTTTACGTCATGTTATTTTCTGACCAGTAAAATATTATGATCGTTTGGTGAGAATTGGGTCGTGTAATTTTTATTGCAATTCTTGTATCCTCTCTGCTGCAAAGACAACTGCTTTGATAATAAAATACTATATATTTAATTATATTGTTTTCAAGTATTTTGCAAGTTCGCCATAAATTCTATTAGAGTTTTTTTATTTAGTGGATTATTCAACATTTTCATGAAGTTTTTTTTTTCTAAATATTTTACAACTTGCGGTTTATATCAATCTAGCTTTTATTTAATGACTTATTTTCTTAAATCGCGGATTATTTTACGTTTTATGGGATAATTTTAATTGTTAGGTAATTTATCTTTCTGTTGATGGAACTCTTTGTCTTGTTTAATACCTAGTCTTGTTTAAAAGTTCACTAAAAAGACAAAATAACGTATGTTATGACCAAGCAAAAAAAAAAAAAAAAAAAAACAAGTCTTTAAATATTTTAAATTTGAATGAGTCAGAAGATGTATGCAACTGTACTCTACGTCAAATCGCGGACATCACAAATTTGCCACAGCGACTGCGTATTAGGGTGGAACGAAAAAAACAAAGTTTTTATTTTCGAATCGTAATAGTGCGGAAAAGTTGCTATTGGTGAAGACTTACAAAACAAAACAAAGATTTTTAAAATCGGATAATATCTTCCGATCCCGCAACGAGCCTGAATATTTGAAAAAATGGAAAATTTCGTGTTTTCATAGTGATTTTTCAAAAATTTTGTTTTATGTTTCTTTTTAAAGCTCTAAGATGGAAAAGTTACGATTGGTGAAACCTTCAGAAATTAAAAAAAAAAAAATTGAAATCGAATAATACCTTCTGATCTAGAACCAAGCCTAAAAAATCGAAAAAGTTGAGAATTTCAGGATTTTTCCCAATTTTTAACATTTTTGGATCAATGTACTTTTTCAGGCTACAGAACGGAGAAGTTACGTTTAGTGAAGACTTCAAAGTGAAAAAAAAATATCTTTTTGAAAAAAAACAATGTCTTCCGATCGCGCAACGAAGCTACATGTTTGAAAAAATGTAAACTTTAAGCCCTTTTTTCAGCTTTTTTTTTTTTCTTTTAGTTTAACGATCCTCATAAGTTCGGTATGAAATACTAATGGAAGAACGTTTGTTTATAAAACAAATGTGATATTTCAGTACTAGAGCCTGCCTGTAAATTGTTCACATGGTCCTTTAATCCCGCGATACTTATATTTGTTTATGCCGCTTAGTACAGTGTATGCATCTAATGCGCCCCATTAGCGAAATAAAGAACCGCAAAAATTTCACAGACGATGCCATTCATGGTTACTGAACAATTCAAATCTGTCGATACTTACCTGACAATCTAAAACAAGTTGTTTGCCCTGTCATTGAAAGAAAGTCTTTCTTTGCGCATCCCGAAAACTTATTAATGGCAATGGTGTTTAATGAAAGGGGGCACATAAGAGAACTAGCATTTAAAAACGTCTTAAAAGCCAGAGAATCTGTTTCTAAATGCAAAAGCATTAGAAACTTTGTCATTCCATCTCTAAATTTCGAAGCAGAAGGTTACACAGAGATTATTAATTGGAACACGACAAAGCTATCTTCTCCACCTTTTCTTCGAAAAGTTCCTAACAAAGACATTGAAAATTTTATTGTAACAGGCACTATACCCGACTGGGATATAAAACTATTCCTCTGCCATACGCAAGCTGTCGAAAGATGTGTGAAGCTAATGACGGAAGCTTCACTCAAAGTGTGTGGATTTAAATCAAAAGATGGCTACATAAGAGCAACATTGAAATCCAGATCAATTATGCCCGAATTTTCCAAAAAATCTGATTATAAATTAGCTTCAGCAACTAACACTTAAAACAATAAGACTTGTATACTAGATTGTAAATTTAGTAAATATTTTATAACTTTGTATTATTTGAAAATGTTTCATTGTTGTAAAGAATGGTAGTTTTATTTGTTTCGAATATACCTTAAAAGTCAAGAAATAAATTAATGTTTATGTGTAATATAGGGTTTTCAAAGGCTTTTCCCTGTAACACCGTGGAAAAAAACAACAAGAACAATTTTAATTTTAATCACTAAGAAAAGATGAAATTCTCAATTTTTTTACTTTTCATGCTTGTTCCTGGATCAGAAGGTATTATTTGATTTCAATATGTTTTTTTAAATTTCTGAAGGCTTCACCATCGTAACTTTTCCGTCTTAGAGTTATTAAAAAGAAACGTTGGAGCAACATTTTAAAAAAATCTCTAAGAACACATGAAATTTTCCATTTTTTTTTCAAATTTTTAGGCTCGTTGCGGGATCGGAAGATATTCAAAAAATTTTGTTTTGTTTTGTAAGTCTTCACCAATCGCAACTTTTCTGCACTATTACAATTCGAAAATAAAAACTTTGTTTTTTTCGTTCCACCCTAGTAAACAACTTGTTTTAGATTCTCAGGTAAATATCGACAGGTTTGAATTGTTCTGTAAACATGAATGGCACCGTCTGTGAATTTTTTGCGATTCTTTATTTCGCTAATGGGGCGTATTAGATGCATACACTGTACTAAGCGGCATAAACAAATATGAGTATCGCGGGATTAAAGGACCATGTGAACAATTTACAGGCAGGCTCTAGTACTAAAATATCACATTTGTTTTATAAACAAACGTTCTTCTATTAGTATTTTATACCGAACTTATGAGGATTGTTAAACTAAAAGAAAAAAAAAAGCTGAAAAAAGGGCTTACAGTTTACATTTTTTCAAACGTGTAGCTTCGTTGCGCGATCGGAAGATATTGTTTTTTTTTCAAAAAGATATTTTTTTTTCACTTTGAAGTCTTCACTAAACGTAACTTCTCCGTTCTGTAGCCTGAAAAAGTACAATGATCCAAAAACGTTAAAAATTGGGAAAAATCCTGAAATTCTCAACTTTTTCGATTTTTTAGGCTTGGTTCTGGATCTGAAGGTATTATTCGATTTCAAATTTTTTTTTATTTCTGAAGGTTTCACCAATCGTAACTTTTCCATCTTATAGCTTTAAAAAGAAACATAAAACAAAATTTTTGAAAAATCACTAAGAAAACACGAAATTTTCCATTTTTTCAAATATTCAGGCTCGTTGCGGGATCGGAAGATATTTTCCGATTTTAAAAATCTTAGTTTTGTTTTGTAAGTCTTCACCAATAGCAACTTTTCCGCACTATTACGATTCGAAAATAAAAACTTCGTTTTTTTCGTTCCACCCTACTGCGTATTAGGGTGCGTCTTATTTTTAAAGGTGTTATTTTTTCATGAGGCACCCTCTCATTTTGTTCCTTTGGACGAAAAAAAAATCTCATATCTGAAAAATAAAAATTGAATAATATTTAGAGGGTGCTACCACTGCTGCAAAATTTGTCAACTCTCTCTCTTTTTATTTTTTTTAAATTTATTTATTTAGTCTGCATAGTAAGTAGCAATCAGTGAAAAGTTTGTATTGTCACATGGAAGTAACAAAGAGAAAAATTACAATATTCCTAAATGTAAAAGACCGAAAGTGTAAACCTATGATATGAATGGCATTACCGAACTTTCGGATGCTTTTCTGACATTATTACATAAAATGACAACCATGAAATGCTTATTGTTTTCTTGTATATATATGAAATAGATATTTGTGTTATATTAAACCCAACCAATCTAATTTCATGTTGATTAAAAATGTGACAAGATATATTGGGGAGTTGATTTTTACACCATTTTTTCACAATGAATGTGATTTTAATCACTGGTAGCACCCCCTAAATTATGTTCAAATTCTATGAAACTTTTATGTGTGTATTTTTTCATCAAAAGGAAGCAATTAAAGGGGTGCCCCATAAGAAATTCAAAACTTTTTTAAAAAGTGCATTATAAGACACACCCTACTGCGTATGCGCGTGGACTTAGCTCATTTCAAAAGTCTTGCTTAAATTAATTGCAAAAATTTTGTCTGTTAAAAAATTACTGCAAAACACGGATATCCACACACATATATCATACATTTCAATTCATAATGTGTTATGTTTGTGAAAAATGCATTAATTTAGAAAATAAGCAAACCAATAAATAAGTGCTATTCTTCCCTCTCAATTATAAAGTTAGATGTATCATATACATATGTAATATGTCACGCAAAATATTTTCATGGTTTAACCCCACTTTCGCCGACATATAAAATTTCTTCCCCCTTAAATATATCAAAACTGAAAAACAGGAAGAAGAGAAATTTCGTATCGGCGAAATTGGGGTTGGGGGGGGGGGGCTGTATTTTAATCTTATTCTTTAATGTTTCTCTGCTTAAATATAAACAAACTACATAGAATCTTAAAACAGAAAGCCCAATGAGCTAAGTCTGCGCGCATGCGCAGTCGCTGTAGCAAATTTGTGATATCCGCGATTTAACGTCTAGGATGGACTGTTGGATCTGTTTTATTAGTCTTGATTAAATTTCATTTCCAAAGACAACTTTTGAATAATCGTTAATCTTAGATCTGTTCTAGCCTTGCAATTGCAGTCAGAGATTAACAAGCCCTATAAGCTGAGAGTAAGTACATATGAATTTAGGGGAAATTAGTGATTTTCAAATTTTAATTTCTCCGGCCCATGATGTCCCTGGGGTTCGAATTTTTGTATATGTCCTCAATGCCCCCCAAAGAATATGTATACAAAAAATCATTGCCATAGTCCCCCGGGGGCTGCTGCAGAACCCCGGGAAGGTACGATTTGTGGGGTAAAAACGAGGGGGGAGGGGGGGGCGGTCAAATGACACAAAAGGCACATCAGTAGGGCACAAGGAATGTGTGTGCGAAATTTCAGCTTGATTACTTTTTTCGTATGGGCTGTAGCCCTGTCAAAGAAAGCGAAAACTTTTTTGAACAGCGATTTTATAACTTTAATACCTCCTTCCCCTGATGGTCCAGGGGATTGTATTTTGGTTTTCATTGGATTTTTGGTACACTCAATCTCTAGTGGTCAGGGGCCACTAGAGATTGAGTGTACCAAAAATCAACTCCGGGGGTGTTCATGGGGCTGAGATACAGAGGGGTGAAAAACCCAAAAAACCCCAACTTGTTCTGTCGTGTAATCTTGTTCTTCGTCGCTTTTATTTTCTTTCGTCTTTGGCGGTGGACTTGCTTCTGTTGGCTACTGACGTTTGGTTTCCTTGGCGGGGCGGGACGCTCCCGCGTCCCGTAATCTACCGGCTATATCCAATCATCAATTTAAAAAATTAAAATCAATCCATGTATTCGTAGCATATTTATTCACGATTGGAGATAATTTTGTTGAATGGTTTACCCCCACGAATAAATATGTCCTTCTTTGATATAATTTTATATCGACATGATTCAGATAAAGACAATTAGTTAACTAATCCTTTTCAGCAAAATAAACTGGGCACTAACCGCAATTTAAGTTATCAGCATTTAAATATAGAAACAAGAA
Source organism: Uloborus diversus (assembly GCF_026930045.1). NCBI lineage: Eukaryota > Metazoa > Arthropoda > Arachnida > Araneae > Uloboridae > Uloborus > Uloborus diversus. The sequence goes on along the minus strand of NC_072740.1, from coordinate 54,706,012 downwards.
GTTCCGTCCAGAACTAAAAGAGCCTACTTTCCCGTATATATTAGTATCAACTTTCTAGAATCTGATCAACATTTTCAAAATTAGCTAAAATTGCTAATTATTTCAACCATAACTTATTAACATTTTATTCTGATTTCTTGAAATGACACATGCCTCGCTCATCTAAAGAAATAGATGCGTAAAAAAATTAATTTGAACTTTGACATTTTGAATTCAAATTATGTTTTTCGCAATCACGAGTGTTTGTATGTAGGCGAATAGTTTGTGTGTGGAGGGGGGAGGGTATGTTTGTGTGTGTGTGGAGGGGTATGTTTGTGTGTGGGGGTATGTGTATGTGTGTAGGCATGTGTGTTTGTGTGTGTGTGTGTAGTTGTATGTGTGTGTTTGTGTGGGGTAGGGTATGTGTATGTGTGGGTAGTTGTGTGTATGTGTAGGTATGTGTGTATGTGTTTGTAGGTGTCTGTATGCATGCGTGTGTGTGTATAGGTGTATGTGTGTGTGTAGGTGTATGTGTAAGTGCAGGCAAGTAAGTGACGCAACCTGGAGACGGTTTTCTCTAGAGGAGCAGCATCGTGAGGCGGTCGGCCGACCGTGGTGCTGCAGAGGGAGGCGGGGGGGGGGGGAAATAAAATCATAGAAATTCAAAACTGTCAAGTGAGAACAATAAGCAATGTGATTGCTCAAAAAAAAACGAACAAATGAAGTAGTAGCATTTTTAAACAAAGCAGCTAATATATTATTTTCCATTAATTCAATCGCTTTTAAAAAGAATTAAAAATAATAAGCTTATTAAAAAACCAGCATTGCATTTAAAAAAAATCGCTTGTTTTTTCCCGTTCATTAAAAATAATTTAAAAAAAAAAGAAAATATTTCTTATTGAAACCAAACATATCATTTTCAGTATCACAGTCACACAAGTATCATTTTCAGTATGTAAAAAGAAAATCCTTCCAGAATTGAATGAGCCTACGTTCCCGTATACTTATATCGACATTCTAGTATCTGGTGATCGATATTCTCAAAATGAAATAAAATCGCAAATTATTTTAAGCATAACTTTTTACCATTTTAAACTGATTTCTAGAAATAAAATATGCCTCGCTAATCTGAGGAAATACATGGGTGAAAATAAATAAACGAACAACCTTTTAAACAAAGCAGTTAATATAATTTTTTCCATTAAAAATTTTTTTAAATAACTTTCAAAAAGAAAAACAAAAAAAAGAGAGAGAAATATTTAGCTCATTAAAATAAATACATTTGTAAAAAAAAATCGTGTTTTTTCACATGTTGCGAAAAAATAATTTTTAAAAAATGAGTAAAATGTTCTTTTAAAATAAATAAAAAACAATAAACTTTCAACTTTAAGAATTAATTTTCATCATCAAAATATAAAAAAATCGATTGCGCATATCTTTATGTAGAAACTTGAAGGATTCCAAATTACTCCGCCAAACACTGAATTCATAAAATAAAAAATTTTGCGCGAAAATAAAAACATCATATCAACAATAATTATTTCACAGTAATAACCATGGCTACGGAGTCGGAGTCAATCCTACTTTGGGTTTAGGAGTCAGAGTTGGGAGTCGAAGAATTTTGATTCAAGGACTCGGAGTCAGAATCGGTCACTTTCTTTTAAAGTCCACTGCTCTGCCATTGTTTGCGGAGTCGAAATCGGACTTATTTTATGCTAAAGGAGTCAGAGTTGGTGCCGAAGACTATTCCAAGAGTCGGAATAAGTCATTTTTCCTCAGTGTCTAAATTATTACCAAAGTTATGAAGCCAGAGTCGGAGTCGCAGAGTTGGAGCCCGACTAATTTTGGAATACAGGAATCGGAGTCGACGGCTCTAAAGTTGTAGTAGTCGAAGTCAAGAGTTCGTCATCAAGAGCTATTTCCTACAAAATTTGTTTGAAGCAAATCTGTCATTAAATTCGGGATGTATATTGACTTTTAGTTTCTTCGTCGGCGCTGTTATGGGAATAGAACTGTTCAAAATTGAACGGAAAATTGTTCAAATCTAAAAGGTATTTTCTATACAAGGTTTTTCATCAAGAGCTTTTTCTAACAAAGTTTGTGTGAAGTAAATTTGCCTCTCTCTCTCTCTCTCTCTCTCTCTCTATATATATATATATATATATATATATAAGTTTGGTATTTATATTTTCCTTTAATTTCCCCGCAGGCGCTAATGTTAGGTTATTTTGAACTGTTCAAAATTAAAAGAAAAATTGCTTAAATCAAAAGGGAAACATGGGAATGAGGTGTCCTTGCCGAGATCTTTCGAACAAAAAAAGGTGGTTCAAATCGGACTACTCAATCAAAAGTTATTGAGGGGGGGGGGGGGCAGACAGACCGACAGACACATTTTCCCCATCTCAAAACCCTACTTTCCAATTTTTTATTTTTCGATATTCATTTAATTATTTTTTATTTTTCACTTTTTTTTGTTTTTAGCGATATTTTTAAGATTCATTAAGCCTTCTTTCACGCTTTTTTCTTCTTTCTCTGACTTTTACTGGGAAAGTAGGCTAAAACAACGAGATATAAAGAAAAATAAAACTAATGGTTAGTATAAGTATATTCGAAGGAAATCAACTTCACTTGCAAATAAAAGAGAGAGAGAGAAAAAAAAAAGCCTTTAAATCATTCAAGGAAATCGAGGAAAAAGAGTAGATAAGCGACGATCTAAGATTAAAAATATTAACACTGTTAGCAAACGGGTTGATGACAATAAAACGTATTTGCGACAAAGGTATCTAGAATTAAAAAATAATAAAACAAAAGTGTTCAAACTAGAACTCCAACTGAACAAACCAAAGTTAAACGAACACTTCTTTTTCATTGTAAAAAGTGGGAAAAAATCTTTCACGAAAATGTATACATATATTTCTAGTGCATACCAACGATAACTACTACTTCTTGATGTCTAAATACCTTTTGTAAGCTCTCACAAAATTTATTTCTTACTACTACGTAGGTCAGTCAGAAAGTTAATTGCACTTCTTTGTAAATCTGTTCCAAGACAATTTTGATGAAGCTCTATGACAATACTTCAGACATGTACCAATGTACCTTTATTGTGTGTTGTACCGGCTTCCCCAAGACAAGTTCAGTTTCTATGATTATCAGTCGCAAACATGTCTCGACAGCTGCAAGTAGCGTCTAAATTGGAAATGCGTGCCGTGATTCAATTTTGAGGGCAAAAAGGTGCAACTGCACTGAAATTTATGTGCAGTAGCATGAAGTGTATGGTGAAAATGCAGTGTTAGATTAATTTATCGTGAAATGGTGCAACATGTTTAAGAATGGACGTACAGATATTGACGATGCTGAGCGCAAGGGAAGACTAAGTTTAGGTAGGAAGTGTGGAATCCTCTTCCCAAGCTACCCTAACTTTTCACCTCCTGACTTCGATGTTTTTGGTCCCATAAAACAAGAACTTTCAAAGCGATGATGCCATGCGCTTGATGAAGTGAAAGATGCAACCCAACAATGGTTATCGGACATTGGACTGGATTCCTTTGCTGATGGCATCGAAAAACTTGTAGCACGCCTCGACAAGTGCTTAAATAACGGAGGTGGTTACGTTAAAAAGTAGATTTTGAATGGAACTTAAAGATGCGAATAAAGTTATAGTAAAATTTCAATCATTTTTCTGTTTTCTTGAGCAGTGCTACAACTTTCTGACCCTCGTAATTGGCACACAAAAGGGAAATGCAAAACTACTCTGAAAAATCGTGCATACGATTTTCTAGACTAAAGATTTAGAACGGATTAGCACAATTGAAAGGGTTTCTCCTCGGTCTACCGTGGGAAAGATGTGCGACAAACCTCTGAGTTATAAAAATAATCTCGAAAACGAAAATGGCGATACAACGGGATATAGCAATCCGTAAAAAACTATTATAAAACTTACTGAAAATGTTAATTTGGAGCGAGTTCAGCAAAAAATTTCCTTTTTTCAAACTATAAAGTGCTCCATCCATTTTCACCGGTGAGACATTTTAACTCACGTATTTGCACTTCATTCACGGAAATTTTAACTTTGGCTTTTAATTGGGGTATCTGAACCATTATGTATCACGATATGAAGTATCAACTTTCTAAAAAAAAATTATACTTGAAAACTAATGATTTGTTAGTGTTGTGGGGGTAACCGCACTGTGTCATGGTCGCAACATGTACACACCTTTTTTTTTTTTTTTTTTTGTATGCAATAAAACCTTTTAAAAGTATACTTCATAATATTAAAGCATAATGATTCCTTTTATTGGAATATATAACAATCGAAAGTTAAAGTCTAAAATTTCAGGAATGGAGGGCAATTATATAAGTAAAGTGCTTCCTTTATGCAAATGGATTAAGCAAAAGAAAATAGAGAAATATATTAATCAAATGAGCAGAGGTCAAGAGGGAATTAATCGTTAGTATTTTAACTTTGGCATTTAATTTTGGTATATGCGAATCTAAGAATCCATTATGTATCATAATATGAAGTAGCAACTTTTTGAGAAAAAAAAATTGTACTTGAAAAAGTAACGATTTGTTCGTGTTTCGTGGGTAACCGTACGGTGTCACGCTCGCAACATGTACAAATCATTTTTTTTAAATACAAGAATTTTTTTTTTAGAAAGTTGATAGTTCATACTGTTAAAGCACAATGATTCCTTATATTGGAATGTATAACATTCAAAAGTCGAAGTCTAAATTTTCAGGAACGAAAATGTGCAATTATATGAGTAAAAATGTCTCATCTGTGTAAATGGATTGAGCAAAAGATAATGTGAGAAATATATTAATCAAAGGAGTAGAGGTCAAGAGCAAATTAACCGTTAGTGCCTTCACCATATATTTGAGTCAAAAGGCTTGTTGTCATGCAAATTCAAGAATCACAGCTTTATTGACAACTTTATGGATTAGTAAGAAAATAATTATTCAAGACCAGTTTCTATTATATAAAAACGTTTGAGAAATTGGCAATGTTACTTAGCTAAATAGCATAGTTAAAGAGCATACGGATCGCTATTTTCATTAGTGACTCAGAGAAATAAAATACAGGACAATCGGCTTAGTCATTAAATTAGTGATCAGTTAATTTGTTTAGTTCCATAAAAAGTTATGCATTTAAGCTATTGACTGGATGTTAAATCAGTCAAAATGAAGTTTTTAAGTGGAAAATACGGCTGCCAATGTCGAACCATGTTTCAAGCTTCAACAACTCATGAGAGTTCAGCTCGTTTGAAACCGAACGGAAATACATTACGAAAATATGTTGCATTAAACGACGTAGCATATGTTGTGTACATTAAAACTTATTATTATTATTATTATTATTATTATTATTATTATTATTATTATTATTATTCCTTCTGCAGCTAAATTTGTAGGTGTTCTTGCTTCATTTCAACATTCTAACTTATGACCCGTTGGCGCCGACTCTACCAGAAAAAAATGTATCACGTGTTTATATGAAAATAAAGAGAAAAAATAGAACTAGAGAGGTCTTCCTGTATTGTTGTAACGAACTATATTTTAAAATTATACATTCAAATAGTATTAATGCTTCTTAATAACAAAAACGCAATGTAAGTTCTTATTTTTATATTTAGCTTAAATACATCTTTCTATTTTAAAAAAATGTAATTAGTTCTTCAGTTAGAGAATTGCTGTCTGATACTGTTTTTTAACTCTGCTGTGTGCATAACATTGAGCTTTGTTCAACCAGTAGAAATTAGACAAGTAAGAATAGATAATCAATTTTCTTAAATTGGGGATGTAAAACGCAATTAAAATTATGCCGAAAATTGTAATAGCTTTTATTGCGTGCTTTAATAATACTATCATTTTTTAGAAGTAGCTAATACTCATTTACACGTTCCATATTATATAACATAGTACTTTTGAAGCTCATAATGGCGGCTCAATGTATGTTAATAACACAAATTTGAGCACGGGCATTAAACCTACTCTCATACTTGCTTCTAATTCGAAACATTGAATTTAGTACGTCTAGACACGCATAGCCCATCTAGCATACAACGGAATAAATAAATACTCAGGAAGTTTTATTAAGCTTACCTCAGGAGCTGTGTTTGCACGTTTGTATTTATGCGATTACCAAAACTTTTTTGGCAAGCTGCTAATGAACTGTTGCAGAGATTTCTACAGCATACATCCATTCTATGAGACATTAATGGAGCACATTCACGCTTTTCATACACGTTATAGCATGGTTTAATTTCTCGTTCAATATATATGTGTGAGTCACTGTGAACATTCATGTTTTTCATACACGTTATAGCATGGTCCAATTTCTCGTTCAGTATATATCAATAAGTCACTGTGAACATTCGTGTTTTTCATGTATTTTATAGCATGGCTTAGTTTCTCGTTCAGTATATATCTATGAGTCACTGGGAACATGCATGCTTTTCGTACATGTTATAGCATGTCTTAGTTTCTCGTTCAGTATATATCAATAAGTTACTGTGAACATTCATGTTTTTCATACACTTTAAAGCATGATTTAATTTCTCGTTCAGTATATATCTATGAGTCACTGTGAACATTCATGTTTTTCATACACATTATAGCATGGTTTAATTTCGTGTTCAGAATATATCTGTGAATCACTGTGAACATTAATGTTTTCAAACTCGTTATTAGCATGGTAAAAATTAACGCTAAAGCTGTCAACGTGAATATTACATACATATCTTTGCTTGAAAATAAAAATGCGCTCTCTCTCTAATGCTTGATATAATTAACTTACACGTTCAATTGAACAAATCAACGTGGCAAAACGTGAGCAAGACCACCAGGACAAATTCAAATCCAGCATGGCAAGGGGAACTGAGATCATTGACTGAGATACATCTCATTCAATTCGTTCATTTGTGTCTACGCAAAAACAACATTGATAAATTAGAATTTTGTACGTCCATTAAGCTACTTTATATGACATCATTGCGAGTCGCTATTAACTGCGATCTAGGTTGGCGCTATTTTCTCGCAACAAAAGTAAAGACAAATGCCTTCGCAAGAAGAGAGGAAATCTTAGAAGTTAAATATTCATTTAGAATGAACATCAAATGTGTGAAATGAATGAAAACAGAGACATTACAAAAACCTTTACACGACACAGAACCCAATACTTTCGGAACAACACCTCATAAAAACGTACAAGATTTTACCGTCTTTGTTACATACAAGTGAACCACATTTTGACTCTCCTGCTATATCAAGATCAATGCTTTATATTTAGATCTCCAAATGTGCTTTATCTGCACATGATTTCGTATAAATGTGTTGTCTCTTATGAACACAACACCAACTAACCAAACAATAGTAGAGACAATATTATACACAGGGACGGGCATTCTCCAAGGATGCCCGTCCCTGGGGTGATGGCACACGCGTCCCCCGTCCAAGGGTGATGGCACACGCATCCCCCCTCCGAATAGCAACTGAGTACCCCCCTCCTCCGAGAGCGTGATTGAGTTGAATTTCCCCCAAATGCCGAGATTCTCCTTCATAGTTGAAAATAGATGCAAGTCACATGGTGCGAGATCAGGACAGTATGGCGGATGGTGTAGGCAAACCCACCCAAGAGTTGCAACATAGTTTTGCATTGCTGTCGCCAGTCTGGTCTTGTATTACCGTCCAACATCAAAACGCTAGATCGATAAGACCAGGCCGCGTCTTGTGTTAATCGTCTATTTCAATTTAGACTTCACCCCCGAGGGCCCCCTGTTCGTATCATTGCAATGACTAACCAATTGGAGTCTCACGGGAAAATTCAACTTAGACAGCGTGTCACAGCACCGCGTAGCATCGTCCGTACTTAAAACTCTGATGTTTTTTTTTTTTTTTGGAAAGTTTTTTGAAACTTATCAAACGGTGTGACCAATTTCTCAACGTGGTAATTTTGCTGACAGATATAATTGTATCGTATTTTTCATATCTCGTTACCTTGTTTGACTTTCATACATATCTCTATCCATATCGCCAGGGGAAACTTATTTCCTACACATCCTCGTAAGTGCCAAAAGTGAAAATTTGAAGACAACTAGTACAAATAGTAAACTCTTTGTTTTGGTGCAAGAGGTAGTGCTAGTGGCCCTGGTAGGTGCTGATACACAGCATGATTTAGAAAAAAGATTGAAAGTCTACCTAGGATCGGAAATTTAAACGCGTTTTTCCCAAAACTTTAAAATGTCCACTTACATCCCTTTACTTCTCACTACTTTAAATAAATTATGCACTCTTTTCAAAATTGCGAAATGAAATACTGCTCAGACACCATTCAAATCTTACAGAGAATTAAGCATAATAGGATACGGTGATATCCGATTACTGAACAATAATATGTTGCTCAAATAGCCAGTTTACTTGGTTCGAGTACAACCGGTCTGACAACTCTAATTAATAATAATAAAGCGGATAAAGAAGCAAAGATTTCAGGATTTTCTCTCATAAAAAGCCAGATTACCGGCTAAAATTTTTATTTCGGACATGGGATCTCAATCTATTTTAACAACTCTCGCTTTGCTGCCAAGGTCTTTCTAAGTCAGTTCTGGAAAATCTCATTGTTCATTATTTCAGGTTTTAGAATTACATTTCACCGTCTGTAAGCTTAAAACTTTTTTCCCCAGAATGTTGCTATGGGATAATTCAGTAAATACTTGGGAAATTTTAATTTTTTTTCAGGGATCTAGCTGGATTAGGTTATTAGCTAAAAACTTAGTTCATACTTGTTGGTGGTAGCATGATTTCTAAATTGATATGTAATGAAATTTGTTTCATACAAACACGGTTAATACGAAATTATCTTTTAAAATAAATCCGGTATTATGATTTTGAAAGGAAAGATTCTATGATTTTAATCGCTGTGTTCGAAGAGATAGTACAATAAATGTCGATTCAAAATCAAACGATGAAAAAAATCGCAGTTTAAAAAAAATAAGAAAATTTCTGCTTCAGAAACCTTTCTTTCCTTCTTTTATCTAATATGAATTCTTGTTAAAACTGAGGCTTCCGTTATTGTGACCTTAGCAAAATTTAATTAATTGCTAAATGTTATCTTAGTGAAAGGGGCTAAGGAAGTACTAGCTAGAGGGGTTTGGGGATGAAGTTTCCTAGAATCATTAGATTTTTTCACCCTATTGCCAATCCTTGTGTGGTAATACATCTACGTGTGAAATCTGACACGACACAGCAGGGCCGCAGAGAGCAAAGGCAGGCCGCTTGTCAGTAATGTGGCCGGGCCCCTCCCGCCTTCCAAAAAAGAAAAAAAAAAGGAAAAGGAAAGAGGGAAAAGAAAAAAAAGGAGGAAAAGAAGAAAAATGGGGAAAAAAGAACAAAAAAGGGGGAAAAAAAGAAGAAAAAAGGTGGGGGAAAAATAAAAAAAATCAAAACTGTTTACTAGAAAACAATTAACTCTATTTCAATTGCCACAACAGTAAATATCAAAAGAGTAAATTTTACTTAACATTTACGCTTTCTCTTATCCTGAGTTTTTTCCCCATTTTCTTTCTTCCTTTCTTTTCTTTCTTTTTTTTCTTACTTTCTAATTTTTTGGGGGAGGGGCGGGGGGGGGCAGTGTCACCGCTCCCCCAAGGCCCGGGCCCCTAGTTTCCGACTAATCTGACATGACCTCTCGTCGGACCTGCGACACAAAACCCAATACTTTCGAGTCAAGAACTCATCTGGACAGTACAATATTTTACCTCCTTTGTAATATGCAAATGACATTCGAGGTGGGCAACCTGATTAGAGGACCTCAATAAAGGTGTACAATCTCGTTGTTAATGACTCGTTCATCACAGGATCTTTCACCTGTTTTACCTACACATTGAACTCGTTCATTTAAAGAAGTTGCAGGTGATATCTCTGCGAGAGTTAGTCCCGTACATCGAAAACGTTTCAATGGATCACCGATGGTCTTTTAAGGAAAAACAACTAAAATTACTTAATAGTGAGGAAATATGACACTAAATATTCGATCAAATAATATTATGGTTTAGATGCATAAGCAATTATAGTTAATTTTGCAAGTTTTTTCTCTCTTTCCAAGTGGTAATATATATGTTTTTCATTCCAAAAGTCGTAGGTTCGATCCCAGCCTGGTTTAAAATGACAGTTAAAATTTATTAAATAAAGGAATGCATAAATTTTCTTCAAAAAAGTTAAAAAATTGATGCTATAAAAGAAATTTTAAAAATCAACACCGTCCAAAAAACATTTTCAATATAAAAAAAATAATAATAAAACATGATAGGAATTTCCGTGAAATAGTTCATTAATTCTAGATAGAATTACATCTGAAACTCTCGAAGTGCAGTATGGTCACAGGGGAAAATAACACAAAAGTGATTTTAATTGTTTATTTTAGGATAAAATCTATGCTGTTTAAATCTGTGCACATCTGTCTGTGCGCGTGGATCTCCTCTGGTATGTCTACCAGGTCAATACCGGTACCGTTGGATACAGGACAGCCATGGGAAGCCATTTACCCAAAAATCCCGTCCTAAGAATGTCTTGACGATATCAAGAGATGTCCTAACATCCCTGAATGTCCTTAAGACATCCAAAAGCATTAAAAACATCAATTGTCACCCGCCGCACCCGGCATTGAACCACCCCAATTGGCGAACGGGGGCTGGTGAGCAAAGAGGGATAGTCCCCTAGTAAAAATGTTAAAAGGTGTTAAAAAAATTAAATTATTACCGTTCAAAAGAACGGCCGTTCGTTTTGCAGCTCATACTACACCGTTCATTTTAAGAAGTCGCTCGTTTTCATCCATTCGTTTTTGAACGACACATCCTTCCTCCCGCACAGAAGAAAATTCTGACTTGTAATAACCAAGACAACCAACTCCTCTCCCTCTCTTTAGAAAAATTCTGCATACGCTAATCAATGGAGCTCATCAATTCACATTCATTCTCTGAACAAATATTACAGTCTAGGTCTGATAAGTTGATTTACGATCCGCTGAGGCTATTTCATTTCTTAAAATGGGGATCATGAATGCCGGTTTGCGTCTCGACAACGAATATTGGGACGAGGTCAAGCTAAGAATTACTCCTTTTCAATGCAAACATAAATGAGCTCGTCTAAGGTCAAGCATCAAGTTACCAAAGTCACACTATATGAAGCTTATATAGTTTCGTTTTATTTGCAATAGGATAGCCTACTTGACTTTGCTTTCTGCTATCACTTTTAAAGTGATTAATCAATGTTATCAAAATCATTTAGTGCGCATCAATTTATTTTCACTCTAAGCAGCTATGAAGCTTTAATTTTACATTATTTGCGAAAATACAATGGCCTCCACTTATTCATGATCAAGATTAAAGTCATAGATGCGTAATGTTCTCAAGATCATCTGGTTTTCATTAATTCATATTTACTATGAAAGGAACTATAATACTTTAATTTTGTTTTATTTGTGATATCGTCAATAACGTATTAAGCTTACTTCACACAAACAAGGTCAATGCAAAATAATGGCGAATACAAACATCTTAAAGCAGATACGGTTAGAATTTCACTGAATCTATTATTTCGACCCAAACTCAGGAAGAAATAGCTGAACAGCGAAATAATTTTTGATAGATATTCAAATGAAAAAAAAACCTAAAGTTTAGTTTTTTTTTTTTTTTAATTTGGAAAAAAAAAAGTCTATATAATAAACTTCACTTTGTGGTAGCGGTCAAAGTTATTAATCGTCGAGGTCAAGAGCTACCTGAATACAACTGTCAAAAACGAGATCCAGAGTAATGATCCTTACTAGTTATGGTTTGTATTTTTAAACACTCATCGGAGAAAACTTACTGCAAATAACATGAAAAATGATGTTTTTGAGTTCCGGTCAAAAAAAAAAAAAAAAAAAACTCATAAAAATGAACGTGAGCATTCTAGAACGGCAAGTTCGCTTTATGATGAATTGGTATCTTTTGAATTCTGGGAAAATAAAATATTTGTCAGTTTATTAACTGCTGATATTTTTAAAAATTACCGAATTAAAGCGACAAAGCTAGTAACGTTCATGACATTTTAACTTTTATCATCCTTTTCACATGAAATTCCGCAGTTTTTTTCAAAATGAAAGCAAAAACTGAAAAAGCAGCCAAAAGAGAATGCAACGTAAGAAAGTGTTTTGGAAATGCTCAAGAAATAACTTACGGAAAGGGTTACATACATAACAAGTGCAGTACAACCTCGTTTATCCGGTCCTCGTTTATACGGATCTGCGGATTGTCCGGTTCAAATTTCCAACTGTTAAAAAAATATATGTTTACGTAGATAATTTTAAATTATGATAGCAAGAACATGACTATAAAAACGCCGAGCGGTCGGTTTTTCTTTGATTTAATATGCAGTTCTTGCTTAGATTGTACAACAAGTTATGGCAATCTAACAAACATTACTGCAGTTGACCTACGATAATGAAGCGTCAGTTTGGCCTTGATTTTTTCAAAACATTAAATACATTTTTAACTTTAGTTTTGCTGTAAAATATGGTTTTTCGTCATATTGAACGTAAAGTCAGCCTATTTAAGGATTCCCTTTGCTTTTACACAAATCATCCGGATTATCTGGATTTCCGATTTTCCGGATTGCTTTTGGTCACAATGAGTTCGGATAAAAGAGGTCGTACTGTAATAAAGTTATTTATGATGTATTAAAAGTTCTGAAATGTTCATCTTTTGAAAATATATTCTAAACTTCGTTTGGGACACTTTAAGAATGGAAAGCTAGATAAAAATACGATAAGTAATATTAAAGAGCAATTAAGCCTGAAAATTTGAAGAAATACATAGAAGTGAGCATCAAACGTGAAAAAAAAAAAAAAAAAGGATTGGAATATATATCCTTGTTGATTAGATGAACTGTTATAAGCTCAACATTTTTTATCTACTGGCCACCAGGGCGTTAAAAATAAAATAAAATGGAATAAAATAAAAGAATAAAAATGTACTTTTACCACATAAAAAAATTGTTTCCCGATTTTTTGTCTCCTCTCCAATAAACATAATAAAAGAGGTAATAACAGGTTAAAAACCTGGTAATAGTAATAAATACGAATTAAATGGAAGATTGATTTATCAAACCTCCTAACAAACGTCACATAGGAATTATTATTATTATTTTTTTTTATTCTTCGCACCGGAGCACATTTTGTGTTTGCTACGAGACACATTGAGGGAAACGTACCTATATTTCCCTATATTTGTCGTCATAAAAACGTTTTTGGCACATAGGATACTCTGCATCAACGTCTTTTACTCCAATCTTAGTAGGGAACGAAAATAATAACATCGGAACATCCTATTTGCCAATATGGTGGCTTCCTGCTCTACGTGAGGTGAATCTAACATAACAAAACGCTCAGATCATTCAGTGTACAGCTTACCCAAAATAAATATGTCAAACAAAACAAAATATACACATTCTGAAAAATCTGAAAGAGTATTTACGAATAGGAGTAATAAGAGTATTTACGGTAACTCATGTTTTCAAGCACAAGAATAAGTGCTCCCAAACGCTAGCACAGCGAACTAGACTCCTGAAACTTCCACAAACAAATAGTGTTCTTGACTTCAACCAGAAAAAATATCTCAGCTGACGTCACTTAGTGTCAGACCAAAGAAACCTACGGTAACGTAGGTGGCTACTTTACGCAACTAAAAATTATAGCTTGCGCCTGTTAATAACGATTTTAGAAAGAAATTTATCAGCAGCATAAAATAACTTTCAGTATGGAACGAACACAAACAAATACAGGGTTAGCATAAAAGACTATCCCGGTTTTAAAAATTTATATTTCATAAACTATTACACTTAGCACTATAAATGACACATAAAATAAAGTTGAACTGTGAAAGTTTTTTTTAACGTATGTAACTACGCTGTTCCACGCTGACGCAGCCAGAAATTCCTTCTGGAGAGGATTTTTGGTCAAAACAGTCCTTACGCGTGTGTTAACTACTGTATTAGGATAGACAACAATGTTTAAACTAAGACCTCTGGGGGCTGTCCCTCCCCCCCCCCTTCCCGCTGTGCCACTGACGTTCCGTACTGCTAGATCGGCAGTGCAGGTGATGATGCTTTACCCTTTATGCGTTGCCCAGTCAGATCCCCAAACCTAACTCCACGTGATTTTTTTTTACGAGGTTACGTCAACGACTTTTTACACCACCATTGCATACAATATTGCAAGCCAAAAACCGAACCTTGCGCCAAAAGACCTAATAAAATTAACCAACATTGCAAGCATTGAAAGACCGCATATGTGTAGCATTAGGAAAATTTGATAGGAAACACTTCGGAATGCATGTTATAGATGTGTGTCGCGTTACGAAAGGCGCACACATCGAACATTTGTGAGTGAAAACAAACTTTCACAGTTTATCTTTATTTTTATGTATCATTTATAGCGCTAAGTGTAATAGTTTATGAAATACAATTTTTTAAAACCGGGATATTATTTTATGCTAACCCTGTACTTTTCATTCATTTAGCCTATTGCCAAATTTTAAAAGTCAAACAAAAATAATTGTTATAATCTTAAAAAAGAATTAATTAAACATCTCAATTAAAAAAGAGAAAATATGTGTATTTCAACATAGCCCCTCTTTACCAAATGGATCCATATTTCCGCTATACAGCATTTACAATCCTTTGAAATTTAAAACCACTCCAAGCCGTTAGAAAAAACTACAATCCTCAAAGGAAAAGATAACTTTTTTTTAAATTATTTTTTTTCTTGGAAAAGGAAGCTCAAAAGCATGCTAGAGTAACGGCTGTTATTCTTTTAAATCAGAGCGTCCGACACCTGAAAAAATAAAAGACAAGCTGAAACTGAGAAATATTTTCTGACAGCTGAAAATAAAATTAAAATTCTGAATAGTCTTTAAAACGTGAACTATGGTTCTCGACTTCTAAAAAGGTTAGCTGCAACATTTAGGAACATTACTAGACGGCTGAAATTTATTGTAATAAAATATATTTTTTTTAAATGATAATTTTTCTTTGAACTGCAAAAGAAATTCAACAGTCGACTACTGGCACATTAATTCATAAGAATTATTTTTAATTAACAAGTAATTCTGAAAAAGTTCTAGAAAATTAAGAAGGAAAAAAGCTCTGGAAAAAAGTCGTCTGATAAAGATGAAAAACAAGTAATTTTTTGCTTAATTTAGGCACATGTCAACAGTAACGCAAAATAACAAAACAATCTGTTAAAGACATAAAAAAGTAAGTGGAAATAACATCCTTCATATACCAAACAATTAATTCAACCAATGTTTAAGAAAATTTAGCTATAATTGAATCATAGACTTAAAACATTCGCTCGAGTATTTGTTTTAGAAAAACTTTTATTCAAATTCCAAGAAATGGAGTGGTTTTCGCGGATTGTTAGCATATCTTTATTTATTTACTTCATTGTAAAAGGTTTTAAACACGTAGTACATAAATAATTACTATTATGAAAAGCAATTATATACATTTTCTTCTAAGTTCTATAAATTTTTGACTACTGCGATTCGGTATTTGTCAAAATAATTAAAAGATCTAAGTTAACACTTTAGCAGGAAGAAAAGTAACTTAACAGCATTTGTTTCACAAAACAGGGTTCGTAGTTCTCACTTTTTTTTTAAAATCAGCCCTTTTCTTTTTACTAGGTATCTGTACTAGCTGTTTTTAACTTAGGCATTTTAAGGTTTAAAAAAAAAACTGTTCACTTTTTCGAATGTTATAACAAGGATAAAAATAAAAGAGAGAGAGAGAGAGAAATTGAAAAGAATATGAAAAAAATAACATGTTTATTTAATTAGCCTCAAAAGCATGCACAAAACGGATCGTCTGACACTTGGGGATGTAAACGTACCGTGACAGTTCAGTAATGTTATCAGTATTTAAATTGTGCATCATAGCAGTGTAGAGATTTGAGAGGGTGAATAAGTTGAAAACATCAATTAATGTCGGTCTCATTTCGGTATTAAATAGAATATCCATTTCGAATTCAAGTGCGATTTTGTCACGTGACCCAGTCGAAATAGACATCGGAGCAAAATCAATTCGTACAAGAATAGGGCTGAATGTTTCATAAAAGTTATTTCATAAAAAAATAGTTTTTCATATTTTATCATACAATGAGCTAACCGCAAGAGAAATTAGCTGCCGCTTAGGAGAGTAACTCGGCCTTAAAAATATTTTACTTATCTATATATTTATTTTTACACTAACGATTTCAAGTTTTCGAGTTAAATATATTAATAAACAATTTCTCTATTTGTTTTATAAATCCAAAAACACCAATTTCGTTGTTAAAAACATTTAACTTAACTGAAAAAGTTTAACACAATTTTTTATAAGTACTTTAACCACGTTTAGGTTAATCAATAGTTTCTATTATACAAAGAAGAAATAAACAAACAAATTTTCAGAATTTAAAAAAATGCAATAATGCTATTTTATGAAGAGTAAAAGTGCATTTCATTCATGTGATAAACCTTTCTTCTCTTTTGTAGTGATATTTTTTTACTATCGAAAATTTCTATTAGGTTCTGAAAAATCGTTAAACAAACGAAAGCGTACGTCGGTACAATATTCATAAACATAGCATTTGAAGTTTATATAAAAAAAAAATCTTTAGCGTGCAAAGCAATATCATTGTTAGGAATAGTGTATTGATCTTGGGAATGCCAACGAAGTATGAAATTATAATGAGCATAGAACTGTCAACATCGAAATTACTGAAGTGAAATGTAGTGAAAAGGTATAATTTATTGTATAGTAATAAATGAATTTAATTTTGTCTTCGTAGTTTGCTCAATTTCATTGCTGCGGATATGACATTTCTACGAATATCTTTGCATTTTAATCCAGGGATTTTAAACTTTGACTTTTAATTGAAATAGGGTAAGGGCAACAGTAACAGACAAGGGTCCAGTAACAGACAGTCGTAAGTTTGGATTTAAATAATAAGAATTTTAGGCGGGTAAAACTGATGTTGCTACTACCCATGAATACGGTGCAACTATCTAATGTTATCAGAGTGAATTTCATGAGCCAGTTGGTATTTACAAGGCAGTGGTGGAAGGGTATGAACAGACGCCACGAGGGGTGCCGCTGCTTCATGCTCATTTAAGTTTAATAAGGATCCTCTAAGATCTAAGGAGATCTAAAAAGAAAAACTTTTGCACATTTTGAAGAGAAAAGAAGAATTTTGTTCATTACTCATCCTTTCCTCATCCTATCTGTTACTGGGTATTATCAGAATTGTCGGTGTTTCTTACTGGGGGTTGGATTGTTTTCCGAAATTGAGCGAATAAAAATAGAATCAACAAATTTAGAGGATCCAGAAGCAGTCAAACGTTAGATGAGCTGTAGTTGCATGAGAGAAAAAGAGTTTTAAAAGTTTAAATACATTGAAAGGCTCAGAAATTTGAGTTAACCTGAAAGCGATGTCTTAAGCATATCTGTTACTAATGCCATTACCCTACATGGTGTCCGAAAAGTCCAGGACACATTTTAAAAATTCGTAGAAAAGCAACAAATTGTCGTATGAATATGCGGCTTGCGCCGTAATTCTTCACAGGTTCAAGAATTTTTTATGACATCGTAAAAAAAGAAGAAAAAAAAAGAAAAAGGAAAAAGTAATTGTAAGTAATTTACATTGACGGCTGTATCATCACAGTAAGAAAAACAAACGTAATGTGAGGTGTTTAATCATTTTATTAATCAGAACGCGATATCTTTTATTACCAGAGTTTAATGTGTGGCACCGTTTGTGGACGGACATAGGATGAACTTGAGTGCCGTTTATATGTGGTTTGTCGATCAACATATGGTGCACACATTGAACAATGGTAATGAAAGGTATTGCTTTCTGTTTAGTAACATAATTAAACACCTCATATTACGTTTGTTTTTCTTCCTGTGCGATACAGTTGTCACAGTAAGGTACGTATAATTACTTTTTTCTTTTTCTTTCCTTGCCTTTTTTTCTTTTTGTACGATGTCATGAAAAATTCTTGAGTCTGTGAAGTATTGGGGTGCAAACCGAATATTCATAAGACAATATGTTGATTCTCTATGATATTTAAAAAAAGTGTCAAGGACTTTGTCGGACACCCTGTATATTTGAGTATAAGTAACCATTGTGTGTTATAAAATATAGTATCAACTATATTTTATAATACACAATGAAATGGTTTTTGTATCTAGCTCTTACATGGTAAGGGGATTTTTTTTTGTAACTTAAATGGTGAGTATAGAGATACATGTAACGATTGTTGTAATATACAATTTCGACTGTAACTTTTGCTGCAAATATTTTGCATTACAATTATAGTTGTGTGATGGAAATTAAAGGGATCTATTGAAAAATTAATGAATGAAAAAAAAAGAGAAAAGAAATCGTTTTGGGCAAATTAAACATTTTACAATCAAGGACATCTTTTCTAGAAAAAAATTGATTTCACTCATTTTGAGGATTAATTTTGTTTTGGATTGTAAATTAATTTCGGTTAAGAGATATAAAAAATCCTGTACGCCATATCTTTTAGCTCAACGTTACTTTAATCCGCCCAACATACATTTTGGTCTTACATTTCATTTTTTGCCGTAAGCAATGATACAATTCTTTTGATAAGAATTATATTTTCACTTTCCTATGTGCATTAGAGAAATGATTAATAGGTTATCTGTAACTGAAATCAAAAGTGGGAAATAAAAATAAAAATTACAAGTGTGATCGCTTTTTTATCGGTAATATTTCCGTTAAAAAGTAGAAAGCTTCTTCAGTTGAAATAGTAACTTTTCTATCGGAAATGCGAGCGATAAAGTGGCATGGATCTTCAGCTAGAAAAAAAAATCAGTTTCTTTGGAAACTGCCCTAAAGCTCGGAATTATCCTTTTAAGCTCATAAAATTATTATATAAAACTAGAAAATAACCCGTCATGGTATGATGGGGGCAAATTATCTTTTTATCAAAGAGATTTGTTGTCAAATTTGACATGTTCCCAAAAATATCTGTGCCTCAAATCCTAACTAACCGAAGTCACATTTTCACTACTTTGCAAGAGAGCGTAAAAACATGTGTTTACTGTATTATAAAGGTTCGGACTCGTGCCCTTAAGACATTGGTAAATGCTAAATATAAAGGTTTCTTTTAAACATAATTACGTTGTTAAGGCTTAATGTGGAATAGGATTCTACATGCAATGCAGTAATAACCAGAAAATAACAATTTTTGGACCCGTTAGCATTGCTCTAAAGTAGGTATATGAGAGAGAGAAATACTTAAAACTTATACATAATTCTATATACAAAGTTAAGTGACTATTCTGTTTAGAAAACCATGAAATTAGCAACTCATCAGACATTTTAAATTTTGTAGGATTTCCGTTTCGAAATAATAATCAGTACAGAGTTGTTCTCAGCTGTTCAACACTGCCAGAAAATATTATTGAAGTGTATTATCGCGATTGCAATAAATAAACCTCCCGTGTGACATACAACTGATTTAATTTACTACATTTTGCTAAAATTAGAAATGAATTTGAGATATATACGATCAGCAAGAATAAAGATAAATTTTTAATTTATACCAGCCTTTAGGTACGATCTTTCCACGTTGACAGCAGCATGTATTAATGAATTAAATTCTGAAGATTTCGGAAGAATATTTAAAACCGCTGACTAAAAGTAATTTTAGAACGAACGTACATCATCGAGAAATAATTTTGCCAATTTATGTTGTGTTTCACAAAGCTAATAAAACTAGCAAGAAAGCGCAGACGATATTTTAAAAGAAATGAAAACTAAACCTATTATTCTTTTTGAATATATATATATATATATAAAATTTTTTTTTATTAATTGTTCCTCAAATAACTATGATTACGAAGCAGCCGATATTTCCGGAAGAGATATTCCCCTTCACTCTTTTTTCTTTTTTCATTTTTTTCTTTGAGAATCTAATTTTGAAATTTCAAACCCGACGATAATTTGAATTGTTGATGATGTCCGAGCGTTACTCGATCAGTGATTTTGGCTATTATATATATCGTCACTTCAGAGCAACAGTAAGATATCTAATCCCAAAAATACACTAAGAAATCTTACTTGTTCTGAGACGACGGTATAAGATTTGCTGATGATAATTTAAATTCCGATTTTAGTAAATTGTAAATGATGACTATGAATGAAAAATTAAAGAAATTCACTTTGTTGGGTAAAAATTTACAATAAAAATTTCACTTTTTTTAGACTTAAGAGGAATTGCTTATTCAGCAGAAAAAATAAAAAGAAAAGAAGAAAAGGAATCATGCGATGAAAATAACAAAACGGACTATTTAAAACAATTGTCCGATTTAAACCCCATGGTGCCCAGCATGAGCCTATCTCCAGTGACTTCTGCATTCAATCAACATAAAATCAAAGCTTTCGAGCAACACACTTGGAATTAGAATGAAAACCAGTTTGGCAGTTTTAACATTTATGCACATTTGTTTGGGGGATCGGAAAGGAATGCCGATTCTTGTTCAAACAAAGACATTTTTACAACGATGACCGTTCGACTTTCGTTATCAAAATCCTTTTGTTATCTCGTTTACAAATTTTCAATCCTGCATCTGTAAACATTTAGGAGCTAATTGTCTGGAAATGGTATTTTAGATTATTAGCCAAATTTTTAAGTTTTTGTCGTATTAAGAGTGCTGTTACGATCGGAATGCAAGGAAATCAGATGGTACAATGTCTGGCGAGTATATTACGGTGATTGTAAATGGAACAGGGGTGATTCTAAAACACGATTACGTAAGACCAGACTGCGCAAGACAAGCGCTGGAAAAACCAATAAATTGCGGGGTGTTACCTCATCCATCATACTTACTGATTTGAACTATCTGAAAAAAAAAAAGAAAGTTGACTGACGTCCAAAATGCCTTCTTCTGACAGATGCTCACCCCCCCCCCCAGAAAAAAAACATTATTTTCCATTCCAGCTAATACACAGACAATCTAAATTTTGATAAAGTTTCATAATTCAATTTCATAACATAGACAAAACAATTTTGGATGTGTATTTTGTTGTGTGATATAACACGTTAATAGCGAGCTCATGTTCCGAGAACAGATTGCTTGTAAGCAAATGGGTTTAAATTCAAAATTCGAAGCTTTACAATTTAGATGATAATGTAGAGTTTTACATCATTACGCAAGTACACATTCATTAAAAAAGAAAAAAAGCATGAAATGATAAAAATAATTGAAGTTTATACCCCCATGTTATCCTGCTGGTTTTATTTTTTCTTCTATGAATATTTGAGAAAGAAATTACACTAGACTTAAGGCCGTGAAAATTTGAATTTTTTTTTTTTTGTCGTAAAAGATATACAGTGAAGCACCGTAAATACGTTTCTCTTTTATACGTTTTATCATCTATACGTTTTTCAAATTGGTTCGTGCAGAGTCCAATACACATTAACGTGTACCTATTATACTTTTTTTTAATATTTATACGATTTTTTCATTCAGTCCCTTCGAAAACGTATACACGGTGCTTCGCTTTATCTATCCTTTCACGGTGCTTTTTTTTTCTCCTGCGGCCCAGGATGGCAGCTCCGTATGCTTCTGTCCTAGACAGATTCTGCACAAAATATATTCTAAAATAGAGATGACTGAACTGTCTTATTAAACTCATTGACACGGAAATGATTTATTTAAGCCACGTGTTTAAAAATCAATACTATATGAAAAAATCATTATCAACAGCTGTTTTATTTCACAAAATCATGCGTCAAAAGAAAATTATTGGGGGAAGATATTGAAGACAACTAGAATTATCATAGCAGTCATAGCAGTAAATTGTTGATATATTTGCTTTTTCTACTTTGGGAAATAACACTTAAAAAATAGATAAATCTCTATATTTAGAGCACTAACATTGAAACCGATGAAGTTCAGTTTGATAGATGTATAATTTATACTAGTAGACATATCGTGATCAATATTTACAACCCAAAGTTTTTATTCGTATCAAAATGAAGTTTGTATCTCTTTTGAAATCAAGAAGTTAGCGTATAATTTTTTTTTATTTTTCATATTTAAGAGGGAAACAATTTGTTTCTATTGATGTTTAAAATTTAATTCACAGCGTTTAGTCAATTAGATACACGTCATAGCACGCAAGTGAAACAAAACAGGTAAAAATATACATTGTTAAAACTACAGGTGACCTGTAGGTAACCCTTTAGGATTGTGAAGTCTTTCCTGCTAGTGACATTCCTAAGAATGTGCTTAATAGGGTGAAAGTATGGCACACATAATCTAAGGTGCCCCGGTGAAAAGATGGCGTCACCCTTATTTCAAGGTTCCTAGTGGCACCGTGCAATTGAACGCAATCCCAATTCATAATGGAAAATCGTATTTTGAGTTAATAAATATCAGCATAAGACATAAACAGCTAATTTTAACACATTGCACAATTTTTCAAGAATAAAAAAATTGATGTGTACATTTTCAAGATTGCAAAGTAGTTATTTCAAAAAATATGGCGTATTGAACGCATCGACACTGAGGCCCCCAGTAAAAATGTTCAATGCAGAGAAATAGGCCTTGAAACAAGAAAATTTGAGGAACTCTAGATTTTACGGAAATGCTAATGAAAAAGTAATATCTAATAAGTTGGACATAAGAAGAAACCAGTAATTATACAGTCTATTTCAGAGCTGGATTTATTGTAACCACAAGCTTCCTTAATATGCCATTGTTTTTATTTTAATGAAATTTTACACTCTTAAAGGAATTTTGAATTTTCATTTTGAAGACGGAGCGTATACGAGGCAACTTAGTTGAACCAAATTTTTTTCTCCAACAAAAATCAGTACAATTTTTCTTATCATTTATTTACAACGTTATGTAACTGTAAAGGTAAGCAATAATTTTTCTTATTACCTATGAGTAAAAAAGCATTTGAAAAACAAATCACGCAATCAAATTTAAACATTTGTAGTTAAGTTTTTTTTTTCTTGTAATGTAAGCACTTCAATGTTGCAACCCTTCAAAGGCAAAATATAGGGCTCTAGTTATTAAAATGATGGATTAACGTAAAAAATTTCCTACAGAAGTTATCATATTTTTAAAATAAAAGTAAAAATAGGTGTGGGTAAATGAAAATCTGAAGACCGGTCAAAAATTTCCGCGGATCGTTGCTGGTCTGCTGCATCAACGGTTGAGAATCGCTGAACTGGTGGGAAAGTCAAAAAACACTAAAAATGGTGCATGGAAAAATAACTAAGTATAAAGATATAACTTTCCATTGTTTGAATCTTTATTTTTTCTCAATTACTCAAAATGTATTCAGCAAATATACTTACTTCATCTGATATTTTTATACACGCAACAACATTCATAAAATAACAGAGATTAAAAAATAGTTAACGATAGATGACGAGTTTGAAATTAAGGCAAATCTAAAAATGGTAATGAATAGTCAGAAAAAGCAGCTGCAGGAGGGACGTTTGAAAAAAAAAATCAGCTGGATTGAAAATAACTAAATAGTGGTGTAGTCACAGAGTAGCACGCAGCGAATTGTAACAAGTAGCGAATTCGCTTCTAAACCAAAGTAGCGACTCTCGATTTGTTTACAATGGGCTTAAAAAGGAAGTGGCTTTGCATTTAGTTTTTATTGCTGTAAACGCAAATTTTGTCCCCTTTTGATGGACTTTAGTTTAAAATATTTCTGATTAGTTGTTGTTTTTTTAATTTTTTTTTTTTTAAATCGATTTTTTGAAGGGTTGTTCTAACTCATTTCAACATCAATATTACGGGGTACTTTACTGAGTAGACATCTGTAATTAAGTTCATAATTCAACTTTCGTTGCAAAGTTGTAGCAAAAGCTCGAATTACATGAAATGAATGATAAGGGTAAATTTAGCGAAATGAAGGTTTATGAACAATGTTATAAATTCAGAGTAGATGATTATGAATTGAGAGTTCGTTGATATGAACATGTCTATAAATTGCATGAAATTATCACTATGCATGATAAATATAGAGAACCGTAGATTCATGGAAAATACTATAAAATGCAGTGCAGACGAACATAAGTGGAGAGTTAGTTGAAACGAACATGTCTGTAAGTTTATCTAAAATGTCTGATAAATTTACCGAAATCTAGGTTCGTGGATAACGCAATAAATACAGAGTATAATCAATGTGAGTAAATCACGAAGAAAATATTTGAAACAGTAAGGTAAGCACACCAGTAATAGCCGGTGCTTCAGTAGTGGCCACTTCAAGGTTTAAAACGCACTAGTAGTAGCCACAGTGAAGTATATTTTTAAACTGTGGGTCTACAATATTGATTACATCTCTTGAAACTCAACTTGAGCGCATTATTGCTCAACTCTTCCTTAATCGTCAAATTTTCTAAAATTGCCAGAATTTCAATTTGTTTAATTTTTATCCATTTTTTTCCTCAAATTTGCTCAAATTTGGTCCATTTGTGGCCACTCCAAAATCTGAAAATCTCAGTAGTGACCGTCTGGCATTCTCTCATCCGAAGAATTTGCATTTCTTCCTTTAAATTGAAATAACTGATGAATAAAATTTGTTCAATATGATAGTTACATTAAGTTCAAATACATTAATCGCATTATTATTGTTCATTTCTTTCTTCAAAGTATATAAGTAACCTTGAAGTGTCCAGTATAGAAGCACTAGCCACTACTGGTGGGATTACCTTAGTTGTTTTAAACGATTCCTGCAGCGCTAGATTCAAGTGACCAAAACTAATGAGAGAAAAGAGAGATGAAATATTTCAGTAAGGAAATTTCCGGTAAATGAAAAAAATCAATGTAGTTGTAGGACAAAAATTTCAAAATATTGCATACACGTGTTTTCGGGTTACATAGAAGCCCCTTTTCAATATAGAGAAGAATTTGAGTATCCGATGCTAAGCTAAACAGCAGTAAAAGAGCTTATATGTCTTAGATTTCAAAAAGAAAAAAAGTTTTTTTTTACGCAGTTTTGTGCTTCAATAACAAAGGATTGAAGCACAAAAAGGAATTGAAGCTTTTTTCTTATTTTTCTGCACTAAGGTAAACTTTCGCTTTTTAGTCTCCAGTTTTTCAAATTAAAAAAAAAATGATTTACTGGCATTTTCTAAAATTAAAAAAGTAATTCGATTTTATGAAATCCGAACCCATTTTTAGAAAAACTATGTTTGGAAACATCGTAATTACATGCTTTGATGTAGTTTTAACAAAAATTTATACTTAACAAGCATTTTTTAAACATTACTTCCATAAAAGTGTACAATAACTTATTTTTTTAGAATTTGAAAAAATATCTAAATCTACAAAAATTCTGTAGAAGCATTTTAAAATTTATTAGAATAAGAATACCGGGAAAATAACAAATTGATTCTGATCTAATGAATATTTTCTGGATATGTTGAAAAAAAAAATTAAAGCTCATTCAAACCTTTTTTGTAATATTTTTGGCAAATTTACTACATTGATAGTTCTAGAGCAGACTATAACTAATAAAATATTGCCATTACGACTAACATTTTTTATTATATTTTCCCAGCATATAATATAGAGACAAAGTCTGGAAAATTTTATAAAAATGGGATGACAATATTTTGAGTTATCATTTTTGAAGAGAGCAAGTTTTGCATTCAAATTCATTTCGAGAAAAATGAATTTTATATTTAAACTTTCGTACTTTTGTCACATATAATGCAAGTCAAAAGCTAATATGAGGCAATGTAAAGCAAAGGGATGTAAGTGGACATTTGCAAGTTTTGAGTAAAACGCGTTTAAAGTTCGGATCTTAGATAGGCGTTTATTTATTTATTTTTTTTTTCTAAATCATGCTTTATAGCAGCAATCACCAGGACTACTTGCCCTATCTTACTTATTTATTTTGTAGTTACGGTTGTTTGGTTCTAAAGCGACGAAATACCAATGAGGCAGTAAGGAGCAATGGGATGTTAGTGGACTTTTTAAAGTTTTCGAGCAAAACGCGTTTAAAGTTCAGATCTTAGGTAGGCTTTCATTGAAGTTTTTTTTCTAAATCATGCTGTACAGCAGCACCTGCCAGGGCTATAGGTACAATCTCTTACCCCAAAACAGAGGAGAGGTTCACCTACCATTTGTAGTGGTTATCTTCAATTTTTAAATTTTGGCACTTACATCCCTTTGCTTCTCACTGCCTCATACTTCTGCTTCTACTGAACATAGAGACAAAACTCAAACAGTTTCGTAAAGCTAAAGAAATGATTAATCAAATGAGTTCACAAAACAGTTCGTGAAATTTTTTCATTAGTAGCTATTTCAACGTTTTCGGATACCTCAAAGAGCAGCACATTTTTCCTACTACATAGCTTTTTTAACACAAGTTCCTTCTCCATAAATTTTAAAAAATCACAACTCAGTCACAAAACGAACGATTAAAAGGGTGTGCCATTCTGTTCAGCTGCACCCGGTTGACACGTCGTAATGGCTTCTTAAGCAGCTGCACCGGGAGCTTATAACGTCGCAGCTGAATACATTGGTAATGATCAGAAACGGAAAAAGGCAAACGCAGTTTAGAATATTTAATACACTATTCTTGAAGCTCATTGTTTTTCATGCCCTTCAGAGCGGCAACGAAATCGGCGGGATTTATTGAAATTTGAATTTTGTTGCTTTCGTGTTGACTGTTTAAAAGGTTTGTTTAAAAACAATTGCGTTATTTTTCAACCCTTGGAGTAATAACTAACTGCATTCCAGTGCTTTTTAGAACAGTGGTGTTAAAGGTTTGATTGAACCCCAGTAGGTTTTTTTTTCCTTTACCTTTTTCAGGGGTTCCCTTCTCCCTCCCAAAAAGCAAGGGCGCACTTCCTAAATATCGCGGAACCTTCTAAAAGCATAAGCCGCCTTAAAATGAGTAAATTACCCCTCAAAACACCCCCTTAAAAATTTCAATGCCACAGTCTGCGTCATGACCCCTTCCCCCTCTAGGTGGGCACCCCTGCCGTTTTGAATATTAACAAAATGAATTATGATGCTTTTGAACTCGTTCAAGATTTTGGTTATGAAGTAAATATTAACTGTAGTGATTTAATCCCCATTGAAAAGAAATATAACGAACTAAATTTTATGCTTTTGAACAGAACACAGTGAATTTTTAATTATACAGAAGCTGTGTTTTTTCAGAACCTTTAGAAATTTGCTTTGAATTTCGATGCTCTACACTTAGAGCAGTGCTGTAACGGTTGAGAGTTTTGGTGGAATGGTATTTGAGATTTCTCGCTAAACAATAACTGTTAAAACATAAGTTGAAAGTAGCTATGAACATGTAGATTTTAAAAGAGCAACGTTTCGAATTTTGATAATTTTGGGCTAAAAATAAACTGTCTTTGTATTCAAGAGCCGCAGACATGCGTTGTGATTTACAGAAACAATTTTTTTCTGTATCAAGTTAAAATGCTTACTTTACGAAAAGCAAGCATTTTAATTTGATACAAAAAAAAAAAAAAAAAATTGTAGTTGACAACCCTCGACTGTAAACTTGAGTTATTATTTTGATTAGTTTAATGTTTTATAGGTATGCTTCTCCGACGACTCCACTTGAGGTTAAAATGTCGCGAGGAAAAATGTCGCCGGTCCAAAGTGTCGCTTATTTTCGAAGTTATTCAATTTCCACGAGCTCGTCTTAAACGCGAAAATTAAAGCCTCGCGAAATATTTTTTTATTTGGAACTTTCGGTTCTGTTTTTATAAAATTCGCGAAATTTTGTTCTCGCGAAATCACCGATATCTTCATTTCGCGAAAATAAGTGCTTTTACAGTAAGTGCCAAAATAATGAAATTGTTTTTTTCCAGGGACGTGCTAACAGGGCTGCCGTCCAGGGTCTCAAAATGTCTTCCTTTCTTTTTTATGTAATGAATTATAAATCTATACAAATAATACAAAGTATATGTGTGTGTGTATATATATATATAGATATATTGTATATAATACACACACACACACACACACCTACTGTTTTCGTCGGATCTGGACCAAATTCGGCAGGGAGGTACTCGGGCACCCGAGAAGGAACGTAGGGGGGGGGGGGGGGGTTCGAACGCCAAAAAAATCGAACCGTTCGAATTTTAATTTTAAGACCCAAAAATGGCATTAAATGGCTCTTTCTACCCGAAATAATTATCCGACAAGTTCGATTTTGACGCCATTCGAAAGTCCGCGAAAAATATCCGTAGAGTTTATTCATTTCCTTCGAATTAAAAAAAAAAAAAAAAAGCTGTAAAGTCACCGGGAAAAAATTCAAAAGCAATGTTCGCCTGTGTATTTACAAATAATGTATGGTGAATTTTCTCGCCAATTGGCTTGTGCCCATGTTACGGTTCCACGTTATGATAATTTCGTAATTTACTCGTCCATCCTATGATAGTTTTGTTCTTAAAATTGGAATAGGAAAAGAACCACATCGAATTTTCGAAAAATCGCTTCGAGGTGCACACCCCCATGTTACAAACTAACTTTGTGCCAAATTTCATGAAAATCGGCCGAACGGTCTAGGCGTTATGCGCGTCACAGAGATCCAGACATCCTACAGACATCCAGACAGAGAGACTTTAAGCTTTATTATTGGTAAAGAAAGGAAACAAAGAATATATTTATATGTGTGTGTGTGTATGTTTCCTATACAAATCCACAGTTTTCGTCGGATCTGGACCATATTTGGCAGAGAGGTACCTGGGCACCCGAGAATGAACGTAGGGGGGTTTTTAAACGCCAAAAAACGAACTGAACCGTTTGAATTTTAATTTTAGGACCCAAAAACGGCATTAAATAACTCTTTCTACCCGAAATAATAATCCGATTTCTTTGATTCAGGTCGTATTCGAAAGCCCGCGAAAAACACCCGTAGAGTTCATTTCCTTCGAATTAAAAAAAAAAAAAAAGGTGTAAAATCACCGGAAAAAAATTAAAAAGAACTGCTAAGCCTAATGGAACAGTAATTTTAAATCAGAAAATTATCGTTTGCGCGATCTTGTTTTTAAATTAGCGTTCAGAACGTTGCCACTTTTTTTTTTTCTTTCCTCGGCTGTGACTAAATAAAATTTTGTTTTTGTTTTGAAGTAAACATTTCTCCTTTTGATTATTCGGAACTCCAGCGCTCGAATACGCTACCTTGCGGTGATTTATAAAACTGCGAATGCAACTAAAACTTTGCCACGTTGCGTTCCATGTGTGTCTGTTGACGTAAACACAGGCAGTTTGTTCTGAGTATTTATTAACGCAATCGATGTGTCTTAGTTTGCTTTCAGCTACAGAAATTAATTCGTCCCTTAGTAGTATTCTCGAGCTCCTCAAAATAATGTTAGTTTTCATTATTTTCTTAATAATAGGTGAAAGCGAAAATTCTGGATTAACAAACTTGGATAACGTTATACAAGGTAAAAAATTTTATTGTTTTGTATGAATTTGTAAGAATATGGGAGTTTTTTTAATCTTAAATTAATTAAACTTACCATATTTTACAGCAGCATTTAGTTGGAATGGACAGTATGCAAAATATTTTCTTGAATATATTATCGTAGAACAAAATGAATAACCGAGAAAGAATTTACTTTATTCCTTTTATTCTCAGCTGAAAGGTATCGCCAAATTTGTTTAGGGTTATAATTTTGGCATTGTGCGAGCAAAGTAGCCTTGGCGAGATTTCGCGTTTTTAGTTTAAACCATTTTCAAATTTTATCATGAGTGGAATAAAATGGTAGTAAGATTGCAGAATTCGATAAGTAAAAAGAAATAATTGTCAATCAACTGAAAAGAAAACTACCACCATATATCCGTGAGAATTTTGTTGATGATTTGCATAACATGACACAATTAAATCGTAACTCAGAAATTAGAAAAATCGAAACAGAAAATTTTTAAATTAACCGATTCGGGAATTCAAGAGAAATAACTCAGCTACAAATGGAAAACAAGCGCTAGCCAAAGCAAAGCAAAGAAGTATCATTTGGTAATAATTTGTAATGTCATATTAAATTTTCTAGCATTAATTGTTATTCTTGTCAGGCCACAATTAGTATTTAGTTTTATCAAGAATTGATAAATATCGAATTCAACATCGTGAAAATGGCTGCTTAGAACTACGAACTACGTACTTTGCATTAATGTTTGACGTTTAGTAATGCTTCTTGAATTCTCATTTCTTTCTACGTGGGTCAGAATATCAACAAGACTTTGAAAATTAATTTAAAAAGAATAAAGCGAAACAATCATACGTACGAACAAAAATCACAACACTTTTAGCATTTTCTTCGTTACCATGTGCGTTTGTTTTAGTTTTCAATTCCGCCATTAGACGGTGACTTCAGTGCTCCCTATAGTTCGTTGGAGTTGCGAATTGGTTAGTGATTAATCTTCTTTATCTTTTTTTAGGATTTTAGTTGTATTTATGGAGGGTTGCGTTTAATTTTTTCGGGAACTTTCGATTTGCCGTTTTCTTTCTTTAAGAATGAATATTTTGACGGGAAATTTTGTAGTATTTTTTTTTTCTAATTGAAGCCTGATTGTTGAACATGCGTCACTTGACAGAACTTTTTCGAGGTACACCGTGCAAAGCCGGGCAACGCAGCTTATCTATATAAATAAAACAAAAAAGTGTTTATGTGTGTGTATGTTTCCAATACAAATCCACAGTTTACGTCGGATCTCGACGAAATTCGGCAGGGAGGTACTTGAGCACCCGAGAAGGAGCGCAGGGGAGGGGGGGGGGGGTTCGAACGCCAAAAAAGACCCGAACCGTTCGAATTTTAATTTTAGTGCCCGAAAATGGCTCTTTTTACCCGAAATAATTATCCAATTTCTTTGATTCAGGTCCCATTCGAAAGTCCGCGAAAAACACCCATTGAGTTCCTTCATTTCCTTCGATTCTCAAGAAAAAAGGCTGTAAAATCACCGGGAAAAAAATTAAAAAGCACTGCTAAGCCTAATGGAACAGAAATTTTAAATCGGAAAATTATCGTTTGCGCAATCTTATTTTAAATTAGCGTTCAGGAGGTTGCCACTTTTTTTTTCTCGGTTGCGACTGAATAAAACTTTGTTTTTATTTTGAGGTAAAAATTTCCCCCTTTTGATTATTATTTGGCAATTTATCTTTTTTTTTTTTTTTTTTGTAAGGATTTTAGTTGTATTTATGGAGGGTTGCGTTTAATTTATTTGGGAATTTTTGATTTGCCGTTTTCTTTCTTTGAGAATAATTATTTTGAAGGGAAATTTTGTAGTATTTTTTTTCTCTACTTAAAGGCTGAGTGTTGAACATCCGTCACTTGCCAAAGTTTTATTTCGAGGTAGCCCGTGCAAAGACGGGCAATGCAGCTAGTTTAAAATAAAATTTAAGGCGGCTGCTTTTCCTTTGCTAAAAAGATATGCCGTTTCATTACTACACTGTTAAAAAAAACCTGAAAATTCAGGTAGTTTTCTGACTGATTTTAACAGAATAGTTCCGTAATGCTTCAAAATGTATTTTTTCCTTGCAAAAACGTAAACATCCCGACGAAAACGGAATTTTTCCATTTCTAGGGTTGCCGCTGTGCTGTACTTTGCTCCGATTAGTCTTCAAGTCATGATAAACATCACTTATTGATAGTGCTTATTAATCGCACTGTTACATTCTGCTAATTAAAAGCATATTTAGAATAACAACTCAGATGCTGTAGACAAAATACATAGCTTGCTATTTCATGTCTGGAGAGTAATATACTCGTATGTCGAAATTGTTTATAAGCATTTGAACTTTGTAGGTTTGGAAAAATGTTCGCGCCATTTTTAGACTGGCAGATGTGTTTTGATCGCCCTGGTGATTTGATGTGGGTTTTACCGAGTCAGTATTAGAATATTTTTGTGGTTTTAATATTTTGCTCAATACTTTGAACAATTCTATTCGTTAATCATATTGTGTGCTCTAGCAGTGAGAATAGTTTAAGGATCTCGTGTTATCAATTTAAAATAAAGCCTATTGGATTAGCTGTATCCAGATGCATTTAGCACCGCTGGTCATATGTAAGTGTTGTTGAATATCTTTGTACATGTTAATACAAATGTATTTTCCTTGTTAATATGCATTTGATAGAATTCCGGTGATAGTTTATTTAGAATTTATACAACTATTATAGAGTTATTTTTTATTGCTCTTACGCATTCTTGAAAGTTAATACACTAAATGCCATTTCGTATCTATACCGGAGATTATCGTGGTGTGCGAGCAACATAGGAAAAATCACTCTTTTTGGGGGGGGGGGGGGGGGGGGATTCGCTTCACAGTTTGGAATACTGAAAGTAACTATTTTTAAATCTCTAAATAAAGGTGTATTGTTGATCTTTAATATATACAATGAAAGTTTTGGCTACAATAAGTACTTAATTTAATTTATTAAGATCTTATCCAACAACTTATTTGAGATTATTGCAAGTTTCTTGGAAAAACAGTTCGGGTAAAACGAACTGATTGATATATGCTTAAGTAATAATGATTATGTACTAAAAATCTACGTTGCGATTCCAATGAGTGAAAAATTTGGATATCATTGGGGGGGGGGGGGGGAATGTAGCATCTGGAACCAAAAATTCTTCACGTGCATGTCAATAATTCTGTTTTTTTAAACACAATAGATATGCGGTACTCTCTATCAGGTATATTATTATATGATAACGTCAACCTGCTTTTAATAGCATTTTATTTGACATATTCTGCAAATAAAAATATCATATTTTTCATGTATGTTTTTCCATGCCACCCCAGACAATGTACGACGAAGGGAATATCGAACAGTATCAGCAGGGATAATTGGTGTCCTATTCAAATCCATCAATTTTTCTGCTAGTACTATTTGATTAATTTGACTCATCTGAAGTTGATATAAAAAGTTTTGGTCAGCAAATGGATGCTTGGTATGTTAGGTAAGTTCTCTCTCCAGATGTTAATTTAAAAAATCTTTGAGTAACAAATGCAAATAAAAAAAAGTAATATTTTTAGAACAGTTAACTATATCTATTATATATCATTTTAAAGAACTAAATTTTTAATGAAACGAAAAGTCAATACTTGACATATCTTTTTAAATATTTTTTTAAAATAAAATC
This sequence comes from Uloborus diversus, assembly GCF_026930045.1. Classification (NCBI taxonomy): domain Eukaryota; kingdom Metazoa; phylum Arthropoda; class Arachnida; order Araneae; family Uloboridae; genus Uloborus; species Uloborus diversus. The sequence continues at coordinate 54,672,835 of NC_072740.1, read as the reverse complement.
TTTTTATATAAATACGGGAAAGTGAGAAATGGAAAAAATATCGCAATGAAAAAATAAGGAACGTAAATTCTGTTAAAACACAGAAAGATCGTAAATGAACGGAAAAATAAGAAATGGAATTTTCGTTCAGTCACGAGAAATTTATAAACGGAAAACTACAACTACGGAGAAATAAGAAATGGAACTTCTGTTAAATCACGGAAAGTCATTGAACGGAAACGCAATATTTACGGCAACTTTGCTGCCGGTACTTTCTCCGTTATTTTCAGGAAATTTTTTAACAGTGTAGCGCAGCCACTAGTTAAAATCAATGGCTTTAGAAAAAGATGAGCGTTCGATAAATGGGGACACGAGTTAGTGCTCAAAATGTGTACTCAAAATGCGTAACGAAAAGTATTACAAAAAGTGGGCTGAACACATAGGCGGATTTAGAACCGAGTTTCTGGGGAGGCAGCATTATTATTATTTTTTTTTTAGCATTATTAGTTGTATTGATTACAACTGGCTGGATTTAGACTTAGCGTGCCCCTAAGCTATTTCACGTTTTGGGTCTCTTTGGTAAGTCTGGTCAACTTTTCTATCGGTGGCAAAAAAAAAAAGGCCATTCTTTAAAGCCCCCCCCCCCCCCCCCATGCATTATACATAAGGCCTAAGGTGGAAAATAGAATCTCTTTTAAGTAGGGAACAGAATATCTCTAATTTTAGGGTTTCCGGGGGTTTGTCTCCCTGAGGATTTTTTGTAAAATAGATATAAAACTCTGCATTTTGAAGCCTTAGAAGGGGTAATTGGAACTACTAAAATCTTGGAGACAAATAGCAAAATACTCTTTTGCAAATTACGATAATACACAGTAAAAATTGTTTTTGGGTTGACAAATCAATTACAGCAGTTCTCAGAGAGAAAAAGCGAGAAAGTATAGAAGATTATGCATTGTTATTCGCTTACTTTGGCTGTCGGTTCAATTCAATCAGTTTTTGATCACGCTCTCCAACCCACCGACAAATACAACAAGGAATTAAATGCAAAATGATCAATAGTAAAAAAATGTTTTAAAAGAAATGGTGTATGGATTTAGAAAATAGGCCCATTTGAACAATTCATAATTTATACACTTGATAAGAAATAAAGTTGAAGCACACTTTGCTTAGGAATTTCAAAGACTCATCTAATCCGTTTCATGGACTTGAAAACAGTTAAAATTACTTAAGGCACTTAAATTGGCCTTTCTAGTCTCTGAAATTTAGTACTTGATTGTACTGTTTTACAGTATTATTCTAACTTTGTAAGAAGCAACTATTTTAAGTTTGGGGCCTCGGTGGCCGAGTGGTGTTGCTCAGCAACTGCTTGCATGCAGAGAGGCATGGGTTTGATTCCCGCCTACTGCCCTGGGTGTTCTTCTGATTTCCTTCTATTGTAATAAATCTGAATTGTGCTATATGTCTTACGTGTCTGAGCAAACGTCGGACTTCCACCTAAAATGGGGCTCAGTCAAACGAAAGCCGCTCATATTAGTCTCAAAAGTGGATTAACGCCTTCGTTATTCATTACCTTGGGTGCTCCAAGGGGCATCAGGAACAACAACAACATTATAAGTTTAAAAAAAAAAAAAACTATTGATTTCTCATTACAACAACTTTTTATTTTCAATTACTAGAAGTACAAAAAACGAAAAAAAAAATAGAGGTAGTGTTTTTTTTTTTTTTTTTTCCTTCTGGACTGAACAGATTAACAATGTACAGAAGAAGTAAGATAAACGCAAGTAATGCAAAATAATTTCCAAAATTACTGCATTCGAGATTAAATAAACAGCAATATATGAAAAATGCGAGCCACAAAAATTTATCTCAAGTAATATGCTACAGAAACGCGAGAACCATGATTTTTATATTTTTGATGCAGGATGTGGCAAGGAGCTAAATTTGACGCATTTCGACATTTCTCCCTCTACCCCTCATCATTTGTTATAAATTTTTATGGTTTGTATCCACACTTTTGAAAATTTTCAAGATTTTCAAGCACTTTAAAATAGAATTTATTTTTTCAAGTACTTTTCTTCTTTTTTTTAAAGAACAAATCATGAAATTTTCCGGAGTTGAGGGCCTTCAACAAAGCGGGTGCCCTCAACTTTAGCTTGTTTAGTTTATAGGTAAATCCGGTTCTTTTTTAAATCTTTGCTTTAGTTTCCAATTTGTTGAAACAGTCGTTGATTATTTTAAGTATAAAGGCTGATTACTCATATTTTCACTCATATACTTGCTCTAATGGTTTTCAATTCAAAGTAGTCGTTTTCAACACATTTCAACAACCTGGTGACAGCTTTACTCTTTGTAATACCAGTGTACGGTGCCCCCCCCCCATCAGAAAAAGGAAGTCGCTATTCTCTTCATTTTCACTTGTGAACTTTTCAAAAAAAGAAAAAAAAAATCATGATTTTTTCTTTTCACATTTTTGAAGGTGTGTTGTTACCATGTATAAAGTCCTCCCAAGACTGGGGGGGGGGGGGGGCATTGACCCCCCTCGCCCCCTCATAAATCCGCCTATTTCTGAACAAGACAAAGGATCTGAAAAGCGCCTGAGAACTTTCCAAAAAATGTGCTTCAAAGCGTTGTATAAAAGGGGGAAAAGTGACCGTGTACAAAGAGTGTTTTAATATTTGAAAATGTAAAGCTGATTTCTATTTAAAATGATTTGTCATCGTCTTTGGATTTTTAATATTTCATAGAAAAGTTTGCTGCTTAAAAAACTAGAAAAATTGCTTGAAAATTAAAATAACTTATATATGTAATTAAACTTTTTTATTATTTATGTTTGTTAAACCCTTCATAATTGTTTTTCCACTTTATTTCTTTTCTCATACAAAGTCTTAAAATTAAGATTTGTTGGGAAGTATATATATGTGTCAATATATTCATGTCCAGTATACCCACATTAATCCGAATCTAAAGAAATTGGACTTTGTTTAATCGGGAAAGCCATTTAGATATATAAACTGAAATTCAGAGGATATGTATAGCAGGATAAGACATCCAAAAGATATTAAGTAATATGTGTAATAAATTTTATTCCTTCAGAATGAGTCCCTCATGTTGTTGCAATTTTCACAAATATGAGTGTATTAATAATTTTCTTTTGTGCAGATTTATTTTTCGTTCTCTTGAATTTAAAATAGACTTTTTACATAGTTGTTTATGCACCACGGTTCAATTTACAGAAATTATCCGGAAAAACGATTCAATTTTTAATTTTATGACCCAAAAACGGATTTAAACGGTTCTTTCTTCCCGAAATATTTGTTGGATCTTCTCCATTTTAGTCTCATTTGAAAGTTCACGAAATATACCCTTTCAAAAGACTATTTTCCCTTGGATTCGAAACCACCAAGGCTTTAAAATCAAAAGGAAAAAGTTACAAGCATTTTTAAGTGAGAGAAAATCAATTTTAATTTGGAAATTTATCGTCTGCCGCAAGTTCAGTTTTAATTAGCATAAAGAAATCATTGAGAAGAGATATCTGCAGCTATTTTTTGCTTGAGGTGTGAACAAATAAAATTCTTGTCTCTGATTTGAGACTTTTCCTGTTATGGGGGAATTAAAAATTTCCCACTTTGATTTTTTTTTCGCCTTTTATCCTTTTATTATCTTTTAATATACTACCGGCAGAATATAATAAGGACTTTTGTGGCAATAATGGAGACTTTTATCGTTACGTTTAACCTAATCGTTGAGTTTAGATTTACCGTTAACGTTATTCAAGAACGGTTGATAATGATGCGGATTTTAAGGGACTGAAGTCTATATGATATGAATTATGACTCCAAAATTCATCATTAAAAGTCTATATAATGATGAATTTTAGAGAACTTGTTGAAAAGGGAATTTTTTAAGTTTTTGTTAAAATTTCAATGGCTTTAAAAAAAGAAAGTTGATGCTATTTTGAAACTTTTTCTCATTCCGAAGGGGGTTTTGTCAAGAGTGCCCATAACTCCCAAGCGCAAAGGCTCATCTATTCAAATGCCCCCCCCCCCGGGTGGGCAGTTACAATCAGGGCTGTGGAGTCGGACTGATATTGAGGTAAAGGAATCAAAGTCGTTGGAAATCATGGCGACTCTCTCGGCTTCTTTTTTTCTCTAATTTTTACCGATTCTCCTTACATAAAAAAAACTGACTACTAATTGGTTTGATTTATGTATGAAGACCTACTAATTAGAAAATAACTGCCATTGGCAACTAGCTGGCTTACTGCTGTGAATCGTTCTTTCTCTCTTTCAAAATAATAAGGCTGGTTTCATGCTAGCAATTATTTTGATACATATTATTTTTATCGATAAATTTTATTTTTTAACTCTACGGAAAAAAAAAAAATAAGTATACATATTTAGGCTATGGATTTAAATTGTTTCAGTCAATGCAGAATGCGTAGATTTTCAGGTAGAGGGGTGTTCAGTCACTGGGTATGAAAAATTGCAAAAACCCAGTGAATGAACAATGGCAAAATTTCTTTTGATTTAAAAAGAAATTTGAAGTTTCTTTGAGATATTTTCATTTTCGTACTTTTTTGTAATGATGATAGTTTTATATGCTTATTTATTTATGTATTTCATTATATATTTTAAAATTTCTTTATTTTTGTCTTTGCAAACAATGCACTTTTTACTGAGTTTTATCTTTTATCAATCTATATCTCTGTCTGTATATTAACCTACCTACCAACATCCATCTTTCTATATCTTTAATTCTCTTGATAGACAGGTAGATACAGAGATAGAGAAATAGAAATATATATACAAAGAGAGATAATAGATAGATATGTATGTTTGTATATAGATAGATAAATAAATAGATAGAGGAAGATATAGAGATAGATATATAAAAAATAAGAGGTAAATAGATATATAGGTAGATAAATATAGAGGTAGAATAGGTAAGTAGATAGATCGATTTATTGATAGATAGGTAGATAGAGATAGATAGCTAGGTAGAGAGACTGATATAGAGATGGATAGTAGATATATAGACAGGTAGACCGATAGATATAGATAGGTAGATAGACAGGTAAAAAAGCAGGTAGATAAATAGATTGATTAGGATAATAGATTGGTAGATTTTTAGATGTACAGACAGATAAATAGGTAGATAGGTAGATAGACAGATAAGTACATAGATAAGTAGATTGATAGATAAGCATAGATAGATAAGTTGATAACTGGACAGATAAGTAGTTAGATAGCTCGATAGATATCTATACAGATAGATGGATATATAGATAAGTACATTATATATATATATAGATAGATAAATAAGTAGATAGATAGAAAAATAGATAAGTAGATATGTATATATATAGATAAGTGGATACATATATAGATAGATGGATGGATAGATAGATAAGTACATTGATAAATAGGTAAATAGACATAGAGATAGATAAGATATGTAAATAGACATGGAGATAGATAAGTAGATAGATAAGCTATATGAATAGATATATACATAGATAAGTGGAAAGATAGATAGATTAGCAGATAGATAGAAAAATAGATAGAAAGGTATATTGATAGATGGATAGAGATATAAAAAGACAGATATAGATAGATAGATGGATAGAGATATAAAAAGATTGATATAGATAGATAGATGGATAGAGATATAAAAAGATTGATATAGATAGATAAATAGATATAGCTAGTTATATAGATAGATTTCAAAGCAACTTAGTTTTTTTTTAATCAAAATTTATCATGTTCATTCACTGGACCAATTTGTGTTCATTTACTGGTTCGAGGTGTTCATTCACTGGGTCGTTGTGCCATTTTTTCTTTAAACACCTAAAAAAGTCGGAAGTGGTACCATTTAGTTCCCGCGATTTTTTAGTGATATTTACATAGATCAATTAAAATGTTTTAACTATCACGATCTGTATAGTATAGAATTTAAAATTACTAGGATTCTTAAAAAATGAAATTGTGCTTAACTGTTCATTCACTGGTCGGTCTACACTAGTTTTAAAAATAAATCAATGACCAAGCACCTCTGGTGTATAATTAACTCATGTATTTTAAACATTGGCATCATTCTAAAATGAAGAAAAAGTAATTAGTAACATTAGCAATGGTAACATTAACTTGGTGAGACTAGGAAAGAATTTTAAAAGTACACATTTATAAATGTATTTATTTCTTAAATCAATACTTATCAATCGTTTTTTAAATTTCTTAATCCCTAGGAATTGTGAATATGATTTCAAAATGGAAAATATGTGTGATTCCTAATGATGTTGCCACTCTTTGAGCGCAAGCTATAATGGAGTTAAAACAATGAAAGTATTGAATCACGATTCCTTTGCTTCAATAACGTTCATAAGTATCAGAAAGAAAAAAAATTCCCCATTGGATTTATTGTTTTTTTCTTTAAATACTTCCATGAAAAAGCTTAAAGGGATTTAATTACATGAAAAAATCAATGTCCAGATTATTTTGTGCATATGTTGAAAATCTGCTTGAAAAATGAGAGTGAAGGGAAATGATTTTTCTCCATATGTAATTGTTCTGTATGTGCTGTGTAGAACAGCGGTTCCCAACCTTTTTCTCTTTGCGAACCCCTTGGAACAGGCAAAAAAGTTCGCGAACCCCCTGATGTTGAAATTAGTAACATGTAAGAAACAATAAAAAAACAGCATGTTTGCTTTCCATTTTTTGCAGCATTTGATTGCAATAAACAAAAATATAATTGTAAAATATCATTAAGTGCAAACATTAATAAAAAGTTAAAACTACATCTACAAGAAAAATTATAAACAAGAAGTTTTATAAACCAACTATTTTTTTTAAGCATACTTTAAATTGGGGAAAAAATCCTTAATGCGATATTTGTGGCTGTTTGACGGAACAAAGAAACTGAAAGTTTGGTTCAATGTCTGACAGTTTGAGTCTTAAATCAGGCTTTGCATTCAATCTGCTTCGGAATTTATCTTTGAGATAAGTATAGGAGGAAAATCCTTTCTCGCACAGATATGTTGTACAAAATGGTAATAAAATTCGAATTACTTTTTTGGACAAAACGGTATAGTCATTTCTTACACTGAGCCAGAAGTCAATTAACGAGAGCTCTTTAAAGGTAGTTTTCAATGAATTATCACAGGATAACTCGATGAGCATTTCCTTTTCAGGTAATGTCAGGGTGTTCTCTAAGCATGGATTTCCTTCAAAAGGATTGCGTATCCAGTTGTTTGAGAGAGGGACGCGTTACGCCTATTAGGAAAATACTCGTCAAAAGTTAGTTCAAGATGTTGCAGATGTTCACATACATTTCTTTTCACGCTTTCATCAAGTTTCATTGAGTTTTCTGATAAAAAACTACTAAGAGAAGTGAAACAAGAAAACTCACCCATTTCCAGGCATTGGATCCAGAAATTCAATTTTTTTACCATAGCTTCAATTTTATCATATACAACGAAAATATTAACAACTGCACCTTGCAAGGATAGATTTAATTCATTTAATTTTGAAAAGATGTCAGCTAAATATGCAAGCCTTTGCATCTAAAGAGGATCGAATATGCAAGTGGACAAGTGAAATGGATGATCAACAAAAAATGCTTGGACTTCTGACTTCAATTCAAATAAGCGTGTCAAAATTTTGCCACGGGAAAGCCATCTAACTTCTGTGTGAAGAAGTAAAGTAACATGAAGACTTCTCAATTCCTCACAAAGCGCGTGAAATAGACGGCAGTTTGTGGCACGTGATTTTATGAAATTTACAATTTTTACCGCATCATTCAAAGTAGCGGATAATTCTGCGGGAATACGCTTACATGCTAATGCTTGTCTATGAATGCAGCAATGAGTTCATTCAATTTTCTCGTTGATCTTCTTTACTCGCACCACAAAGCCAACAAATTTTCCTGTCATCGATTTTGCACCATCCGTGAACACACCCACACACAAAGACACTATTCCATTTTCTTCAAAGTAACTGTTGACCAGTTCGAAAATTGCTTCTCCAATTGTGTTGGTTTTCAAAGGTTTTGCAAATAGTACATCTTCTTTAATTGTATCGTTAAAAATATACCTAACATAGACAAGTAATATTGCAGCGTTTGCTACATCAGTCGACTCATCAAGCTGGATCGCAAAATTATTCTCTTTTATTCTATTCACAAGTTCTTTCTCCACATGACTTGCCAAATCAGTAATTCTGCGTGATACTGTGTTGTTTGATAGCGAAACCAGGTCAAATTTTTTGCTGACTTTTCTCCCAGCATACGCTTAGCAATATCTTTAGCACACGGTCCAATAAATTTTCTGCAATTGTATGTGGCTGTCCAGATCTTGCAATTCTATAACTGACTCGATATGAAGCTTCAAGGGCCATTTTACTATCTTCGTTGGATTCTAACAGGAACGTAGAGACGCTACACTTTTTATTACATTCCAATTTTCTTTTAAAATATTCGATAGGTTTGTCCTTGTGTGTCGGATGCTTTGTTTCGAGGTGTCTTCTCAAAAGTGACGGTTTCAAACTGCTGTTCGCTAGAACTTCGTTGCAGAGAAGACAAAGCGGTCTAGGTTCAGACTCTTCTCCAGTAAAATAAAAGCCCATTTGTAAATAGTCACTGTCATATTTTCGCTTTTTTCCTTTTTTCTCCCCTAGTTCACTTTTCTGTTTAGTCGGGGGAGGCGGCAGTTCATTACAGCTATCTATTTCAATATCCTGTGTTGATTCGAAAGTTACTGCTGATGTTGAGGGTTGATCGATTGACTGCTTGTCCATTTGTCGCTCAACCAAACTACCAGTTTTCAACCATCGATCCATAACCAGCAGAAAGTTATTAAAACATAAAAATTCCCAACACGATTATAACTTCACAAACAGAGTAGCAAGTTCACGTAGCAAAACCAATTGCAAACAAAATCACTTGTTTTCAAGAATCACTAAAGTATCTCTAAATACGTCTGTTAACAACTATTTCCCCAGAACTATGAGCATGCTGATGTTATATATTTTTGAAAACGAACAGATGGGTAAAATCCAGTAATAAATTTTAAGTTTGGAGCCTTTTGCTGTCATGTCTGCTATTCGATGACTGAATTCGACGGAAATTCCCGAGTTATATTTCAACCAGATTAGAAATAATACCCCTATGATGCATTGTTTGAGAATTCTTTATTTTTTTCGACATATGTATATTATGTATATTGTTTGATTGACTCCACGCGATGGCGCCTTTTTAAGGTCATCGTGATCCCCGCCACAGCTTAATACAACGTTTCTGCATGGCGCCTCGCAATAAAGAAGGAAGGATATCTCTTTTTGTTGTCTATCGAAAAAAAAAGAGAAAATTTCTTTTTAACCAAGATTATAAAACCGCTGAAATATTTTTTTTTTTTTTTTTGAGCTTAATACAAGAGTCTGGCGCGTTTTCAAATTAAAAAAAAAAATCGTAACTATGTGTGCAAATTGAATATTTTGCAATTTTTTACCAAACTAGGAAAAATCCGCCATTGCACCGAAATTTTCGCGAACCCCCTTCCTGCACCTCGCGAACCCCTGGGGGATCGCGAACCACCGGTTGGGAACCTCTGGTGTAGAAGTCAAATCATTTGTTTGGCCTGTTTCTGCAAAAGTGGATGAGGCTAAAGAATTGCCTATATTAATTTGATTTATTTTTGGCAATATATAACAGGGATTTTTAAAAATATTCAGAATATTACTTCTACATCATTAAGTCACAGGCAAAAATATTCAGCTTTTAAGCATCAATAAAGTGCGGCTCATCTTACAGAAAATATGGTACTCCAATTCTTGGAAAAAAAAATTTTTTAACTTTTTTTGTTCCTCTGATTCTCATCCAATAATTCAGAAAACCAAATATTATGGCAGTAGCTTAAAAATCTTGTGGTTGCATGAGAAGATTAAAATGCAGTGTTTCTGACTTTGTGATGAATAATTCTGCTACAAAAAGTGTTTTACATCACACCCACTTTAATTTTACAAAGCATTTACATCTTTCTAGCTAAATAAAAGGATATGCTTACATTTGACTAGAATTTTGATGTTATTAAGAATTTGTCATACAAAGAGAAAAAATAAAACCTTTACATTGTAATATGAGAAATAGAAAAAGTTTGATATGGAAAAGTATTGACAACTTTACAATGAAAAATATATTTCTTTATTGAAATGTTATTATTAGATTGGAAAAGTTAAACCGCAGCATTTACAAATACAACAAGTATGAGTGGATTTTGAAAACCATAAGGCACAAACTTAGTAAAAACAATCCCTTTTTTTTAAGTTCAGCCTTAAGAGTCTGTTGATTAATGTAAAGCTTTAAAGTACAAACACACAAAAAAGACAAAGAGATTAAAATAAAATGATTTCAGCAAATGGAGTTTTTAAAAATGAAATGAAAATGATATCACAAATACACATGTGTCAGTAAGGATTAGCTGTTTGCTTATAACATGCATTTTTGGCTCCAATAGTCAGCCCAATAGCAAAGCAATAAACTCTTGAATCAATAATTAAGCCTTGTTCGCTGTATTCTAGATAGAAAAGAAAAAAAAAAAAGGTTCATTTTAATACATTTTAAGGCTAAAACCAGCATTTCAAATTCAAACAGGAAAGGCAATCTTTCATTTATTACGTGCATTTAAACATAGCACAAAAATAGAATTTTATAGAATTTAATTCAGACAAATTACAGAAACTTGAGAAATTTTAAGCAGTTGTGATTTTGTAAATTCATAGAGAATCTATTTCCAGATTTAGCTAAATGGCAACAGATTGATGTAGTGGTTAGGCTTTGGCCTCTTACACCTAAAGGCACAGGTTTGAACCTGGCTTCAATTGGTGGATTTAAGATGCAATAAAACAACAGCATCCATGCCGCACAATTAGGCGGCATGTAAAAGATCCTTCGAGAATTTGTTAGACTTTGAATACGCTTGGCAAAATTAAATTCCTAGTGCAGTTTTGCACTGAAGAGAGCCCGAATGCCTCCATCTTGTGCAAGGACAGACCTAGCTTCTTATTTTACAGGGGGTTGATACTGGAAGGTGTTTACAAGTTGTTTTTGGGCATAAATACGGGATATGGGGCGAATAATTCAAATACAAGTCCCAAAAACACGCAGCTTTAGCCGATCTTTGTTCACTTAAAGGGGTCATCATCCCAATAACTATGTCTGATCTGGTGGGGAAACTGGACAGCAAACTTTGCATGGTAGTTGCATCTGTCAAAAGAGATACCACATGAGGGAATGGATGCTATATTGGCCTCTAACTCAGCCTTATTAGGATGTAGATTCACCTGAATGAGTTTAATTCGGAAAGTGTAAGAAAATTTTCCTTTTATGTCGATCTGAGAGATATACAGAAGAAGACAGTTGTAATGCACACATTGGGACCAGAGGTTTTGCATATATTATCAAGTAATTTCAGTTATATAAATCGTTTCACAAATTTATAAAATAACATCCACAATATAGCAATATATTTGCATGTCCAAAAGTTATATTTAAATTAAACATTAAAATTCAAATTATGCAATTTAATTATTCATAAATAAATAGACTTCATAATAGAGCAAAGGTTGTGTGGTTTATTGAGATATATAATGTGCTATATAGATCGGCAGTTTAAATATATTTTACTCTATTATACAAAACAAATGAAAACCTCTGCTAAATAAGTTCAACACTTTATACACTGGTGTAAAATTAAGAGAATTTTCATATTTGGTCAATTATCTCCAGAACTACTGAACCAATTTTAATGAAATTTGGTACGTACATACATTGAAACAATACAAAACAAATAGTCATCTAAAATTGAAAATACACAAGCGTGATCACAAATAACAGTCGCTAGAGTCGGGTGGTATGAAACAGCAATTGAAAAATAATAAAAAAGGGGGGATAGTAGGGGGTACGGTCCCTTCTAACAGACATATAGGCCTCGCAGTGTGACTCCATACTTGAAATAAATCAGTTCATGGGATCCTTAAGCAATTATTTCCACTCGTTCCTCAACGCCGTTCTCTGGCTATGGATGATCCCCGGAGGGGTGTTGCGAGTTGCTATTGCCCTCCTGAGAGCGTTCCAGACATGTTCTACAGGATTGGAGTCTAGAGATCTACTTGGCCAATCATCGAGTGAATATCCTCCCCTTCCAGAAATTCGTCGACCAGAATAGCTGTATGTGGTCTTGTGTTAATATCCATTAAAACAAACTCGGGGCTAACATCGCCCCTCAAGACGGGATCTTAGGGCTCCAAAACCGCATCCCTATGTCTCGCAACTGTCACAGAGCTTCTCTCAAAGACATGGAGGAGTGTGCGGCCATCCAACATGATGCCTGCTCTGACCGTCAAACCACCACCGCCATAATGGTCGATTTCGCCGATATTGGAGTGTAGGTAGCAGGTTCCTGCGTCTATTCATGTAAACGTAGGACAAGAATAGTTATTTAAGTTGAAACGACTTGCTATTTGCCTTCCAATATCCGCGCAATCGACTATTTTGGCAATGGTGGTTTGACGGTCTGGGATGACATCATGTTGGATGGCCGCACACCCCTCCATGTCTTTGAGAGAGACTCTGTGACAGTTGCAATACATAGAGGGATGTGGTCTTGGAGCAATAAGATCCCCTCTTGAGGGGCACTGTTAGCCCCAAGTTAGTTTTAATGGATTTTAATACAAGACCACATACAGCTCTTCTGGTCGACGAATTTCTGGAAGGGGAGGATATTCACTCGATGGATTGGCTAAGCAGATCTCTAGACTCCAATCCTATAGAACATGTCTGGAACGCTCTCAGGAGGGCAATAGTAAATCTCAACACCCCTCCGGGGACCATCCATAGCCTGAGAACGGTGTTGTGATACGAGTGGAAAAATTGCTTAAGGATCCCATGAACTGCTTTATTTCAAGTATGGAGTCACATTGCGAGGCCTACCTGTCTGTTAGAGAGGACCGTACCGCCTACTAACCCCCCTTTTTTTTCAATTTTGCAATTCCTGTTTCATACCAACCGACTCTAACGAGTGTTATTTGTGATCATGGTTGTGTATTTTAAATTTTAGATGGTTATTTGTTTTGTATTGTTTCAATGTATGTACATACCAAATTTCATTAAAATCAGTCCAGTAGTTCTGGAGATAATTGACCAAATCTGAAAATTCTCTTAATTTCTTACACCAGTGTATATTAAATGCTACGTGATGGCCAATAAATAATTCCTCAAAAAATGGGGGGAGAGAATGATGCGATTGCTATATATTACAAAGAAATTAGCTGTAATTTTTTGTCATAAATATTGCCTTAAATTGATATGAAAAAACATTTTCCCCCTCTACTATAAATGACATTTTTTAGTTTTCTGAAGATTGTTTATCAGTTTATAATTAATATTATTAATTTTTTGTTTTTCAGGAAAATAATTTTTTTCACATATCTTAAAGATATAGTTCACAATCATTGCTATTTCCATGCATGTGAATAGCACCATAGTTTTGAGAAATTAAAAAAAAAAAAAAAAAAAAAAATTACATGAGAAGCAGTGAGAAGCAAAGGGATGTAAATGAACTTTAAGTTGAGTAAAACATGATGGCAGTAGTGATGCAGCCAGAAAGATTTTCTGGGTGAGGTTTTCAAAATCTGCAATTGTTTTCTTTTCATGCATTTCTTATGTGAAAATATTAGTATTTGATATATCTAAACAAACAATTTCCTATGACTCAACAATTATTTATGTCACTTGTTTAAAAATATTAGGTAATTCATAAATTTATATGAATGTCACAATGACTTTAAAGTGAAGAAAAGGAGAATGGGATGAGGAAAAAGGCACAAAATATTTTTTAGTACCTTTTTTTAAAATCTTCTATTTACCATCGAATTGGGTAACTTTGTGACAGCAATGGTTAGATTGCACCAAATAGATTGTGGCACAACTGTAAGAGGTAGGATGCTGTATTCAGAGCAGGTTGGAGAGCAGCGTAGCCAGGATTTCATTTCGGAGAAGGTTCAATGAAATTTGTATGAACTCAAATTCGAGTTTTGATACATATAGAAAGATGTGTGAAAAAATAGACATCTTCATTTTAAAATCATCTTACTTATTTTGGGGAGGATCCAGACCCCATGAACGTTTCCTTTGGCTATGCCCCTGAAGGTGGAATGTTTGAAATGTGTTGCACTGTTTTATCTTTTGCTTAGCTTAATTTAACCTCTTTGTATTATTATTATTGTAACATTTAATATAGTGCAATCTCACCCCATACTGTTACAAAGTCATCCTAGTCAACGGTATTTTTCATGGTTTTACGTACTCATTTAAAACCCCCTTTTTTTCAGATGCATCAATGTCTTAGTGACGGTGCATAAAAGCTAAAATTGATCATAAAAAAAAAATCAAGAAATAGAAACTCTAAATTTAAGAAAAGAATGTCATAAGCCTTAGAGGAGAAGCATTTATTTTATTTAAACAGCTATAAGGAACTCTTGCAAAGAAGCACCTCAGGAAAAAGACATAACATTCCTAAAAAGTTTATCTGGAAAGGGTTTGTGAAGGGCTGGAAGTGCCGAGTGACCATGATAAGATAGTTTTAGCCCTCTTATGCCAGTAGGTGTTCTTATCACACCTGTTTATTTAAAAATCGTAAACTAATCTGTAATTGTTTCCTGCTCAGTAAGCTATTTTGTTCAAATTTATTCCATTTTAAAAAGTTTAAATACTGTTTCCCCCCCCCCCCCCCTTTATTTGGGATGGGGAAGTGTGGAGAAGTTCTGGGACTGCAAACCGTTTTCAACCACAAAACCCCTAACAATTGGGCACAGTCTAAATCATAGGTAAGCATTTCATTTTTTTTTCAAACATGCTATATAGCAGCACCTGCCATTGCTACTATTACCATCTCTTGTTACAAAATATATGAAAGTTTCACCTACCATTTGTACAAGTTTTCAACAAACCTTAAATTTTGGCAATCATATCCCTTGACTTTTCACTGCCTCAAATGTGTTCAGTAATAAATGTTTATACAAATTCATAAGTATTTTATAATCTTGCAACATTGAGTGCATCTTCAATGAAAAGGAAAAACATACTAACCGTTCAGTCTTGGCAGAAGTTCATTTATGGGAATGTGTATGACATCTAATTGATCTGAAAACAAAAAACAGACATTTGAAAGAAATTAAACACAAATATACTAAAAGGTTTAAATAATAATGCAAATTAGAATCAAAACAATATAATAATGCACTAAAGATGTTTCTCAAGTATCAACAACTTCAATCATAAAAACTGTTCGAAGTACTTTCATCGTCAATAATGTAAAATGTTTAATACATGCAATAATAATACACATTGGGACATAAACATAATGTCTTAAAGCTTAATTTTATTTTAATGCATAGAATTATCAGCACGCCTCTTTTAATACGACATTGTCATGATGATATTATGTTTTTATAATTCTAACATATGTATTAGAGATCATTAACAATTGCAAAATTAATTAATTACAAAGCTAGATGGAAAAGGCATTTCAAGTCATGTTTTTGAAACATAATGAAGATTATTGCAAATTCGAAAAGCAAAAGAGTTTACAATTATATTTAGGTGTTACATAAAGATTGTTATTAATTAAAATACTTTTTATGAAGTTTCAGAAACAAAGATAAAGAACTAAATTTGTAAAAACCAAAATTTGTGAAACCAAAAAATGTAGTTTTGTGATTATACTTTTATTTTTTATGTATTAGGAAAACCTATCCTGTAAATTTACAGCTGATTTTCTATCTGCATTGTTTATTTGTAACTAGTTTATTGTCATGACATATTTTGACAGGTGCTGATATTTCAAGTGCTCAAAAATGGGCACCATTTTTATGTACGTTATGCACATCTGTTTTATTGTACGTAAGATTGCTTCAATTTATTTTATATTACATTTTTCAGTCTTCATCTAAAATGAGAATTTTGAAAAAAGCTGAATCTTTAGAAATATTTTGATGAAAAGGGTTACATTTAATTATTTTCTTTAGCTACGTAATTTACTGAAGAGAATACAAGACAATTTGAATTAACAAACAAAACAGATTTAAATATTTTCAATACAGTTGTTTTACATTATCATTTACAACTTGATGATCATATTTTTTTTCTTTCTTCATTTTTCTATGGGTCAAATTTTTAATGTGCTTAAATTAAAAGAAAAAAAAATGCATTAAAGTACAATAGAAAACAAAAGTACAACAAGCGTATCTAAAAAAGGGGTAAGGAGATTTTACTTCATACAGTTGTAAAATTTTAGTATGTTTTTTTTTTGTAAGCACATCTATTTATGAGATATTTACTGTCTTGTAAATCTGTATGACAGAAAACTCTTAAACCAAAAACAAAACAATTATATCTGAAATTTATTGAAAGCCTATAGGTAAATATTTTACTTTTAACAAATAAAGGTGTTGAATAAATGTAATACAGTTGATTAAGGTAATTAGCCAAAACTATAAGCTGAAAAAGAAATTGGAAACACTAAATGGTTGCCTCGGTTTAAAGTGTGCTAAGGAAGAACTATCATCATACTGGACTTCATCCTCAATAATAACTTCCCATCATCCTCTGCACCAATAAAAACTCGCCATTTCTATTTGTTCTTGTAACAGTATTTTGTTTAAATTAATTTTTAGCATCAACTTCCAACATTAAGCCCACATAATACTTTATGGGTTTTTTTTTTATATAAGTTTCACAAATACATAATCACCAGCTTTAGCAGTTTTTGTAGCTGAACTATCAATTCGTACTAGGTCATCATAGTTGTCTTGTATTTCACCAATACAAGTATTTAATCAGAGTTGCTTTTGATTTTGAAATCCTCATTAACATAGGGGGACCCACTTACCCCTTATAGCAAAATCTTACGGGGTAAGTGGGACCTCTCCTCTTAAACACTTATTAATAATATTTTATACAAATATTCTTTTTGTAGAATGAACTTTAAGTTACAGGAAAAATTAATGATCATAAAAAAATAATAAAAACTAACCTGGAAACACTTCTTTGAAAAATGTTGCGTGAACTCACAAAATAAATATTTTTCAGAATTTTTTTTTTTTGACTTAGTGCTATGATCTAGAAAAAAATTCCACGAATCCTAAACACGTACAAAACTAATCACTGTGATGAAATTTAACATGATCAATGAAACAAAAAGTTTGAAAATCTTATCCATATTTCAGTTATAAGGGGGGGGAGGTGACCAACTCCCCCCCTCCCAACCAACCCTATTACAAATCAAACAAGAGGTACTGCAAAAAAATCGTATCTTTCACTGCTTTGCTGTGAAAGTTCCAACTAAAAATCCGTCCTTTCGCCTTCCTATTCCTTTATTCAATACTGAGTGATTAGAACCTGGCACTGTTTTGAAAATTTCAATAAGATTGATTTCAAAAAGCAATGAATAACTGCCTAACTGCTAGGGTAGGACACTTAATAAACTTTACTTTTTCTTTTTTTTCAGGGGCACAGTTCACATTAAAGGGGTGTAATGAAACTAAAACAGCATATAAATTGTAAGGAATGGGACTGAAAAAGTGCTGATGTACAAGGAACAATAGTAAATTGCTATATGTAAAATAGAATAAATGTAGTCAAAATCATTTTTGATGATTTTGTTGAAACAGTTGTATGCATAAAACAGTTGTCCTTCAATAAATATGTACTGAGCATGGGGCCTGACTCTAGTATTTTCTAAGTTGATTTGATGGGTTACAATGCTAATCAGACCTTCTGAGAGAAATATTCAAAACTGCTTCACAAAATAGGTAATGAAATGAAGTAGACCAGGGTGTTCAACCTTTTACACTTTGGAACCTTTTTTGCTCTTTGCTGAATGTTGCATATTTTTGAAGGTAAGGCCAACGATAATTCAACAATATTTTAGTTCAGTTCAGATAGTCAAGTTGGTGCTAGCACTCCCCCCCCCCCTCCTAATACTAACACTCTTCCTTAACTAAGTACTCAGTGGTGGTTTGAGATTTTCTAGTCTTAGTTTTCTTTAAAAATGCTTAAAAGGAAAAATATTCCCCCCCCCCCCAGTTTGTAAGCTTTTCATGAGCTGGAAAATATCTGTTCACAGGCCATAGGTTAGGAAACCTTTTGAGCTTACTGTTTTCTTGGAAAAACCACTTGCTCAAACAGCATTAAAAAAATTTTAAAAAAAAGCTTAATTGTACTCAAATGTACAAGCTTATTAAAGTTTATTTCTGGTTTTAAAAAATATATTCTATGAATAATAAATATGCTTGAAGCATATGACTTATGATTAATATTTCTAAATAAAATATTTATTTATGTTTATTTTTATAAACAAATCATCTTTGACAGTTCAATCAGTGACAATCAAACTTGACTAAAATTTCAGAGCTTTGATTAAGCAAATACAGTAAAATCCCTCTAATGCGGACACTAACGGGACAAATTTTTTTGTCCACAATAGAGGGGTGTCCGCAGGAGAGGGGTTTAATAATGTTATTTTCCTTGGAATCGGGGAATTGAAAATCGTCCGCATAAGAGGGGTATCCGCAGTTGAGGGGTGTCCGTTAGGAGGGGTTTTACTGTACACTAGATCAAAAAACGTATTGGGACACTTTCAAAAATTCCCGTTATCTCTAATTTCTCAAGAAATACCAGAGCAATTATTCTGCAACTTTAATCATATCAGGGGGAAAAAATGTTTCAGTCTTCCAGGACTGAATTTTTCCTTCATGCATTTAGGGAACTAACAATATATTAAAGAAAAGCAAAAAGATTTTTGATCATCCTGCATCTTAAAAAGATGGGAATTCATGGTAAGTTTCATATATTAGTTTACTATGTACATGCATTCTGTAGATTTTCCTAAGAGTATTTCTTATATCTACTATCTATCTATTTAAGGTATGAGTATTTCTTTCAAAAATACGAATTTTCTTCACAAGGTTTTGGCTCATAACATGTAGCGTTTTAAGTCAAACTTTCAGAAAACTTGACAGCATACAAGAGATTAACTATACTGAAATTTAAAGTAAAAATATTTAATATTTGATAAGATTTGAACATTTATAGCAATTATTTTTTCACTGTGCATGCGCAAATGGTAGAATTTTATGACTTTTATAATTGCACATCTACGTATATTTAGAGAGTCATGAAAAAATTCCAATTTAATATCATAAAAATTGAAAAAGATATCAGCAATCTAGTCAGTTGTATACAATTATTCTCAGGTAATAGATAGATAGTAAGTGACTTCCCACAAATTGTTATTTTTAAACTAACCGATATCACTCTGATGTAAGTCAAACTAGTGCTGCTAAATTAGTATTTTAATGCAAGCATATTTTGCATTTTAAATGCTATTTTTAGCATTTGTATTTGAGATTAAAGACTTTGATCTAATATTCGGTAGGAAACTTAGCATTAGAACGAATTTAGCTATTGATTTTATTTTCGTTTGATGATCTAACAATCAAAAACTGATGTACTACTCAATTTTAGTTGAAAGGCCCATTATTTACTTCTGTTAACTGTCTGTAATACTTTTTACTTGTGTATTTTAAGTTGTTTTAGTTAAATTTATTTTCAGGATTTTTCTCACGAAATTGAAATCAAATTCCATTATTGTCTGACTGAGATTGTAAACCATAATTCAAATCACTTTCTTCATTTACAAATTAAGATAAATATATGTTGTAGTGTCTTTCTATTTGTGTTTGGTGTTTTACAAGCAGTTAAAGGGATAATGTAGCCTTTAAAACATATGGTTTTTGTGATTTCACTTAACTTCCGTAATTAAATCCACCAAATTTGTCATTTATGTGTGTAATTATTTTTGGTACCTTTATTAAACTCAAACTATGCTGTGATACATAATACAAATGAACAATTTATGGACAGTCCCTCTCCTTCCATTTATTACCTGAGAATCTTTCAGTTTCTGTCTCATATTTTTCAATTTTTATGATCTTCTACTGGAATTCTTTAATACGCTGCCAAATATAGTAAGATTTGCAATTTTTAGTTATAACTTTCAGGCATGCATAGTGAAAATATTGTTGCTTTAAATGCTAATATAATATTAAATATTTGTATTTCAAATTTCCGTATAGTTTATTTCTTGTATGCTGCCAAGTTTTCTGAAAGTTTGACTTAAAACTCTGCGTGTTTTGAGCAAAAATTTTATGAATAAAATTGATATTTTTGAAAGAAATGTGCATACCTTAGTAGATGTAAGAAATGCTTTATATAAAATCTATGGAATGCATGTATATAAAGTAAAATAATGAATGAAATTTAGTGCATTCCCAGCAACTTACAATGCAGGATGATCAAAAATCTTTTTGCTCTTCTTCAATTTATTGAAGGTTCCTAAATGCATGAAGGATTTTAACAGAAAGTATAAACTGAAGCATTCTTTTTATATAACTGAAGTTACAGAACAATTATGGTATTTCTCAAGAAATTGGAAAAAAAGCGCCAATTTTTGAAAGTGTCCCAACGCTTTTGGTGATAAAGCATAGTCTTTGTTCACTTGTGGATTCCTGTCAGATTTTCGAACCATAATAATCTGCGGAATCCAGATTGAAGACCTCTGAAATAGACAAATTGATGAGTAGTTCACTCTTTTTGGAGAATGGTTAAGTACTTGTTGCAACTTGTTCCAGCAAAAAAAAATTAGTTAACTCATGGTTCAAAATTAAAAGTGCTCCACTGGTCCAGGACCATAAAAACACCAACTGGACTAGTAGAGGATAAATTTCAGTGATCCGTGGGATCGGTAGTTATGCCCTTTGTTCATTAAAAAAATTTGAGCTTTTAATGTTTTCAAACATTAGGTAAAATGCTTTCACCTTGATTTACAATGTTTTTTGCAAGAGAATATATATTAAGAAATTTCTATGTACAACATATTGTTTTGGCCACTCTATCCCACTAATCTCTAAGCAATAACAGAGATCAGATTTTATTGGTTATAACTCCCTAACTAGGTTTGGTGTTACATGAAAATTCTTGCTGTTACCTTCTTTGCTCTGGTTGCTTAGACATGTTTATTGAAAATTGCTGACTGACACCATTTGTCAAATTAATCCATTTTGTTTCACAAATTTTTCTTTTTTCATTAATTTTTCATTATGATTTAAAACCAGGATGGAAGAATGGACCAATAAAAGTGTCTATGAACCATTGAAATTTGTAGTTACCGGTCTGTAGGATCAGTGACTTTTTTTTAAAAATAATTTTTGCCCCTGAATTAACATTAATTGGAGAATGAGCGGCAATGCTGCCAATTGTAAGTGTGAAATAATACTTGTAATAAACATTCAAAGACCTGCATCATCGAAATGGCAATATAGTTTAATAAAATACCTTCATCATGGTTGCTTTGCTGAGGATAATGATTTTCAACAGCATCTCCATTAACCTAAATGAAAGATAGGATCAAGTAGTATTAACATTCTGGCATATTCTCTATGATTTCTAAGCAGCATCATATGAGGGATATAAAAGAGAGTGAGACTGAGAGAGATAGCAGACACTCACTTCAAGAGTAACCACATTCATTGTGCAAGAAGACAAACCAGGATCTAGAGCTGTCACTGAAATAAGTAAATTTTTTATTAATATAAACTTAAACAACCTAAGTACAGAATAAAAATCTGCCAACAAAATGTTTTGAAAAAGAAAAAACAAACTTACACGGACTTATATGCTTCACAACACTACCAGTGTATCCAGTTTCCTCTTTTAGTTCTCTAATAGCAGTCTGTTCTGCTTTTTCTAATGGGTCAACCAAGCCTAAAATGGATGTAGGTTTTAAGAATGAAAACAATGTTATGATATATTTGTATTAAGCCTAATTGTGAAAGAAACAATGAACTTACAATGATTTTGGTTATTTGTGGTAAAGTGATTGAATTGTTTGTTTTAGAAACAAAACTAACAAAAAAGTATTCAAATTTCAATAAAAACTTCTTACCATCATAATTATTTCTTCAATAAGGATTATAACATTTTTAAATTAAAGTAGTAATATACTTGTATTCCCCACAGGAAAAAAAAACAGTAAGACCCTTAAACATAATTGTTATTCCTTGTTGATTTTTTCAAAAAATGGCAGTTGAAAGGCACATATTTTTCATGTTACATAGTGCAAGGTTCAAAAGAAAAACAGGTAAAACTCATTTAAACTACTATTATACTATGTTTTTTCTTTTGTGCATGTTACCATATACACACTGATAAATATCCCCTGTATCTGGCGTATCATGTATGTTTAGCAAGAAACATTAATTTCACGTTTAGGAAGTGAAAAGCAATTTGTAAAAGCTTTCCGAGCAGGAAGCTAATCCAGTAATTTTCAAAGAGGGATCAAAAAGTATTTCTTCCACTCTGCTCTAAATTTTATTTCCTTCCCATATATACTAGACTATATATGAATGATATTACAGAGGTAACCTAACTACTTGAATAAACAATGTTTTTCAGATTCATTGATTAGAACCATAGATCTGAAGTTTAAAATAAGTTGCCATTGAATCTTTGGCAAAAGAAGGTAGTGCATCTAAGGAAATCCATAACTGTTGCAAAATATTTATGAGTATGCTATAATGGATATCAGCAATGTCTGATTTTAGGAGAACTTTGGAAAAGGAGAAATAGAAGTTTCAGATAAACTGAGAAGCGGCAGGTCAACAACATGAGTCACAAATGCAAATCAAGAACATGCTGACAAATTGATTCAAAATGACAGACACGTTACAGTTAAGAACATTGTTGTTGCATTGAACATCTCTTATGGCTCTGGCTAAGGAATAATTTCTGTCTCTGAAGGTTTGTGCGAAATAGTTTCCCAACAACTACATTACCATGTTCAAAAGTAGTTTTGTGTAAAAGAAAGTTCAGGTTATTATCTGTAATAACTTCTGCTGTTATATGTTCATTAATAAAGTTTCTATGATAAAGGAGGCATTACTTTTTGATCCCCATCATTCATTGATGCTACATAGAAAATTAGGTGAAATATAAAACTAAGAATTTATACATTCATATACCTAAACAGTGGCATAAACCTAAACTTACAAAAATGAACATTTTACTAATTTTCTAGGGGCATTTTTAGAGAAAGTCGTGTGATAAACCTTCCCATGAGCATTGTGAAAAAATAAGAAAAATTTATGTTTTTACGATTTAATTGGCAAAATATGCTACTACTTAGCATAGGCATTTTATTCTGTTCTTTTTCAAAGGCCATCCTTTCTACATTATATTATGAGCATCATATGAGACCCAAACAGTGCTGCAATTGGACAATAATATTTTGGGAAACACATCCTTTTATAGGGTAGATGTAATGATATACAAATTTTTGTCAGGCCAAAAAAGTCTTAGATTAATTATATCTTAGATTAATTATATCAGCTTTAATTCAAGAAAAAGGCATTTATTTTTAAAGTTGGTTTGAAACCAATATTTGCATTATTTTTATAATAATAACTGGAGAACGGCATTCTTCTTTTGTTAAAAACTAATTTCCAACATGCACATATTAAGAAAAGTTGGAAGAAAAAGAAAATATTGGCTTGCCTAAAATAATAATAAATAAATAAAAAGGTTCATTAAAGAGTACAAATGTTTAAATTTTCTTCTTTGAAAAACAGTACCAGTTGGTCGACAACAAGATATTGGCATATATAGCACCATTTAATAATGATTTTTGTAATCATTTTATGGTCTAATGTGCGCTTTTTACATGCATAAAAGATGTTTATAAGCAAAATATTTTGTGGACATTTTGAAACTAAAATATTGCATTTTAACATACAAGTCTCTTATGAGGTTCAGAGCAATAAGAAGGTTACAATAAAATAGAGATTAATTTGTAATTTAATAAATTTATGCATTTATAAAGTCCTAAATGCAAATTGCAAATGAATGGTTAAGACCACTTAAAATAAAAACTTGAGATGACTGCAAGCTCCACATCAAGGTTTAAGCTGAGTTCAAAAGTTCTTTAGCAAAAAAGCTAAAATTGAAAAAAATGTTTGAGCAATATGCTAAAATGTCAAAGGTTAATGAATACTGTACCCTCAGTGTGTTTCATCTCCAATGAAAACTAAATTTAATATTCAGTTATGACATCTTTGAAGAAATAAATATACAATGGTTAATAATTTTTATTTTAAATTTGAAAAAAAAAAAAAATTAGAAACCTTTATCAACATAAGTTTGATTTTAAAAACATTACAAGTCTCCTCTCCTCAATAGAAAATTTATTCGGGGGAAATACTGCCTCTTATAAGACTAAGTACTGCTGAATTTCATTATAATATAAACATCTTTGTTGAAATAAAAATAGATTAAGTTGAATATTGACATTTTTTTTTTTTTTTTGAGCAATAAAGCGAAAATGCATTTTTTCATTTTCGTAAACTAAACAGCATTTTCGCATTTTGCAAAAAATGCGACCGTAGTGGAAACTCAGCTCCACATTCTTGAGAATTCAATTTCAAGTACGGAATTTTTTTCGATTTTTAAATTACTCCCGCCATCGTCTTTTCGGACATGATGCATCTTGCAGTCTAGTACAGTACAGTATTGACGTCCCTCTAGAGGGAGTGAGAGCTCGAAAATCACTGGAATGAATGTCAAAAAGGGAGGGGCAACTAATAAGATGTTCCCCAATCGCAGGTGAGGCGTTAGAAGGCACATAAAGAGGTGAATTGGACCTGATTGATTTTATATAAATGGGCCAGCAGATAGTCATGTCCATTAATAGTTCTAAAATAAGCAACTCCCTCAGTCCTGGGAAGGAGGGAAAGACGAGAGTGCTGTTGGCTATCAAGAAAGCAAGCATCAGTCATGTTTCTAAGAGCAGAAATTACACCACGCCTGATTTTGTGCGTAAGGAGTTTCCTAGCATTTTGAAAAAGAATTGGATAGGAAGATAGATAAAAAACTGAAGCCTCTTTAGCCAACATGTCACCCCCCCCCCCTCGTTCATTCTCGTATATGCCACAATGGCTAGGGATTTACTGGAAGACAACCTCTCTTCCAGAAAATAAAAGAGAGTCAATTTGTTGTTTACACTTACACTCAAGCTCAGAGGGATTTAAATTAACAGTTAGAAATGGTCTGAATCATAGCCTGAAAATCGACAAAGAAAACAATATCTTGTTCAGCTGGTTAACCAATAGGTCTGATGGTCATAAACATTGCATTCATTTCTAGATCAAAATTATGCGATTAAGTGTTGAGAGGCTCTTGAAGATTAAAATATTTGAAGCAAGCACTGGCGCCAGCTCTACCAGCTGAAAAAAAGGCCGATCTGTCAGTGAAAACCTGTAACCATTCCTGATCAGGGTATCTCATGTATAGTGGCCAAAGCAATGGAATACAATTCAGTCTGGTGAGAGTCTGACTTCCAGACAGGCTGTACCAAGTAAAGTCTAACAGTAGCATATCTCAGAAGGTTAGCAAAAATAGGTGACCTATAGATGTGAAGTCTGGAGTGGGAGACATCAAAGGCCTCTGCAAGTCTTCGATATTCAAAAAGAAAAGAATGTTGCAATTTAAGTCTAGTTTAAGGAAGAATGTATGTAGTCAGGCCATAAATGCTCCTTGCTCAACAATCTTTCTAAGGTACAGAAATGGACTGTGCCCATTAATAATCTAAATAAGCTAAAATCTTAAAAATAAGTCTAATGATTAATTCTAAAAGTAAGATATGCAATTACAATCAACAAGTGTCATAATGACAATATAGGCATAGGAACTATTCCTATACATAATGGACTAAGCCTATATTGTCATTATGATACTTGTTTATTGTAATTGCATATCATACTTTCAGAATTAATCATTAAACTTATTTTTAAGATTTTTGGTAATTACAGTGGTTTTGTATGAATGTCTATCTTTCGAGGTATTTTGGTATTTTCGTTGAATTGGTAATATTTTAGAATAATTTTTGTATTGCATATGCTATGTCTTTGTTACTGAGCCAAAAAAATATTTAAACAATGTTTCAGGTAACGTTCAAAATTTTAATGCATCATATAGAATTAGCGTCTATGTTTTTCATAAAGCCAATGCAATGACACAAGATTCTATCAAAACAAAATTTCCCTTAAGTAAATATTTGGAAATATATAAGAGATTAATAGCAAGTTTTGTACCTGCAGGTAATTCTAATGTGTATCTTTTAAGTGCTGGCCTATACTGCTTTACCAAGATTAAACAGTCATATTTCAGCAAGCGTCTTAAAACAGCTAAAGATCCAACACCTTTAAAAAAATAAATAAAAAGAGAAATTAAACACTTAAATACAAACAAAACAGTCAAAATTTGAACAAAGTAAACAATCAAAACACAGAATATCATTTCATTGTTAGTTACATATTACTTATTTTTACAGCTTTTGTTACAACCATTCTAAACGAAATTGAAGGACAACAACTTTGAAGATGTATTTAAGACTTCTAAAAACAATATTCACATTAGAGAATCATAAAGCAAAATAAATAAATGAACTTTCTTAAATTTTTTTAACAGCCTTGAATCCTTACTTTCCAGTATTTCACTGGTTGTACACAGCACTTACTAAGCGTTTCATTCTATATCAAAAATTAGATATAATTTAAGATAAATTTTTTTGTTAGAAAAAGAAAAGATTCTTATTTTGTTGCTTGCTCAAGCTTCTTTAGAATTAACTGAAAACACTATATGAAGCAAAAAAAACTAAACATGTAAATTTAGTGGAAGAAAACCTTATTCAAAGAAATATCTTCCAGTAAACCAATTTAATGACAAAACACACTGTTCAACTTCATATTCTTTGAAGTAAATTTTTAATATGCTTTTATGATTATCTACTAATTTAACTAAGTAAAACCAGAGATTTTCCCTTCAACTGATATTTTACTGCTGCTTCTTTAAAATTCGATTCCATGAATAATGTATGCATAGACAAATTTAAAAATAAAAACACAAACCTAACCTTTTAAAGCAATATTACTGATTCATAAAATTATAGCTTACAATCAGGAGTCCCATCATCTGGCTTTGATGTTCTACCAGCAACTTCCCAAGTTCTGCAAAGCAAAAAAAAAAGTTAAATACTTTTGAAGAATCAAAGTACAAAAAAAATTTGTTGTTATAATATTTTTAGATTTACAAACCACCTAAAAATAATTTTCATTTAACAATCAGACAAGAATGAAAAAGCAGCTATTGAAAACAAAAACAAAAAAGATTTTAAAGACTTTAAGAAAGCATTGTTTTCAGCTAGTACTGCTTCCCATCAGTACAAATGCCACGTTTGGGAGAAATATGACATTTGTTTATGTGTTTCATTTTGATATTGAATAAAATGGTTCAAAATCATACTTCATATTCATAATATCATAGATACAGTAATAGACTTTGAGGTTTTATGATGCTGCAAAGGGTGCTACTTTGAGATTTATCCTTTGTTGTGCAAAAAAGATGCAAAACTTTTGATAATGCACTAACCATGAAAAGTCACACACATACATCATTTGTGCATAAGCAAGAACACTTCAAAGCCAAACAGGCTCGTCATTTCAAATTATGGGGGGGGGGGAGCAAAGGGGTGTATTTTCAGAGCAAATTTTGAAGTGCAAAAATGAAAACTACGCCTACTTATAAATAGGCAGTCGGTCTACTTATAAGTAGATGGCACTCCTTTGTCAAAGCCAGGGAAAAGGCGGGGGGTTGACCCCCCTCCCCCAAATGACAAGCCCACAGTCAAACAAAATTTTTTGCAAATGTTTACAGAGTGGGTCGAAAAATAAATAGCATTACATTAAAATTACATAGCACAGCAAACTCAAAATAAATGTTTTTGTATATACATTGCAATCAACCTATAACTAGGCATTAAGAAATGGGGCAATAAAAGCTCAAATATTAACTTAATACGTACTTTTCTTTCCCATCATAATCTTTGAATGTATATTTTTCTAATGAAACAAACTGTCCTTTAGCAATAGTCTGTAAAACAAAAGAAAAAAATTATAATTAATGATTTTTAGGATAATGGCAATAATATATTTAATATAACAGGAAATAAAATAAATGCTAAGAATCTAAAAATTTGAAGAACAATTAATTATCTGGTGAACAGATGCAGACAAATTAAGTAAATGAATCATTTATTTTGAAAGTGGGGCAAGTCCAGTTTTGAGAGAAAAAAGAAGATAATGGTAGTTATAGACTTAACTTATTGTGATCTTTTTATCTGTCACAATCTAGAACCAAAAAAAAATCAGAATCTTATTATTTGAGAGATCAAAATTTTAGTTTTTCATTTTAAAAAAGCTTGCCTTATTTAATATTCTGCAATAACAAACTTGACTCACTTTCAAAAGAAACATCTGAAAAGTAAAATTTTTATCACTTTAAGTCTCTATGACAAATAGTCAGGTAATAAAGGTAAGAATGAAATTCCTCAACTTTCCCAGGTTTCACGGGTGTTTGTGAGAAAAAAAAATGTTAACAGATATCACATATAATATCTAATGATAATATCACATACAGTAAAAGTTCAACCAAGTTCAAACGCCTGGTATTTTCAAGTCCCTCAAAATAATCCTTAAAAGTAAGATAATGGCGGCGGGGGGGGGGGGGGGGGCAGAACATCGTAAAGCTGTGCTTTTTCCTTCTGTTTACATGCTTGTTTCTTTTCAAAGGGAAGGAAATAAAAAATAATTCAAAGGTAACATCAAATCCCACTATCTTGGAAAGCATATGCAAAAAATTCAGTCTAGTAATTTATTCCCTCCACCTAGTCAAAATGCATTTTAAAGAGATGCCTTTTTTTTCTGCTCATGCAAATGTTTAGACTTAGTTCGCTAGTTAGAATAAAAGTTAGATAAACCTCATAAATGCATCACATATAAACCTATAATCACATACTTCTTAGCCATTCATTCACCTTTCCGAGTAGACTTTTTTTTGTTTTGTTTTTTTTTTCAAATTGTAAAATTGAAACATTATTCCACGTGGCACCGTTTTTCAAAACCTGTTTTCTTTGAAATATCCCGAAACATGAAATTTTAGCAAAGCAATGGAATTTAAATAAATTCAAGATCAGAAATGTACGATTTCTACACATAATGGTATGAGAATAAAACAAATAAATATGTATGAGAGCAGTCGCAATCGTGAAGCGAGTTTCCAGCATGACAATTTTTTTTAAAAATGGAAGATTTGGCGATTGTGATTTTTGTTAATTACATTCTTAAACAAAAACACCAAATTTTTCTTCAAAAAATTTTGCAGTTTTATTACATATAATATTTTAAACCGAGTTCAAAATTAAATACACTTTACTATCCGAAAAATTTGTGCATCCGGAATTTATAGTTTCACATGCTTCTAACCACCGTAAAGCCCCGAAAGTACCGCCCCCCCCCCCTCCTATTTTCAAAACCAAACTGATTCATTTCAGGGGGCTAATAATCGATATTTTTTTCAAAAATTTGCCAAAAATGTTGTTTTTAGTGTTACACAACAGAATGCCGAAAAGAAATAATAAGAATACCATATTTAGGATTAATTAAAAATAAAAATATGAATGACTTAATAATAACTATTAATTTTTTAGTGGTAACATGAAGGTGCCCAACTTTTACCAAAGAAAGGGTTTAGCACTTAAGCTGGTGAAATCCCTTAATATAGCGCTTGAAAGTTCATCATACACTGAATTTAATGAGGTTACATGAAATAAAAAGAAAAATTTTAGGAAAAAAAATCGCCATCACGGCAGCCAATTCGTGAGAAAAAAAGAACACAATTTCGAAAGCGCCGTTTTCCCACTTCATAAAACTCGCGATCGTAAAAACGGACAAATATCAAATACCACTTAGTAAACTATACATTTCTCTAATAATTAATTCGCGCGTACATTTACTTTATTTCTCCTATAAAAATTTCGAAGTTTCGCGCTACTTCTTGAACAGCGCGTTTTCAAAATGGCAGCACGTTGAAGATTATTCAGTTTCACAAGTTAAACGAAACTATCCGTTCCAAAACAAATAAAAAGAAATACAATCGTATGAGTTTTCTTTTATAACACGTAAGAACAAAAAGAAAAGCAACCCTCGCATCAAAAGGCGTCCAGACAAGGTAGAGGAATAGACCACTAAAACCGATATTTTGCACCTTTTTTTTTTGTTTGAATTACTGTCCATTCTCGAAAGCAAAGACTACCACTCGGGACAGATTCCATTTCAAATAGGGGCGATAGGTTGAAGGATGGGCACTTTCCGCTCGCACTTGCTATCTGAGTCTTCTTCGACGCTACATTGTAAGAACTGCTGAACACGTTACTTTGCACCTTTTACTTCCGGGTTTCTCTCCCTATTTTGATAAAATCAGAGCAGACCTTACGCATGCGCAAATCGGCGCTAGGTCTCGGCTAAGGAAAACAAACAGTATAATGTTTGCTTTTATTTATTTCTATTTTTTTGAAGAAAACCAGCATATGGGGGGGGGGGGGCTAAAACTTCAAAAATGTCCGCCAAGAAGAGCAGAAAATGTTTGCCTTTTTCTTTGCTCGTTTTTTTTTTAAAGCGGCAAATGAAGAGGATCCAAAAAAAAAGAGGGGGGGGGGAGTATTAACTGGATCATCGAGTGATTTTACTTGCATAGAAAAAGTGTGGGTTCCTAATCGATGGAGGGGGTTACTTCGGGATTTTCCGGTAGGTGTGTTTCTACTCTACTAGTCAACTCAATCCTGATTTTAGTCTAGAGTTACTTTAAACAAAATTTTCCCTTAAACATTCATGAATTTAAAAAAAATGATACAAATACTGAATTGGTTTATAATATATTTTGACTTTCAGAAGAACATCCAAACTGATCTGACGCAAAGTATAAATAGTCAAGAAATAATGATTTTTATTCAATCTTCCGGTGAATTAATTTACTAAATACCACCAGAAACTGAGTAAAATGTAAAATCCTATTCTGATTCAAATTTCCATTGAAAAATAGATCTTTATTTGTAAAGCTACTAAATGCTTTTTTAAATGAGTCTGCATAACTTAAAAAACTTACCGAAGTAAAAATTTTGCAAATCTGGAATTTCCGCAAACTCCCGATTATCGGCGGCCGGATTATCCGTGGGTCTTTTCACATTTTTTTTTTTCAACATCGATGGCTTACAACTAACCGACTTTTTTAAGTAAAAATTTAAGATCTATAGTAATATCATTATAGTCATTATTTATTTATTTTTTTAAGCTTATGATTGTGTTATGATTCGTTTTGAGCTTTTACATATCGTCGCTTCAGAGCAACAGTAAGATATCTAAACCCAGAAATAACACTATGATATCTTACTGTTGCTCTGAGGCCAAGATATATTTTTTACATTCAGATCTTAGGCTACGTTAACTGGAACATCAAGTTGTACCTTATGTATAAAAATCTGACAAGCTCAAATATTTCAAAATGACGATTTTTTTTTTTTTTTTGTGCTTTCAAAATTTTGCTACGAGCTTGAGACAACTCTGAAACGTAAGCTTTTTGAATGAGATCATTTTTAGAGTTCACTTCACCCCCCCCTCCCCCTCTGAATATCTGACGCGCTCGATATTTTTTTTCTTTTTTTTCTACCCGTATGAACGGCCACCTCCCACCACGCAAGTCGGCAGATTAATATACCTTTAGTATCAGAGACACGTTGGAGCATCTAAATTATCAATATCTGATGCGCTCAAGTAAATCCATGTAACTGTTTTTTTCTTTACCATTTATGAGTATTAGAGGACACTTTCCGTACAACTGAAGTGGAACATTATATAACATTTTCTTCATCTTATAACCTAAACTACAAAATCTAATAAGTCCCCACGACGCTCGAGTAAATCCCCATTTAGCATCACGGGCTCTACTATACTATTACTAAGTTAAGCTTTCAAGAAAAGGAAAGAATTCACGATCGAAATCCCCCTCCCACACACACACCCCACCGTGAATCTAAACTTTCTTAGCCATCCTAATGGCCAATAAAAACAAGAGTGTTCACTTTCAAAGCAAGAGATTTCTATGAACTTTTATCACTCAAGAAACAATATTTGCTTCTAGGATCCAAGGGGGCAAGGAGGACGTGAAAAAGAAATCATAATAGAAGATCCGAATTAGGTTGACCTACCCTCATTGCATTTCCTAATAAGTTACACATAAAAAGGTAGATAAAAATATTACAAACACGATGGCTAAGCAAAAGTGATCTAATCATAGGGTTGTCACGATTTAAAGTTTCAATAACTGAGCAATTCTGCAGATTTTCTGCACGTATTTTCAAATTAAAGAAGACATTTTATAGAAATCTGCAAAATCTCATTATAAGACATCAAAATCGTAAAATTACGAAAAAAAATGTCATTGTTTAAAAAATATTCTGTTGTTTAAAGCACCGCAGATTTACCCTCCCCCCCCCCCCCTTTCCCTAAAAAAAGTAAAAACTCTAAAACACGCAAAAAAAGTGTTCCGGAAATTTAAACTGTCAAGTTTATGAAGAAATGATGACGTTTCACATTCAGGGGTGCCCCGATGAGAGGTTACAGCGATCTCCCAAAAAATTCCTTATTCGGCAAATTTTGCTGACGATTCGGAAAATTAGAAAGATAATATTGCAACATATTCTTTTTTCTTTTAAATTTTTGAAATTGTATTGTTGGAAAAATTCTCTGTGGAAAGAGGAAAGAATGCTAATATTTTACTTTCAAGAATAAAAGATTCATTTAAAAAATGTGTGGTTAAAGCAAAATTTGCCGCCTCTGAACATTTTGCCGCCCTACAGGCAGCTGCTTACTCTGCCTATTGAGAAACTGGGCCCTGATTGAAGGTCTCGGGACAAAAATGTGACAAGCCACAAGGAACGACTTTTCGATCAAAACTTTTGTTTCTTATAACTAAAATTGAAATAAACAAGACAATAGATTATGTCATTTGAAGAAAAACATATTTGGTTTCAGTATTTCAGAACATAGAATGCATAATACCTTTGAAAAATTCTATAAATATTTTTTATAAGTTGAAATTGGCCAACTGAAAAATTCACATTATGTGGCATATCACGTTCTTGCCCCGAGCCCTTCAATTCTACTTATGAGAACCTCAAAGAGTTAAAAATAAAAGCTTACAAAAATTAAGTAACATTTATCAAAGTTTTCAATTCCCTATAAATAAGTGTAACCATGCTCTGAATTGTGTACTCACCAAATTTGACAGTATATGCTTGCAATCATCCATTTAACAAAATGAATAGTACCAGATCAACTAGCTATAACAAAAGTGAACTAGTACCAGATCAACTAGTTTAGCTGATAGTGCTGGATGAGTAATTCGAACTTTGAAGCTAATGTATATTTTAAAAAAAGCATTTAATGTAGATATGCTTTGCGTAAAATCCCCTTCCCTCCCACATTTCTTATATTAAATCAATGCTAAACAATTGTAGAAGTGAATAAAAGGGAAGTAAAATATAAAGTTACATTCTTTTAAATCACCAGCCTAAAGCGCACCATAGAATGAAGCATTTGATAAACATACGAAACAGAAAATACACTTTTCTTTCCCTTAAAGTTTTTAGTTGACTAATTTCTGTTAAAAATCATTTTCAAAAACAAAAAACATATTCATCCCATAGAAAGCAATTCTTTAAAATCTAGAACACACTGATTATGTTTGAAATATAAAGTGCGACAAAAGTTGACACATATAAAGTTATAAGTTTGAAACTAAGTTAACCGAAACAAGAAAGTCCTTACCTCTTGAGATATATGATTACAATTAGGCACATGTATTTTAGTTTCTGTTGTTATTGAGGTAGACATGGTCACTGGTTCTGAAGAAGATTTTTGAGTAAAAACCTTGAAGAAACAATATATATTTAATTAAAAGCTTCTGAATAATAAGTTTTTATTTTTAATTCAAAATTACCAAACGAATCAGGCCCAAAATCGCAAATATAAATCCAAAAATATTTCTAGTTAAACTATTGCAAGAAACTTACCATGGTAAATCACTAAAATAACTCTTTCTGTACTCTTTAACTCATTCAAACCTTAACTGGAAATGGAGAAAAAAACACCAAGAACAGATATATAGAAGTAGAAGAAGTGTGATAAGGATACTATAAAGAGAACATTATCTACCTTTCAATTCCCTTATCAGTATCAACAGACTAGGAGATACAGTTCAAAGTATAAACTGTAAGAGCAAAGTTTGCACAAGAGACAAATATAGAAAATGTATAAGCTGACTGCAATATTCAAGGGCAAAAAGGATATAATAGGGAAAAAAACAATAATATCAAGATAAAAACAGGAAACGAATCTTCCCTAATGTTCCAAAAACACAAATTTCCAAAACATTAGCGTTGCTTATCGCAATGGAAATATGAATAGGGATTGATGCCAGCTTTCGATCAAGTGTTGGACAATTTTCTTAAAAATATAAGAGCATTACCAAGATTATACACAAGCAAAACTGATGAAATTAGATGGAAATTTAAATGGATGAATAACTTGGAGGGAAAAAAAACTATTAATGAAGGATAATTTCGGCTTATCTTAAAAAGTTTATTTTTTCACGGGAAATAACTCTTTTTGACTTAAAAGTAGCAGTATATTTCAGTTTTTGCAGTGCCTTATAAATGAAATCGAAATTACATGAACTATTTGCAGTTAAAATGCTACTCTTAGCCACCAAAGCTCTTTTACCGTTCAGCCAACTTCCAAAAATTCTATTTAAATGATACCGAAATTTTCACATAAATTTCCTATTTTGGGGGTAAAAACTCTTCACGCGCTTTTAATGTTCCTACAAATCGAAATATCGGATTGTTTAAACTAAAGATAATATTTATTCGAACTTTCTAAGTCAATTAAATCGTCAGTAATTAATGTTTAAAGAACCAAAACGTTTAGGCTTAGCGGCGTGCTTTTGTATGTTATTGCCTATTTTGGGTCTTTTCTGCTCACTTTTATGGTTTTTGCGCTTTTCTTACGCATTTTTCAATTTTTCTTCATGTCCCCCCCCCCTCTCCCTCCATTCTCAGATATTTTTCAGCGAAGTTTTAATCTTTTTTTTTTTTTTTTAATTCCATGATACGATTTCGGCCACTTTACCTCACTTTTAATTTTCCATCATTAGTTAGAGTCGTGAAATTTAGCAGAACAATCTTTACGATAATTCGGCTGTGCAAATTACGGCAATTTTTTATCTTCTAAATTCGATTTTATTCTTTTATTTCACTTTCAAGTGAAATTGTTCCTCTTTTTTTAAGAACGAAAAAAAATCCTCGCACCGATTCTCTTACAGTAATCGAAATACAATTTTTAAATTACAATTGACCTCCTATGTATGCGTTGGCACTGTGAAGTTGTAAAGTGTAAAGATTATCCTGTATATATTCAAACGAAACAATTATCAGCAGAAGTTATTAATTGGTTCGTTTGAATGTATACAGAATAACCGCCAAGCTATTTTTTTCCCTTCTTTTTGGTAGCGCATTCTTTAAAATCAAGGATTTATAGAGTGAAAAATACCACATTTCGCGGGGCGAGGAGGGGGGAGGGGAGAGAGAAAGAAAAAAGATTTTCCCAATTAAAAGGGAAAATTATTTAACTTTCATTTAAAAAACACAAAAACAAATTGAAATCGTATAGGAAAGTTGTGAGGAGAATGTTTTTCTAAAATAACTATGAAACTTATCAACGCTTGGC
Source organism: Uloborus diversus (assembly GCF_026930045.1). Lineage (NCBI taxonomy): Eukaryota > Metazoa > Arthropoda > Arachnida > Araneae > Uloboridae > Uloborus > Uloborus diversus. The sequence goes on along the minus strand of NC_072740.1, from coordinate 54,637,022 downwards.
GATCAAATAATCAGGAAAATGGAAGTGAAGCCTTGTTCCTAAGTTCAAGCTCAAATACTGCACCGAAGTTCAAGAAATTACACAACGATTGAAAATTATGGCAACAATTCAAAAACAATGCATCATTACTTTGCAGTAATAAAAAAGTTTGAAAAACGATAACCCGGCTATGGCGAAAAACACTAAAAGGCAAGAAACAACGTAGGTTTGACTTCATCGTCTTTTTGAGTAAAACAAGTCATTTGATATGTTAGATATTCCGATTTGTTTAGTTCTATTGAAATCCTCTGTCACACTTTAACATTATAACATTATAATTCAGTTCAAATGCCGTAGTCGTGCGTTAATAAAAAAAACACTGTAGTTGACAACGCACGACAACAGCCTTTGAATTGAATTATAATGTTATTAATGTGAAAGTAACAGAGGATTTCAATAGAACTAAATAAATAGGAATATCTAACATATCAAATGAGTTGTTTTACTCAATAAGACGATGATATCAAACAGCAACTGCCTTGTTTCTTACCTTTTAGTGTTTTTTTTGCCGTAGTCGGGTTCTTGTTTTTTAAACTTTTTTATTTTAATATTTTCCACTTTAACCTGTGATGGACAACAAAATAATAGCGTGAGTAATGCAAACTTTACAAGCAAGCATTTTAGTTTGATATAAAAGAATGGTAAATTTAATTTATTGCGATTATATCAAACTGATAGAAAAAAATTTAACTACGAAAGATAAATCTTACTTATTAAGACTATAATAGTAATCAACACCAAACTTGTTTCAAACCTTTTGTACCCTTAGTCGAGTTATTAATAAATTGTTTTAAAACCCGCGCTATTGGCTAAAATCGAGATTTACAAGGTAAAATTGACTCTTCCTATTGTTGAAGCCGGTTAAAATGTAGCCTATGTTACTCGTGCCATAATAACGAATCTACTGACACCTTATTCATAATAAATAGTTTAGGCGCTACGATTTAACATACGAAAATACGAAGACTGCTAAAATTAAAAAAAAAAAAAAAAAAATCGAAATGTCAGCTTATGTCACCCAGGCTATAATAACGAATTAATTGACACCTTATTGATCAAAATCGGATGAATAGTTTAGGCGCTACGGTGGAACACACGTAAAGACAAACATACATATAGACTGCTAAAATCATATCCCTTCCTTTTGGCTTCACCGTAGTCGAGTAAAAAAGGGGAGGGGGGATAACAGAACTTTTTAAATGCCCAGCAAAATAACTGCAAAAATGTTAACATAAAAAACTGCGTTTGTTGTTTCTTTATCTTTTTTTTCTTTCCGGGTAAATTTGACTAGTTAAGGGCATAATTAGGGTGTTTTTAAAAATTTGGATTGTTGTAGAACTGTGATGTTGCAGTTCCAGTTCATCGAAAAAATCTCACGGTGTTAGATCTCAGAAAAAGCACTTTTATAGCTATGAAATTTTCAACTATAATTTATAAAATTTTTTGACATTAATTAGAATACACTGGTTTTACCAGTTATAATGTCGTACTAAAAACTTGTAATGGTCATGCTAGCTGAGTTCAACTGTCTTCTGGCAATACACACACACAAAATAAAGTATTCAACAATAATAAAGCATTTATTTTTCTTACAATTTAATAAAATTTAAAGATTCTTGACTTATCAATTCGAGTGACATTAAAATTAAAAAATGGATAACTGATAAAGTGCTTTTGAAAGGTTCGTCTGAACAGTAAGAACAAAAATAAATTAAAGGTCAGACAATTTTGCAAAATTAAAGCTCTGAAAACGCAATTGTAGGTCACCTTAGATAATGTTTCGGAGAAAGGTTTAAGTTTGGGATTTTAACTGGGAAATTTATCTTAACTGAAATCCCAAGTATGAAATCGTACGCCAATTCTACCAAGTTGGAGGGGGGGGGGGGAGAGTTCCGGGTCTCGCTTGTTTTTTTTTTTTTAAATTGAAGTTCCGAGTGCAAAATTTTAGGCGATCTTCGATTATGTAAAGAGGGGGGGGGGTCCCAAAATTTTTTCTGAAATTGAAGTTTTAAAAAGATAATTTCAAGCTACCTTTGATGTCATAAAAGAACGGGCTAAGTTTGGGAAATCCCTCTCCAGTGTTGTATGGATCACTCATTTTTTACCGGAACGCAAGATATGAGAAAACAAATTTAAAGTAAACCGTCGTTATCATCGTACTTTGTTCTTCGATCGATATAAGGGAGGGAGTCAACATGGAAATGGCTTAAATCCTATACAATATAACTCTGTAAATTACAATACATAAACATTAGTCTTAAGACTGATACATTAAAAAATTATGCGTTATTTATTAGTTACCATATGCGATACATCCAAAAAAAAACCGCAAAATGTCAAAAAAATTTAATGAAGTACCTGAACGCGACATCCTTTCATCCGCCGTACACTAATTTTGGTTTACATTTTAAAACAATGACATTTATTTTATGACTAGGGGGCTTGCCAACCTCCTTCTAGCATGTATTCGTTCATTTAAGTAGGAACATCAAACAATTCATGACATGCATAAAGTTAGCATACTACTTTACCTACCAATAAACAATAACGCACAAATGGTAGTCCCTGAATGAAAGCTCCTAACTCTTACTTTTTTGGTTTGACTGAAATAGGAAGCACCAAATGCGAGCTATTTTTTCCCCTGCGAATATCAAAGATATTTCTTTGCTCGTAATTTAAAGGAGATCAAAATTAATTTACAGACAAAGACACATTTATGTGTGAACGATTTTTTACTTACAAATACTGCAATTTTTGCGCTGATTTGCTTCTATCTAGTAAAAATGGTTTTTGCTATTATCTGAAACTCTAATTTTTCAGGAAAACCTTTTTCTTAATGCTATCATGTCACGTTTACCTCATTTCTCTTGAACTACTAGCTCAAGTTCATAAATCAGAGTTTTCAGGCGCTGTTTTTTTCTAAAAGGCTCATGGCAATAAACTGAAAGCGCAAACAGGGGCGCAGCGGGGATGGGGGTGTAAAACCAACTCCAAAAGTCAGAAATTATCCTCTCGCGAATATGGAAGAGGGCTAAAACAAACTGTATCTCCTACCGAAAATTAATCATACCGCCCTCCGAAAAAAATTTCTAGCTACACCACTGAACGTAAAAGTCTATTAGAGAAGTTTCAGGTAATTTTTTACGCGTTTCACTAAATGAGATGCTTGATTCCTGCTTATGTGCTAAATAAGTAGTTGTAGACAATGATGTGTGAGTGAAGCTTATTGCATATGAAGCTCACCTTCATTGAGATCTTTTCCGTGTAAGTCTGGAATTTCTCTTTTAAAAATTGGATCAAAAATATTCTGCTGAATGTAAATTGAATTAATTTTGATCTTGCTCGAGACTTAAATTTTTAACTTGTCGTTGTAGAAAAACCTGCTACTGTCATGAATCCTTTTGAGGGGGAGGTCTAAACTTTTCTTAACACTGACGAAGCCTTTTCGTACAGTGATTTACGAAATGGGCTAATGTAAAATTGTAATGCCCATTTTTAAATTATTTAAATAGAACCAAGCTTCATCGAGTGTTAAATTTAATTTCCATATTTCAGCAGCTAGATGTTTTTTATTTCTTTTAAAAAATATTTTTTTCTTCATTCAGCGATACGATTTGGCAAAAATAGACATATATATATATATATATATATATATATATATATATATATATATATATATATATATATATATATATATATATATATATATATATATATAATTTTTTTTCCTCAAAATTTAATGAATGACTAGCCGAAAGAGTGGCTCGTCCAACCCGCCTGTGGTAGCAACTGCGCATCTCACTTAATCCAGGAATTATTCGACGAATATTATTACAACATTTCTTCCGCGTCTACTCAATCCCCTTTCGCGCTCGACACAGAGGAAGGAATTACTGGTAAGATTTCGGAGGGAATGAAACGTCTTAGAGAACCTACTCTTTAATTAATACCTCTGCTAACTAACTTCGTGCAAAAATCAGGTCGATCTATCCATGATCGTCGTAAACTTTCGAATGTTTTGATACACAGATCGAACCTCAACTCAGTATCATTCTTGGGGTGTTCAAATGACTACATACGGTCGAATTTTAATATAAAAGACTAACAATCTGTAGCGGATTGGTGAACACCTCTGTTCCCCCGAAGTACACAGCTGAAGACTCAGGGCTTCGGGAGCTTTGTCTTCTACTTGTCGCCTGAAGTGGCTTAAGTTAATGATGATAATGTTAATTGACATTTTTTTTTGAGACGCAAATTACATTTCTTCAAAGGAAAAGTAGAAAAAAGTAATGCATCGCATTAAAACGCGTCTTACTTAATTCAGTTTTGCTCAAATCAGGCAAGTAGCCAACTTTACTTAATCCACTTTTACTCCCGAACCAGGCATTATTGGCAAGTGGGCGGGCAACTACTGTACCGCTCCTAAACGGATGAAGCATGCCTGAAGATTAACGTTTTCATTAATATCTACGTTAATGCAAGCTTTTCAAGAAGAGACGACCTTCAATTCTTGGGCGTTCTAGAGGAGTTCGAGTAACATACATACATACGGTCGGATTTCAATGTTTAAGACTAGACTTAAGACTGGAAAACATGCCTAGCGTTGATGAAACGGATCTTTTAGGATCCGAGACTTCACTTTTATTACTAACGTTAGAAGTCTTGGGAAAGTTACAGCAGTTTCCTTTTTAAGTTGAAATATGGTTCATAACAACTTACTTTGAAATTCAGTTATCACGATCCTTACACCGTGGATCTACGATCCACGGTGTAAGGTGATTAATTAAATTGAAGATATGAGTATTTCTCCTCGGTATTTGTTGATAACGTATAATTAATAATTTGCAGTGACGAGAATTTTCTCTCGGAAAACTCAAGAAAGTAACTTTTGAGCAATCAATTTTTCAAAATAAATCATCTTTTTTTCTACATTCCAATCAAAGCTAAATGGTACCAGACACTTTATTCTTAAGTTACCATATTTTTATCTCGAAATACAATTAAAAACGAGCTGATGTGTGCATCACATGACTTCCTTTTACGCTAATTTAATGATAACAGTGCCTTGGACTTGGAGTAAGCAAAGAAACACTTTAAATATTTTCACCCCAAGTTTGTTGCGAACTGAAGGAAAAAAAAACGTTTTATACAGATTAATTTTCGCAATATTGGCAATTTTAATGTGAGTTAATAGTTAACTCTATATATCGCCAATAGCAGCCAAATTGAAATCAGATTTTTAAAAAAAAAAACCGCCAAATTTCTCGCCAAGTTGGCTACTAAAAGCTTGGCGATATATCGCCAGGTGCGTGTAAAATTATAACACTACTTGCGTTTGCATTGAAATTAACAATAATTCACCCCCCCCCCCAAAAAAAAAGGTGCAAAAGACCCCTTTTGGAACATCCGAATGCAACCAAAAAGGGAGGTGCACAACTAGATCCCACTAGGAGTCTACGTACCAAATTTCAACTTTCTAGGACATACCGTTCTTGGGTTATGCGACATACAAACATAAGTACATACAGACGTCACGAGAAAACTCGTTGTAATTAACTCGGGAATAGTAAAAATGGATATTTCGAGCGTCTATACGTTCTTAGGTATATATGCACGTGTGGTTGAGTCGAAAAAAAAAAAACCCTCAACATTCATTCGGAAAATTTTTTCGCGAATACAATCCTTCCTTTTACGAAGTAAAGGAAGTATTGTCTTCACAAAAAAAAAAAAATTGATCCGAAAATTCGCCTTAATTTCCATTTTGCTCGCCCCCGAATGAACGTTGAGTTTTTTTTTAACCTGACCTCACGTGGACACGTGGATATATGGCTAAGAACATATAGATAACCGAAATATCCATTTTGACAATCCCCGAACTAACTGCAACGAGTTTTCTCGTGACGTTTGCATGTACGTATGTGCGTATGTATCTCGCATAACTCAAAAACGGTATGTCCCAGAAAGTTGAAATTAGGTACGTAGACTCCTTGTGGGGTCTAGCTGTGCACCTCCCCATTTGGTTGCATTCGGATGTTCCTAAAGGGGCCTTTTAAACCGTTTGGGGGGAAATCATTGTTGATATCAATGCAAACTCAAGCGGCGTTATAATTTGGGAAATACTTGGCAACATATCACCAAGCTTTTGGTCGCCAACTTGGCGACAAAAAAATTTGGCGAGTTTTTTTTTTTCTAGTTTGCTTTCATTTTGGCCACTATTGGCGATATTTAGAGAGTTAAAATTGAATAACATTAACATGTCCAATACTGCGAAAATTAAACTGCATAAAACGTTTTGTTGCTTCAGTTCGCAACAAACTAGGGGCAAAAATATTTAAATTTTTTCTTTGCTTACTCCAAGGCACTACTATTCATTAAGTTGGAGTAAAAGGAAGTCATGTGATACACACATCAGCTTGTTTGTAAAAGGAAGTAAAAAAATAAATATGAAACCGTTTTCCTAAATTGCGAACGAACTTCAATGTATATTATTATATCTCAATTAGTTTTTATTCAAACAAGTTACTTTCCCTTTTCAATTTTGTGTAAAACTTTGAAGAGTAGGGTCCGTCGGTGTGATTTGGGTATGTGGGGGCGTTTTGGGTATAAGTTATATTTCATTAGTTAAAAAGAAAACTAATACTTTCATTGATCTACGAAAATTCAGTTATAAACATCATCTCTGTCTATTAGTATACGCTGAATATATAGTGGTTTGGTGGTTAACACTGTTATTGAAATTGATAAAAAATAAGTTGCTGGAACAACAGAAAGAAAAAGACGTTTTATAGTAAGTTTATTACATGAAAGTTCAAACTGGGTCATTTTTACACCCAAATTACCCCCAACAGACTCTACACGAAATTTCGTTGCCCCAAAGTACGAAATTAAGCAGCAATCGATGAATTACGTAGCTTCGAGTTTTAGAATCACATGTCATAAACAAGATTGAGTCGCAAAAAAGTTTTAAAGATAAACTTATTGGTTTATCTGAGAACAAGTGGACCTTAAACAGCAAGGTCAAAATATAAGCCTTTAATAGAAAGCAACTAATACTTCATAGATAAGAGTTATCACCGTTCTAAGAAACTTTTAAATATTAAATGTTATACATTTACAAACTAAAAACTATTTTAAAGAAACGTTCCAGACCTGCTGTAGTAGTACTTTTCTAATCAAAGAATTTAGTGGCGTAGTGCAGATGGGGGGATAAGTGATGGGGACAAAATATATTAACTTTTAATTCAAGAACTGTTGTTAGAGAAAATAGGCTGGGATGAAAATTTACCAGAACAGATTATGGGCAAGTGGCAAAAATTCGTATCGGAACTCATGCATTTGAAAGAAATTCAAATCCCACGAAATTTGAAAGATAAATGTTAAATTTCAAAATCCGCTGAAATTAATGCATTTTGTGACGCGTCTCAAAAGGCTTACTCGGCAGTAATTTATTTACGCTTCCGTTTGGAAAACGGTGTAATTAAAGTCAGTTTTCTAGTAGCGAAAACTAGAGTAGCTCCTGTAAAGAAAATTACTTTACCGAGATTAGAACTTTGTTCTGCAGTATTATTGAGTCGCTTGTATAAAAGCATTAAGAATCGACTTTTGATTGCAACAGATTGCGACTACTTTTTATACAGACTCGCAAATCGTTTTAGATTGAATAAAATCGGAATCGCGTAGATAGAAAGCATTTGTCTCAAATCGAGTATCAGAAATTCAAAAACTAACCCCGGTTGAAAATTGGTTTCACGTAAGTAGTGAAGATAACACAGGGTATTGCGCCAGTAAAGGGATTCTGCCATCTACTAAGTTGAAAGAATATAAACGTTGGTGGAAAGGTCCAGTTTGGCTTTCTGACCCAAATTTTAGCATTAATTCAAGCGCGTTGTTTTACCCCGTTAAAGAATCGAATCAAGAACAAGTAAAATCGGATAGCGTACTTGATTGTTTGACGTTGAAGAGTCAACTCCTTTCATTCAAAATTATTCAAGTAACGTTAAACAAATTAAAATTACGACTTGGTGTTTGAGATTCATAAAGAACTGTAAAACTATTGCAAAAGAGCATGAGTTTGGGTTTTTAACATCTAAAGAAAAATCAGAAGCTATTTTTCGGGTGATTAAAATTCTACAAGACGAAGAATTCAAGAAATACGTAAATTGAAAAACAACTAATCACTACCTTCAAAACAAACTTTTACCACTCAGTCCTTTTCTTGATGAAAATTTGGGGAGAAAATTGAAGAGTTGGGGCCAGACTGAAACATCAAATTTGCGTGAAGATCACAAACAATAAATTTTGCTTCCAAGAAATCATTATTTTTTAAAGCTTTTAATCGAGCACTTTCATCAAAAAGCTATGCATGCTGGTGTTCAAAACAACTCTATTCTTGATTCGAGAGAATTTTTGGATTATACCAGGTCGGAATGCTGTTAGAAATATTATTCGAAAGTGTATCGTATGCTTAAAAGCTAATTCTTTAAATTCAAAGCAGCTAATGGGAAATTTACCCAAAGAAAGGCCCCTGCTCGAGCTTTCTCAAATTAGATTTCGCCGGTCCAGTAATTACAAAACCTAATCTTAAGCGGTCAAAAATAACTTTGAAAAGCTATATCGCATAATTCGTGTGCTTTAGTAATACAGTCGACTCCCGCTACAACGCGATCCGACTTACGCGAAATGGCTATAACGCGATTTTTTTCACCAGTAAAGAACTTTAGACCTAACGCGAATTCCTCGCCCGCAACACGAAACTTTTCGAAAGAGAATCGCGGTGTGCAAGTATTGACTTTGTTATTGGCAACTAAAAATGTACTTTTGGATGAATGCACTTTCATCCCTTTAGCATCACTCGCAGCGGATGTTCCCACACCGTACTAGTCTGAACATCGCTTAAACTCTACTCCTCATTTTCCATTTATTTTTTTTATTCTAATTATAAAAGTTCATGAAATATAATTCGTGTAATAACACCTATGATTGCTTTTTCATATAAAGTTTGTGAAGATATAAAGAAAAAGAGAAAAATTCCGACAATTAAAGAAAAGCTAAAGATTTTATGTGGTTGAAAAACTTTAAAATGAGTCGAAGATAGCACAACAATTAGGTATGAGTGAATCTTTTATATGTATGCAATTAAAAGTCAAAAAAAGGAAATTCGTAAAAGTTCACCGAGCAGTATCTAAACAAAATGCAAAAATTATGAAAATGGAAGCTGCTCTTGTATTGTGAATTGAAGAAACCAGGAAGTGGGGGTGTTGCCACAGATGGAAACGTTATAAAAAAACAAGTGAAGCAACTGTATTGTGCGTTTAACAATGTAATAAGAATAACGTTTTGATCACACAACATAAATCATCATCTTCTTCACTTTAAGTTACAAATATCATTACTGGATCTACTGTACATTACAACTATAGTGCATTTGCTTTTTTTACTACATACTTTACGCATCGCACTGGTTTAATTTATGTCTTTTTTTCCCCATTGATCATTGAATTTGTGCATCGTAGCAGTATTTTCTGCGGAATAAAACGTTCTTAAAAAAAAAAAATACAAATAAAAATTCAGTTTTTTGTATAAAAACTAATGTATAGTTAAGAAATGGTTTTTAACAGTTTGAGGTGGTGTTTACAAGTATCTAAAATAATTGGATATGTTTATAAAAGTTTTTACAGATACCCTTTTCTACAACGCGAAATTTCAACTTACGCGAGGGGTCTTGGAACGCATCCCTCGCGTAAGTCGGGACTGGACTGTAAAGCAATACATCTAGAAGGTGTATCGGATTTAAGCACGGGAGCCTTTTTTGCTTGCCTTCGCAGATTCATTGGAAGAAGAGGAAAGCCTTCTGATATTTTTAGTGACAACGCGAAATTTCAGGGGCGCAAGAAATTATTTATATGCTCAAGCTCTAACTTGTTCCTCAGAAGAAGTTCAAAACTATGCCACAGAAGAAAGCATAAACTGGCATTTCATCCCCCCCCCCATTACTCCTCACTTTGGGGGATTATGGGAATCCAACATAAAGTCTATGAAAAAGCATTTAATCAAGGGGTCTAATTCTGCTATTCTTGATTTCGAAGAACTTTCAACCTTATTGATCCAAATAGAAGTATGTTTAAATAGCAGGCATTTAACCCCTTTGCATGCCGACCCGATGGACTTATAGCCTCTTACACCACCGCACTTTTTAAAAGGTGCACCCCTTCTGTCTTTTCCTGAACAATATTCTGCTCAAACTAGTTCTGCTTTTTTTTGTAGATGGAAGGTAGTTCAATCTATTCGTAACAGGTTCTGGCACAGATGGACTCAAGAGTTCCTAACAGAGATGCAAGAGAGTGGCAAGTGGCACAAGGCGACTTCAAACGTCAAAGTGGGTCAACTGGTGCTGCTGAGGGAGGACAACCGGTCGCCCCAGGTTTGGTGCCTCGCTCGTATGACTCAAATCTATCCTAGAGATGCTGATTTAGTCAGAGTCGTCGAAGTGAAAACCCCATCTGCAATCTACAAACGATCAATTACCAAAATAGTGGCCTTGTCATCAGTGGCGGATTGGTTGAAAAAATCGGCCCTTACATTAGGACATGTAGCGGCCCCATAGCTCTTATAGATATTAAATTTTACCTAACGATTGGGATATCACTTAAATATGAGGAAATTATTCTTAGCAACTAAATATGTTTTATTTAAACGAAATTTAACAGATAGGAACACTTCTGAGCTTTAATGGTGAACAAATTGATACAGTATTAGCTAAACCTTATTTTGGGGGAAAATTGTGATTGTAATTGTCCATTTAAGTATTTTTATAATGCCCGGAACTTGATTGAATATTTCGGTAATGATAACACTGCTTGGCTAGTCTGTCCTTTTCTGCAGTCATAACAAGTAACTTAATTGCCCTGTTATATGAAACTGATCTAGCGATGATCATGGGTGAAAGACTAGGGCCGTCTTAGAACGTAATGGGTCCCTCGACACAAACATACATTACTGGGCCCTGTCATAAACATTCCCTTTTTTATACTGCCATACCCAGACGACCCCCAGACTCGATGCGAGGTCAAAAACCTGGTGGGAAGGGTCGGGTACGAGTTTGTTACCGTGTTGTACGAGCCCCTTAATTTTTTTTTTCGGAAGTAGAAATCCAAAAACAGAATTTTAAATTCTCATCGAGTATATGGTATGGAGAGCGGTTCCGGGGGCTCTCCTCAGAAAATTTAAAAATATATTAGCTCTGAAAACGCCGTTTAAGAAGATCTTGGTGATTTTAAGTCGAGATAGATTCCGAGGCCATCCACCAGAAAATTTTCAAATTGAAGTCTTGAAAGCCTTTTTTGGTAAAGACTAGGGCACCGGCAGTTACTCGTAAGTTAAGTTCCAAAAACGAAATTTTTGCTGACCTTCAGTGATGTCAGGAAAAAGAATTTTCAGGAGGCTCACCCCGGAAATTTTTCGAAATTGGAGCACTATAAACGAGATTTAAAACGTTCTTCATTGATGATTCCGAAAGAGAGGAGGGGACGGGGCACTTTCCCATAAAATTTTTGATACAGTTAGTTTAAAAACAGTTTTAAACCATCTTTGGGAACATTAAAAAAATGCGAGAGGTTCGAGTACTTTCTTCCAGCAAATTTTCGAAACTGGAATTCTATGTTATGGCGGGAGTGGATTCGGCTGTTCTCGTATGAAGTTATTCAAAATTGAAGCCCAAAAATTTAAAATTTACTCTATCTTCGATGTTATTAGGAAGGGGGGGGGGGAGAGGTTCTGGGGACTACCGGAATTCTTTCGACATTGGTTTTTATCAACTTATTTTCTTTTTAAACTGAGGGGACCGAAACCGTAAGTTTGTACAGCGTACAGAATACTTTGCTTCGTCAAAAAATGTTTGACACTCGCATTTTGGCGGTCTTTGGCCTTTGATTTGATAATCTTAACATCGTAGAGTCTTTGATGCTCCTCAATGGTATTTTAAGATTGCATTTTTTAAAATAATTTTACGGGAAAAATATTTTGTCACTTTTATTCAAACAGGGTCGCCGAGAGCAAAGGCGGATCCAGGAAAAAAAATGACATAGGTCAATTTTTTCACAGGCCCCTTCTACACCTTTCACCATTAGGATATTTTACCCTCTGCGCGAGTTCAACTCCGAGTCGGGCCTCTATTCTCTAATTAAGCTGACATGACTTCAAGTCGGTCCTTGTTGTAAGTTGCATTTTATAGCAATTGTGAATTGTCATTTATAAATAAAAGCGTCAAAGAAACCAAAAGTATTTTAACTTTTTACGACCGCTAAGGTTTCCCTGTTTTTTTTTTTAATTATTCATTTTTTTTATTACACCACTAAAAATATATTGACAGCCCCAGGGCCCGACTAACTAAAAGATAGGCCCTAGGCCCACATTAATTTGGAGGCCCCCTGAAGACTATGCAGTGTTTGATTTATATTTTTAAAGCACGAATGCATTTTTGGAGTCCTCTGTGTCTAATCACACAACTATGTATAAATCACTTATGTGCATTTATGAATCCTCTTTGGCCCCCCTCCTCCTCATAATCGTGACCAAGTAAATTCGTTACTGGCAGAATGATTAAAAATTCCCCTTTAAATAAATTTTTTTCCAATTACAGTAGAGTCTCGAAAATCCGAGATAATTGGGGCTCGAGCCACATCGAATTACTGAAAGCTCGGATTATCCGAAAAATTCTTTGGACTACATAAGGACATGCACTGTTTACTTCTTATTCTTACGCTATTAAAAGGAAAGATTGTCTCCTCGAGAATTTCATCACTCAAATTTCAAGACAAATTTATGTTTTAATTGGACCTAAACAAGTTTTGAATGTGTTTTTCTTGATATCTGCTCGTGCTTGTGTGTAAGTTTGCAGGCAACCGAAAAATGCCCTTTGATCGTCCTCGAATAAATTTTGATGAGTTTTGTCGTGACATTTGCACTTCCCTTTTTAATTGTAATCGGATGCTCCAAAAGAGATGTCTGTTCGTTCTTTGAGGCAAAACAATGTTTTAATTTCAAGTTGTTTTTTTGTATCAACCAACTTCTTACTTTCTCCAAGGCATCTCTTAATCCATTTCTAACAGTCAATGAATATTTCTTGGCGACTGTTACTGACATAAACCTTTTAATACTATGTTATTACTTTATTGTATGTTGTCAGGAAAGTTCCACATAGCAAAATATTTTGATTTTCAGATTAAAGTATTTTTTGTCTGTAAAAAGTAGGTCCAAAAATTATCAACCAAGCACCTCGAATAAAGCGGAACCTCGGATTTTGAAACTCGGATTTTCGAGACTCTACTGTAATAAGGCAATTTTTTATTTTTTAAAAAATACATGTATTTTTCATATCGTTGCAATGCTATGCAAAAATGTGGGGCACCTTAGGAACATGGGGCCCCAGGCCTAGGCAGCTTGTGTTTTAATCAGGCCCTGGGCAACCCCATTTCAGAAATTCCCCCTCCCCCCTTGTGGGCGACGGCCCTGCCTCCCTTCACCCGCAAGCTTTAGCTCATGCGTAAAGAGGAGCTGAGTCTGTGTTTTGCGAATTTTCGTTATTCTAAACACATGCGCGCAAAATTTACATTTTGTTGTTAGTAGTCAGGCCCGAAAGACTTTGCTGTTAGTTGATCGGCCCGAAGTATGGCCGGCCCACCGGGCAAATGCCCGGTTGCCCGCCGGCTGTATCCGCCACTGCTTGTCATATGACGAATTTAATTTTGGATTATCATCCAACGCGGGGAAGCATGGAGAGTCTCCGCCCCGAAATGCAAATGAAGAGGTTAAACGTCATACGCGAACTAGTTAAAAGCGCGAGTTGCGCTATGAGTAAGGTTGTCGCCAATTCGTTTATGCATCAGTGAAATCTAAGTCGAGTCGACTGTTTCGAGGAGTTGCATTTAAGAGCATAATTCTTTTAGCTGGATCACAGCCGGCCATTCCAAAAATCATCCGCGTCTTGATGCAATACAACCATCAGAACAAATAGGATTTCGAAGTGGTTTCAATATCACAGTGGCTCTATGTTGTTGCAGTAATCATCTCATCAAAAAACAAAAGCTTTGTAGCATCGCCAAAGTTGTTCCATGGCTTCCAAGATTTTCATGAAAGTCAACATAACCAATAAAACACGATGAGCATAAGTTTTTAGGATATATTTTATATGCTCGTTACATATTAACTCAGATTAATAGCCATGCCATGAAGAAAAAGCTTGCCATCAACATAAGCATACGTTTTCAAAACCAGTATGTGTGCTTTTCTATGGTTTTGAAAATGTGAAATAAAAGCCGCGTTTACATGAACCCCTCGAAAATAACCTATTTTAAATCGCATTCCGGTCATTACCCGGGAAAGTGAATTTTTCTTTTTCCTGCTACCGACTGGAGTAAAAGCGGGATTTTTACCCGGAATGCAATTCGCAAAAAGAGTTTTGTTTAATAGCTGGGTATAGTCGCTAAGAATGCTGGGTGGAGAGTCTCCGCCCCGAAATGCAAATGAAGAGGTTAAACGTCTTACGCGAACTGGTTAAAATCGCGAGTTGCGGTATGAGTAAGGTCGTCGCCAATTCGTTTATGAATCAGTCAAATCTAAGTCGAGTCGACTGTTTCCAGAAGTTCCATTTTACCCGCTATAAGCGCATAATTCTTTCAACTGGATCACAACCGGCCATTCTACTTCTTGATTGGGAACGAATCAACAGTAAATGTTCTTCGTACCACGGACTGGGAAGACACCAGGAAAGTAACTTTTCATTTATGCTTCAAAGGACTATGCTTTTGTATTTATAACTTTAATTTAAGGCCATTATATTTAGTCAAAGATTCAATTATTCTCTTCAGTTGTTTGCTGGTCAAGAAGCGGCATTGTAAATATTGTAAATAAAAGAAGAATTTATTATTTAAGATGTCATCTGTCTCAGTTTAAAACTAACTTAAATTGAACGGACAAGCATCGTACACTGGGTAAAACCAACCGCTTTCTCGGATATAGGGTGCAAGCTCTCTTTGCATGTGAACGGTGTATTTTCTATCCGTTTTTTTTTTTCGGAGTTGGAGCGGGGAAATGCGAGGTACAAAAGTCTCATGTAAACGCGGCTAAAGATTACTTCTCCACACCTCGCATTTCCCCGCTCCAACTTCGGAAAAAAAAAATAGAAGAAAAAACCGGTTAGAAAATTCACCGTTCACATGCAAAAAGAGCTTGTACCCTGTAACAGTATCCGAGAAAGCAGTTTTACCCAGCATTATGGCATACAGAAGCTGGGCAGAGCCAGCGGCTATGAGCTAGTATACAAACGTGTTTCGCGAAGTGCATTCTGGGTAAACACACTTTTACCTCAGTCGACAGCAAGAGGAAGAAAGATCCACATTTTCCCCGGAAATAACCGGAATGTGATTTGAAGCAGGTTTTTTCCGGGGTAGAAAAGGTCCATGTGAACGGTGCTAGTGACTATTCACAGCTTGAAAGAGAAAAAACTGTTAGTATATGAATAGTATTTCAAATCATGAAGATTACCCCCGACATTTTCTTCTATTGTGGTTGAGTCAATTTTCAGGGCATTGTAGCAACTTATTTTACGGCTCCTGTAATCCAAGTGATATTGACATTTTCGCTCGGAAAATTATATAAACCGAACCACTACTCAGATAATTTCTAGACTTCCTCTTGGTTCCTCTTTATTTGTACTTGTCTCTGACCTTTCTTTCTTCCCGTCTCTTAAACCATAATCAGGGCCGGATTTGGACTTAACGGGGGGGGGGGGGGGCTAAGCTATTTCAGGTATAGGGCCCCTTTTGAGATCAGGACAACTTTTTTCTGACGGTGGCGAAAGCGGCTATTTTTAAGTGTTTTTGATTTTTTCACTATTTTGGCTCTTTTCTCGGATACATAAAGCCATGCTTTATGTTTCTAAATGTTTTGCCTGCTGTAATTTTTGCGTTGACCTTAAGAGAGGGATTGGTATCAAGAAAGTGATGCTGGGCTCCCTTTTAAGTGGGGTATAGAATATCCCCAAAATTTAGGGGGTATGGAGCTTTCTCCCCCAGAGGAAATTTTAAAAAATAGATATAAAATTCGGTATTTTGAAGCCTTAGGTCATTTGAACCACAATAGCGTCATAAAAAAATAAGCAAACAAAACTCTTTTTAAGTTATAAAATATTCTTTTGCAAATTAAGATAATATACGCAGTAAATATTGTTTTGGGGTTCGAATGACAGCAGTCGACAGAGAGAAACAGCGAGGGAGGAGACAAGACAATTCATTGTATACTTGCTCAAATCGGCTTTCAGAACAATTAGTTTTTTATCCACCCTATAATCCACTGACAAATGTAACAATGAATTCAACAGAAAATGATAAATAGGAAAAGAAATGTTTAAAAAGAGTTGGTGTAGCGTTCAGATTTAGAAAATAGTTAACAAGAGAGTAACATACTGCCCATTTGGACAATTCATATTCATTCATTCAATTGATTTGATAAGAAATAAAATTGAAGCACACTTTGCTTAGGAGTTTCAAAAACATGTCTAATTATTTTCAAGGACTCTAGAACAATTAAAATTATTTAAGGCACTTCATTTGCACTTTCCACCAATCTCTGCCATTTTAGTACTTGATTGTATAATTTCACAGTATTGTTATAACATTGTAAAAAACAGCTATTTCAAGTTTAAAAGAAAAAGCAAACAATAAATTGCTCATTACTTTTTTTTTTTTTTGCGCTAAACTGACAATATGAAGTAGAAGTAAGATAAGAGCAAGCAATAACAAAAGAATTTCCAAAATACTGTATTTGGGGTTAAATAAATAGCAAGATATGAAACATGTGAGCCACAAAAATGTATCTCAAGTTATGTGTTAAAGAAACGTGAGAACCATGAGTTTTGTATTTTTGATGCAGGATCTAGTAAGAAGCTGAATTTGACATATTTTGACATTCCTCCTACACTCCCATTCGTTAAAAATTTTTAAATTCAAAGTGTGCAGCCACTTTCCCTAATTTTCAAGCACTTGAAAATGAAATTAATATTTTCAAGTACTTTTGAATTTTTTAGGACCGAATTATGCAATTTTTCGGGAGTTGGGAGCCCTCAACAAAACGGGGCCCTAAGCTATAGCTTGCTTAGCTAATAGGTAAATCCGGAACTGACAATAATGCTGAGAAAAGAAAACCTTATTATAGGATCTTAAAAGGAGGGTAAGTAGACAGTTCAAAGGTTTTCTTTTCTGAAAGGAGTCCTGAATAAAAATAAATAGTTCCGAAGTCATATGATGCTAGAAAAACCTCTGAACTGCAGTACTTAAACACTTTCATGAATAAAATCATTTATAGCTATTTTTTTTTTTCATATGAAAAACTAACCTTTTTCATTTTATTTTCTCATTTTTCTTAACTAACCATAATCTTGCACGTAATTCCTTCAAATGTGCATGCTCAAATATTAGGCGTGACAACATTTCTTTTATTATTATTATTTAAAAATACAAAAAATTGTTCACATGTGCCCTTGTATGGGGTACATTTGGACATTCTTATGCCAAATTTGGACATCATAAATAAAATAATATTAATAATTGAAATGGCAAAGACAAATGACTAGAATTCACATAAATAGGAAACTATCTTCATTCTCCCAAAACTGCTTCATAAAACATTTTTTTTTTTTTTTTTTTTTTTTGCTACTTTCAGGAATTAATTTTGGACTGGGTACGAATTTTGAGATCCTATTACATCAAAATTTCGAAGTCTGCTTTCGATGAACTTGTATCATACCATAATATCTAAGCTTTATTATTATTTTATAATGCATCAATATTTTCTGCATTAAAGAATGACTAAATTTTTATTCTTTGGTCTTGAAAGAAAAAGGGTTGGACGTTTCCTTATATACTGCCGTGTGCAGGTAAACGGCAGTATCTGCAAAAATGAGTTTTCGAGATATTTGAAGAAAAGCGTTTTGGATTCAATACTAACAATAAGGAAATGTTGAAATTAGACGTATTTTTTGCGCCTTTTTTCAGCGGAAACCAAGTAAATGAGCTTGTACAGTAAAGATAACGTACAATAGATGTCAAAAATGCAAAAAAATGAAAAATTTGCAGTTACTGCCCTTTACCTGCACACGGCAGTATAGCTATTCGACTTCCTTCAGTTGATACCAGCTATTCTATTATTTCTCCAAGCATTAAAATACTTTTTACTTTTTACTTAAAACTTCTGACAGCTCAATCCGAGCATTATGGATTAAACATAGGACAAGTCATGTTGTACTTATTTGAAATGATTTTATAAGGTACGCAGATGACATTTTTTTCTTCTTTACTAGTAAAAACACGTTGACTGCCGTACTTCAATTCAAACATAACTACACGGTTTATACACCGCAAGCAAAGAATGAAAGGGAGTTTTTGTTAATTCTTTAAAAATGATTTTAAGCACGATATTTCTTAGTGTCAAAATGTGTCGTTAAACCTAGAGTTTTTTTTTTTTTTTGACAAATTTGATTAATAAATCATTATAC
Source organism: Uloborus diversus (assembly GCF_026930045.1). Classification (NCBI taxonomy): domain Eukaryota; kingdom Metazoa; phylum Arthropoda; class Arachnida; order Araneae; family Uloboridae; genus Uloborus; species Uloborus diversus. The sequence continues at coordinate 54,618,436 of NC_072740.1, read as the reverse complement.
TCATTAAATAAGTTATTTATGTTTAGATAATTACATTCCGTAACTTAAAATAAAGGTGCATTAATTAGCATTCCAACAAATCCAGCAAAATTTACCTTTAAGTTACAAAACTGCATGATTGACATAACTCTGAGAATTTTACTGCCAATCGCTTTAAATTTTCTTGGGATGTGGATCAATGCTGCCATTAAAGCAAAGGTCAAGGCTCAGAAATTTCATAAATGGCCAGAGATGGGCAGATTCGTATTCGTAAATCCGAATCCGAATTTGATTCACAGCACCTTAACGTGTCAATCCGAATACGAATACATTCGTATTCACAAGTGTGAATTCGAATAGATTCATGTTTGCTAGTGTGAATCCGAATACGAAATTCGGATTCATACCTATGAATCCGAATCTATTCGGATTCAGACATATGAATCCAAATCATTGCTGATTCACATCTATGAATACGAATCCATTTGGATTCACACTTGGATTCACTGAAAAGTTCAATTTAAAAGGCCAATATAAATAAATGAATGTTTCTTTGTACCTCGCTACAGTTCGAGTTTTGGGTGTTAGCGAGTTTTGGGATGTATATTTATTGGTGTCAAACTAAGTAATTGACCCGAAAATGAACTTTCTACTATTTGGAGCCCCAAGTCGAATACTACTGGACCCAGGTTTTAGAAGTTCATAAAAAGTTAAAAATCATGATTTTATGGTCAAGAACACTAAAAATTTTCGCTAATTTTTTGTACAGTCAAGTGCCCATACTTGGGACAGTTTTGAACTTTCACCTCTAGTAGCATATTAATCATACGTTTTCCATTCTATTCTCAGGAAGTATTCTATTTTCAGGATGTGCCTTACTACGTCCCTTCAAGACAAGGTATAAGTGTGTAGATTTGTCCCTTTAAAAATAAAACAAAAAAAAATGTTCATTCTCCCAAGTTAGGGACTTCCCTAGGGGGTTCGTGATAACGAATTCTTCCCTATAGCAGATAAAAGACTAGCTTTGAATTCTTCCACAGTATCAGTGGAGTGGTATCGCTGTAAATGGCGTATTAAATTCAAAGTATTCAAAATGTTTACCTGAACTTTTTTAGTTTTTGAGGAAACATTCGCATCACATTTTAAACATAAAGCTCGAACAGATTTATGAGAGGCTCTCTCTAGGGAAATAGCATCGGCATTATCACTCACCGGCTTGAAAAAAGCACCACTTAGTGCTGATGTAAGCGAAAATCGCAATTTCTGAAAAAGGTTCGCATTCCGAATTCAAAGAATTGTCTTCGGAATAATAAGTAATCTTACTAAAAGAAACAAAAAAAAAAAAAAAATCAGATTGTTATTAAATAAATGTAATTGAAACCGAAGAAAAATATAAAAAAAAATCATAGTAGCAATTAACATAAAAAAAGAAAAAACTTGCAAAGTATATATATATGAAACGAGATTGCCTTTCAATGAAATTAAAAATAATAAATTAAATTGGATACGTACCTATTAAGAGTTAAGCTCAGAGTGGTTCAAAAAAAATTTTTTTAGCTAGAGTCCAGGACACACCCTATTTTTTTTTTCAGACTTACTAATAATATTATGCTGTAAAAGTTTCAGTTTCTTACTCAAATTTTAAGAGGGTGCTCAATTTAACATTAGTAGTAGCATGGAAAATGTCACAAATTTGGAAACATTTAATTTCCCCAGCTGTGGTTTTGTAAATAATTTTTTTTTTGCAATGTATATGCATATTACTTTTGTATATTATAATATGTAGCATTGTTGTTTCAGTTCAATGTAATTTTTAATGCCCCTCCCCATACTTACGATGTTTGGGGGAGGGAGTTGAGCACTCTCTTTCAGTTGAAATAAGATGTCAAAATTCTTCCGGTATATTACTATCCACAAATCTAAAAATATTGAGGGGTGTCCTGTTATCTATCAGAAACTTTTTTTACATGTATTTTTGAACCACCCTAGTTAAGCTATTTACTTATTCACTAAAAAATAAACATACAATCCTCCTCAACTTACAGTAAGTCAAAACAGTGAGAAAAAAATATGCATGCGTTTTATAAGATAAGAATTCTGAAAAACAGTCTTCTTTTCAGTCCTTGACGAGTTTTATTAAAATATTTAAAATACAAGAAGCATATGGTTTCCTTTTTTTCTTCGTGAATTTTATTTCAGGTGTTATTTTTCCGAAAAAAAAAGGAAAATAATTCGATGTTCTACGCTATTTTTATTCTTTCTTAGTTTATGTACTTCCATATTATTTCCTTTTTTTTCCTTAGAAAAAAGAAAGGTGTTATTTATCTTGATTGTTAAAAAAATTCTAAGAAATACACCCATATGGATATGTGACTTTATATTGTAGCAAGATTTTATCAAGCTCAGATGTGTAATTATTTTTTACTGATTTCTGAATAACTCAAACATAGATTTTATGAATTTTTAACCATATATAGGAAAAGAATTATCTAATTTAACATCTAACTTGGGCATTTTAACTTGTTAATATCAAATACTATATTTAAATAAATTTAAATTTCAAAAATTCTATTTAAATAAAAAAAATCCGATTTAAATTTTAAAAAACCGAGTTTTTATATACATAGTTTTAAAAATCCTGATTTTTTTCAACCCTGTTATGAAGTAAGATCCAACAATTTAAACACTATTTTATAATCTGTTTAATAAAATATGCAGAGTTTTTTGTTGTTCTTGAGTACTGATTAAAAATTTCCCGATTTATCTGTTGAAAATTACTGTATTCTGTCAGTGCATTATGTTTTTATACATCATTCATTAAAACTTTTTATACAGTGTAACCTAAAATTATTTGAGAAAAATTCCCAGAAGATTCCATCGTTATTTCCATTTGAAATTGCATTTGAGGAAAAATATCAGTAATTTGACGCATTGAAAAACATTTATCGCCGCTTGAATTTTCATTACGTTTCATAACGAAATTACCGTTCTTGTTACTCTTATCTCTCTCAAACCGGTCTCCGTGCTTGGTCATGGCGGCCAATGGAAGCAGTATACGAGTCGTTTCGCTTTATAGAACTCTTTGGTACAAACAAGAACGTTTTCGCAGTAGTCAACAGTTGCGGTAGTTGAAAATAAATGCGAAATACAAAATACAACCTAGCTTTCTTTTACGCATTTTCTGTTTTTTCGAGAGAAATTTGGTTAGTAGAACTATTAGTAAATAATTATCTTTGTGATCGATGCTTCCTTCCGGAGGTGGAGTGTTGAAATGTATGTTTGTATTATTGAATAAAAAACCGTTTTCTTCCATCATAATATATTTGTTCTTTTTTTTAAACAAAACGTTTCAGAGAGAATCTACATTTTCAACGGTACAAGTATCTGTAACATCAACAAATTTTTACAATCAAATTTGGTCCTTTGTAACATCTCAATCACTGTATATTCATTATATTTTAAAGTTGTGAAATTGAGATAAATTATCTGCGGTAAAATTATTTAAACAAATCAAGTTTCAATGTACATGACTTTGGTAGAATTCCACTTATAAAATTTTTGGACCCATAACAATATCGTCACTTTTCTTCAGAAATTCACTAACACCGAAAACTCGACCAGTAGCGAGGTACAGACAGACATTTATTTATTTATATTGGCCTTTTGAATTGAATTTTTCAGTGAATCCAAGTGTGAATCCAAATGGATTCGTATTCACAGATGTAAATCAGAAATGATTTGGATTCATAGGTCTGAATCTGAGTAGATTCGGATTCGGATTCATAGGAATGAATCCGAATTTCGTATTCGGATTCACACTTGTGAATACGAATGTGTTCGTATTCGGATTGACACGTTAAGGTACTGTGAATCAAATTCGGATTCGGATTTACGATTACGAATCTGCCCATCTCTGTAAATGGCCAGTGACATTTAGACTAAAAACTCTTAGTGGCCACCACTGTCTCCAAGATCTGAAGTACAAAAAGGGGGGGGGGGAGTTTTTACTTCTTTCATAAAAGTATAAATATAATTTTGGAAAATTTTGTTTTCAATAGTTAACACTGCTATAAACATACAACTTTGTTTTTGCAAACTTTGGTGATTAATAGCCTTGTCGACGTCCGTCTTGCGAATCATCGAACATGCTACGCGAAAAATGTAAAGCAATTAATAGATAATTGAATTAATTGCATAAAAGTAAATAATCAAAAATCCTCAAGAAACTACAATTTTGATGAAATTGTTTCTTAGCACATAAGCGTAAAGCAATGAGGAAAAGATAATATTCTGAAGGTAAAACTTGAAGGACAAAATGCTACATTTTTCAAGAAAATATTTTAAAATTACCCGAAAAAAAAAAAAAAATTAGCGCACATTTTGCGTTATTTTCAATAGTTTGCACTGAAATAAACATTCAACTCAGTTTTTGGAAATTTAGGCAGTTAAAGAGCTTTGTCTACTTCCATTTTGAAAATGACCAACTATGGCGACTACGCCAAAAACTAAGATAATTAGATTTCCACATTTTTAGCATGATAATAATTAAAAAATTCTCATGAAACTACAGTTTAGTTGAAATATTAAAGTTTTTAGCACATTATCGACCAGAGCAATGAGAATAAGATAAAAATTTTCATGTGTCAAGAAAATAGGTTTAGAATAATTGAAAAAAAAAAAAAAAAACTATTTACAGCACATTTTGTGTTATTTTCTTTGTTTAATATCCAATCCTGCTTTTGTTTCTGCTTGATAAATTGTCTTCTACCCTGTTGTGTTTGCTGCAAGATCCCAATTCACCCCAAGATTCTTTTTCATATGAGCTAAAGAGAGGAAACAAAGTTTGTGACTGATAAAGTTTTTTGGGTTGCTACTTTTTCAAACTAGATCGCTGCGTGGCGACCGTGAGTTTCGCTTGACCTTTGACTTGAAGTAGATTATTTTTTCATAATCAATATTAATTTTTTAAGTTTGAGAAAATTCAGCTGTCCATATGTGCCCGTAATTCTTATCGTATTCGACTCAGCGTAAAAAAAAATAAGATAGAAATGATGCCTCACTTACCTTGATAACAAAGTACAAATCCCACTCCCCCCTCCAAAAAAAAAACGGGGAAGCGAACAGCAGAAAGCTTTTTCAGATGTTATTTAAGAGGAGATGATAACGCTCTCTGTCAAGAAAAACCTTAAGTTCTAATTTTTTCTTAGAAACTCTTTCGCTAATTTTACTGGACTAGGTGTACAAAAGAGCCAATACCTTCGTCAAATTTACCATCTTTAGAAAGAGATGATGCTATGATGTTCACATCATTCATCCTCATAAAGAATAGCTTATAAAAATACATTTTTAAAAAATATCTAAAATTGCAGGTTTTGAGATTATTCTTTGCTTGTTTGAGAGGTAATTGCATTAAGAAAATTCAACATACGTGAAGACTACTTCTAGAGGATATCTAATTCTTTACTTCTACTTATATAACAAAACTGCATTGCATTCATAAAAGGGTTACATGTAATCCCAAAACACGTGCGTTGTGTACAGTTTTCAATTTTTGTGCAACCTACAATTGTTTCTCTTGCAATTCATATAGCTGTCTTTCTGATGCAGAAAACTTGTGTCCTCTCTTAGGGACGTCCGAGGAGCTCATTTTGTGGCGCCCAGGGCGATTGCCCCGCTCCCCCCCCCCCGGGCAGACCTGTCCCCTACCTGCATTATCCTGATACCACATCTGTGGCAGACGATGGGCACAGGATATCTTGGGGTGTAATGTAAATGCACTCTCCTGAAATTAGTTGAAAAAGCCTGTTATGAAACACAGCATTTGGTTGTTATTAATCATGCCACATGGGAGACTGAAGACCTTTTTGCTGCTGCAAGTAGGATTTGAGGCAGAAAAGTGTAGTTCCTGATAATTTGAGGCCTCTAAATGGGAGGGGTTCAATTTGATAGATGCCAGCGTCACCTCTGTCATTTGATTCATGAATGGAAAATCTCCAAGTTCTGAAAGGGAGGGAAAATCTCCAGGAATGCACCCATGATACCTGCTAATGACAGACCATAGGCCTTTTGGACCCACGGATTTAATGAGTATGCACTTCACTTGTCCTCAGTGGGTATTTAGCAGTACTGACTCAGAAAAAGGGGATCTTCCAATTCTGAGTCCAACATCCTTTTCACAATAGGTGTACTCAAAGGGGGACATAAGAGGGCGGCATCCCCCCTCACCTACTCTTTATTTCACACAAGACTTAACTGCTATGGACTCTTAGTTATTGTTTAGGTTCCCTTCTATGCCCAGCTGAAAAAATAAGACAGTCATTTTCATCAAGTTATAAGTTACCACCCAAGAGCCATGGCTAAGGCAGAACTACATGATGTAATACAGAGAAACCCCGATTTTACGTTTCTCAAGGGACTAGTTTAAAAAACCGTAAAATAGGGATAAACTTAAAACATGGGACATACATAGCAGCAAAATTGATGATGGGACCCGATGAAAAAACATTAAATGCGGGGAACAACGTAGATTCGGGGGACGTAAAATCTGGGTTTCACTGTATACCGACAGCTCAGCTATGACATCCAGAGACTGCGGTTTTGTCTTATAAATGGGCTAATCAGTCTAAAATGGTACACTTGAGCTAGAGGCAGATATCTCATTAAAGCTGAGATGGCCAACAAACTGGTAGCTAAAATAAATTTAGCACACCAGACAGAGCAATATCAAAGTGCAACTTGTGAATTGAAGGCAAAGTTTTGGTATTTATTAAGCAGTAAGTTACAGCTCTTAAGGCAGAGCTACATGCAATATTCCGACAGCTCGATTGCATGTAGTTCTGCCTTAGCCCTAGTTTAGAGGCAGTAACTTATTGCTTAAAGTTCAAGTTTTGCCATCAATTCACAAGTTGAACCGCACCATTGCTACAGACTTTCGCTGATGTGCTAATTTTATTTAACTATCAGTATGTTGGTACTTTTGCTACAACAAGGTAACATCTGCCTCTTGCTTTTGTTTTTTCCCCAAAAATACTTTTTTCTATTTTATTTTATTTAGTTATTTCACATTTTTACTCTAAAAATAAAATAATTACTATTAAAGATTTGTACAAACTTTATTTTTATTGTAGTTGTTGTAAACATCTCTTCTTACAAAACAATCCAATGTTTTTCTTCAAGTTTTGAGAATACTTGACGTTAACAAAAACATCAAAATTCTTGAAATTTGAAAGTGCCTAACTCTATATTTTGCATAGCATATAATTGCCAAAAAATATGAATTTAAGAAGTACCTATCGCTTGGAATACTCATATTGGAGTAAACGCATCTATTATTTTGAGTTACAAAAAGACCAGGGATGAAGTTATGTAGTATCATCACACATCAGATTTTTTTCCTTCATTTTTAATACATGCATCATTTTTTACTTTTGTTCATGTTGGTGTCATTAAAGCAGTACCCGCTCATTTACATATAATATTGCAACAAAAATCAACAGAGTGTACAAATGAAATCAAATTTTATTGATCATATAGATTTCAAGAGAAATGTGTTTGGTAAAACCCTCCCCAAAACAAAAGTCGGGTTATAGCCCTGACTAACCCAGACTGATGAGTTCATAACGTGAACAAAATAGTAGTCTCTGGATGTCATAACTGTGCTATTGATATACTGCATGTAGTCATTTTTTGTAAAAGATAGCAGAGAACAACTGAGCATTGTTAGAAAAATTTATAAACAAATTTACTTTGTAATAGTGGTGTAGTCATGAGGATAAAGGTAGAGGGAAGATTAAAGCATACGTCAATGAAATCAAAAATTTATAATACAGTATAACCTCAATTTAACGATTGTCAAGGGACTGGAAAAAGATACCGTTAAATCAAGAATATTGTTAAATCAAGAAGTATTGACACTTCATGATACAGTCAAATCCGGACAAAAGAACTGTATCATTAAATTGAGGAAATCATTTCTAACCTGATATGATAAAATTAATTGAATTCTCTTGAAATGTTAAAGATATTTTACGTCCACATTCAAAGCATATTAGTGCATAATATTTATGTAGCTAAAAGTAGATTAATTGGCCTTAAATGATCCTAAAATAAAAAAAAAACTTTTAAAAATACAGCCATGAAAGTTTTGGTATGAAACATTGTATCTCTGTATGCAGGGGTGCCTACAGGGGGGATTATGGCACAAGTTGCACCATAAAAATGGGGAGAGGGGGATTTTAAAAGTTATTTAAATTTATTTATTAATATATTTAAATTTATGTATTGATTTATTTTTTAATTAATTATTTTTATTTTATTCGGTTTATATTTTAATTTATTCATTTATTTAGTTTGTGTGTGTACTGTGTATATGTTTTTGGCGAGGCATACAACTTCTCTTTTCAAATAATATAAATAAAAGTAAATAAACAATTAAAAAAAAAATTAAAAAATAATTCATAAAAAGTATTTAAAAAATAAAGTTAAAAAAATAACTAAAAAATAAAATAGGAAAATAGGGTTGAGAAAACTTAAGGGGGGAATTTGCGCCATTGAATTTGGGGGAGGGGGATGGGCGCCCCTGTGTGTATGGAAGGTGTTTACTACTCAATTTTAGGGCCCCCTCCCAAAAGTTATTTCTGTAGAGAAGTATTCCCCTCAAATATAAACAACAATTGTCGATCTATCTCCTTCAGCCTTAACCGTCATCCTACAAGTTTTTAGAATCAAGTAACCACGAAAAAACACAGAAAAAGGGTGAATTTGCCGCCCTGGGGAAATGCCTCATCACGCTCCCCTTAAAATCGGCATTGTCTTCACTTTATCAGTGTATTTAATTCCATGATTATTTCATTCAAATTTCTGCTGTAAATGATTAAAAGATTCATAACGTATCAAATGCCTCTTTACCAGGTATCCATTAGTTTGACTTGGAGGAGGTTTTGCCGGCCCGTTCTACATAGATAAGGGAGAAATAACTACCTATATTCAAACGTAACGCCACGAAACAAAAAAGTTAACAGGAAAAACAAGTAAATAATAATGCTAAATTTAAAATAATATCTGTAGGACACATTACCTTTAGCATATAAAAATTCACCAAGAAAGCATAAGTTCAACCTCGAAACACTACTATCTGCAAAATCTATTTTTTAAACCATTATCAGAGCGAAACAATATATCAAAGAAAAGAATCATATAGTTGAAATATTAAGGAGAGATAAAGCAGATAACATTTACATCTATGTCCAAGAAGAAATCCCTGCGCACTTACCTCGCAACACTCTCTGATCACATGGCGAGCATGCGGATCAACGTGAATTTAATAACTATTTTCTAAAACGTAATCAAAAACACAGCACATATGGCAAGAGGGAGGAGCCACACTGAAACGTCATACCTTTTATCTTTTATGTTTTATCTTAGTTCATTTGTTAAGAAGACGTCTAACGTTTTCTAAAATAACGACACACTAAAACAGAGAAATAAGAATTAATTAAAAGGGTTCAAAAAACGTAAATTCATGATATAAACAACAACTTGTAACTAATGATAATTCAAATGAATTAGTTCTAGCAGACGATACCAGGCAATTCGAACGCACTCCAGTTTTATTGATTACTTTAATATAGTAGGAAATCGTAGTCATAACCGAGCTCATGTTCGATATTCATCATTCATGCTGCCATCTAGTGGTTAGCAGGAAAAGTTATTTTTTTTTTTTATTTTATTAAATGGTTTACTTACAATAAAATTTAAAAATAAGGAAAAAGATTGGCAATTATCATCATAAAACAACGCTCCAAGAAGATTTAAATATTTCGGGCAAGGAGCTGACAAGGATAAACGGTTTAAATTCGACTTCGAAGTAACCGTTCGATGAATAAATAAACAATATTAATACCTCATAATATGCACATGGATGATTTGATGGAAAGTGACTAGTTTTTAAGAAAGTGAAAAATATTCTATTTCAATTTTTGAGTTGTGAAACCCCATCATTCCAAATATATTTTAAACTGCAATCTGGGAACAATTTGTTTTGAGCAGTATAGCTGGAAAACATTTAAGCGCGTTTTCCCATTTAAGAGAGCCAGGAAGCGACAGCTGCCCTCCCCCTTGTCTCTAAGTAGACAATGCTTTTACGTATCACTCATTTGGAAATTTGGAAGAAGCGTGCCACAATACGAAGAAATGAAATTTTACACTATAACAGGAGAAGCGTTTGAATATTAACTCTTCAGGACATTTGCTGTAAGAAAAATAAATTTTCTGTGCTCTCCAGTGGTTAATATTAAAACAAAAAAACTGTCATTATTTTTCGAAGAAGATAGCATTATTTAAAGCCCTTTAAGCAAAAAAAAAATTAAACATTTCGTACTGTGGCTCCATGGGCGTCGCGGCCGGGGGGGTCCAAGGGGTCCGGACCCCCCCCCCAATATTTGAGAACCGGGCCCCCTCAATATTTGAAAATCGGACCCTCTCGATAATTGTCAAGATGAAATTCATTATTTTGGGGGAAATTATTACTGTTTTGGCAAAAAAAAAAGGCTTTAAACAGTTGCATAATACATAATTTACCATGCTTAATTCATATCAAACAAAACGAAATGAACATCGAAAAAAAGAAGGAAAAAAAAAAGCGAAAAAGAACTGTAAATAATAACAAAATAGGCGATGTGTATAGTGAACGGAAAGTGAAATCCAATGACAAACCATTGCTCTGCTCTCTGCGCATAGCTTCAGTAGAGGATGCAAGAAAGGTAACACTTTCTTCAGAGCGCAATGTCAACCAGTCACAGAGTAGAGATGTGTTAGCGGGGTAATAAATTGTTAACAGGGGGATCCCTTAACCATGGCAGGAAGCCATGCCTTAACTCACAAAAAGTATCCTATGTCCGGTCCCGTATTGAAAACACAAGTCGTGTCCCCGGCGTTCCCAGCTTGGAAGTGATTCCAGCGTATTTGTTGCTATTTGGGGGGAAACAACTGGACAAATTTGTGATACTGAAATCAGATGGACAATCCCCCTCCCCCTTTTTTTCGGCTCTCGCGCTTAAAGCGCTAATAAGTCAGCAGAAGACGGGGATCTGAGTTTCGGCTCCTTTCTTTCTTATCTCGTTTCTTGGCGCTGGCAAGGTTCTGTTTCGAGTTTTGCAGTGTTTGCTTCTCCAATTCGATTCAATTTATATCGACCCCAATGTTACCCAAACAAAATGAGACACCAGACCTCTTTGGCGGTTTTTTGCAGCTGGCAAGAACACCCTGGCCAAAGGATGCTAACAAACTTAGAAAACCACTTTGCTGGTCAAAGGTTAAATTTGGGGTAGAAAGGGAAAGGAGACGCTTCATGTGTTTAAAACTATTCAACACGTGGCTTCAAAGTACCTTACCGAAGCGAGGTTTCTTAAATGTGTTTGCGGCATCTCAAATTTGACCGAAAAAGCGTTACGTTACAAGAAAAAAAGGAGAGGAGACTAAAAATTAAAGAGTAATTTCAAAAGCAAATCGTAAGCCAGCAGAGTGACGGATACTGTGATGTCACTTCCAATTGACCAACGAAAAAAGCTCAAGATGACCAGAAAAAAAGACAGAAATAAAATAAGCTTCCCCTGTTGGGAAAAGTTGCGACAAAAATTAAGATAATTTCATGTGATCTTTTGATTTCCTTGAGAGTAGGTGACCCGAAGAGCGCTCCTATTTTGGTTATTATACTTTTTTTACACATTCGATAACAACTATGGAGAGGTGGCTTTAAACGGGAAAATGTAGCAAACCTTCTACATCAAATGAACCTGAGCAATTTTTATCTACTGAATCACCATCAACATCCAGGTGCCACTATCAACATCCCACGGAACCGTCTTCAAAAAGGCAAAAGACAACGATTGGTAAGGACCATTCTGTTAGGTGTAATGCCTGCAGGGGCACCCCGATTTTATACCATTCAGATGGGATTACTTTTCAATTTTTCGAATGAAATTCCTAAACAGTGGCTCCCAAAAGTGTTCGTGTTCGTACACTTACGATTTTCAATGAAATACTCCCCTATCCATTGGTTAAAATTAATATTTTGGAATAGGTATTTAATTATAAGATCTATGATCTATTTTCAACAAAACTACATGTAAATTTTTAATAGCATAATAAAACTTGATTTTTAAGAAATCAATAATCAAAAAGTGCCAGAAACTTTATCTGAAAAGTTTTCGTACACTTTGAAAAAATATCTATATATTAGAAAAATAATCTAACTTTTTACTAAGTTCGTGCAGTATACCAACAACACCTTTTAAACGTCTGGAAATAGATTTCATTGTTCTTCTTTTCTTTTTTTGTGCAATTTCTGAGTAAGTGTTCAACCGCACTTCGAGTCTTACTGTTTCTAGTTTGATTTTCGTTTCAATGCCGTATTTTCGTAATCTAGCCATCAGATATCTCTAATTTTTCTAGATTAAGTTTAAATCTGGGGATTGAGGAGATATTCCTAAGATTAAGGACAATTTTTGAGGCACCAGACGCAAACGTTGAAAACCGTGTGCTTCTCATCTTTATCTTGATAAAATACAAAATTGTTCCCGATAGCCGAATTTTGGGCTAATAGTTAAAAATTGTGTTTCAAATTCCTCATTTTTTCTTCTATTTACAATTACAACAATTTAACCTAAAATGTTGAATTCATTTTCATTTGTAAGTAAGACGTTATTCCAAAACATTTTGAGCTTATTTATCATTGATTTTGCGACGAAAAGCGTAAGCTTTCTGTTTTTCGCAAGAACGAGAAAATTTCTGCGAGAAAAGGTCCCATTTGATCCAGCTAATCAGAGAACTTGGCGAACAATTTTGGGAGAAAATTAAGCCGGTTGACTTTTTCTAACCTTGCTTTTGATCTGATTCCGTTCTCAAAAGTATTTTATTAAGCACTTTACTATAGAATGGTATACATTAATTAATTTAGAGACATTTCAAACCAATTTACCACTACTGTGAGGGGTAAAAATCAAATTTTGAATGCTCTTTATTGCTTTTTCACGAATACCAG